>NC_042624.1:42571900-42875782 GCF_901001135.1 Rhinatrema bivittatum | reverse complement strand
AAAGAGAATTCAAGACAGTCTGGGATAAGCACTGATAAAACCTCATTGTAAAGAAGTGAGGAGACAGAAGTGATCAGGGGGAGTCTGGCACTGCCTCAAGAATGAACCTGATCAGATTAGCTGAGTCATAAAGAGCTTTTCAGTCATCATATTCTATGTTGATATGAGCACACTGAGCCATAGAAGTGGCAGTGGTTGGGCAGGGAGACAACAGATGACCAGCGAGATCGGCAAGGCCCCAGTGACGGGAGGAGAAAGTAAGAGAGCAGAGACAGCACAAGTCCTGCTGCACGTCCCAGCCAACAAATGCTGCACTCACCAAGCTGAATGTTTCTGATCCACACAGATTGCTTTGTTTCTTTTAAAATTTTCTCAAAATAAACTCCAGCAAATCCACTAGAAAAGCAGGCTATGAGGACAGCCAGGACGCCCACAACCTGCGAGCCAGCCGAAATCTCTTTGGAGGATGTTTCTGGAGAATCTGAGGGCCACTAAATACAAAAGAAAATAAGTTACAGTTTATTGATTGAGTAATCTTCACATTATCATAAAAAGCAAGCTTGCTTACCGTAAATGGGGGTTCTCCATGGACAGCAGGATGCCTTAGTCACCACATGTGGGTGATGTCATCTGATGTCAAATGCACCCCTCTCTCCTAGCTCTGCTGATCATGCGTGGAAGTTCCCTTTTGAGCCCTTCAGTGATTACAGAACTTAGCTTTAGCTAGGTAGTTGACTCTACAGGAGGGCAGGTGGGTATTAAGCATGGCTAATTCATCCTACTCTTTACGAGAACCCCATTTACTTGCTTTCTCCATTGACAATCAGGGCTAAGTTTAGCCCTGACACATTGGGAGACCCAAGCTGAAGGTGGACTACTGGTGAACAGGCTGTGCAAAACTGCTTGCCCAAAGTTACTGTCACTTCTTGACAGATTATCCGGACAGTAATGGGACGTGAAAGTGTGAACTGTCAACCCTAGCTGCAGCTTTACAAAAGTCGGACAGACATGGCTCACAGATGAGCCATTGAGGGAGCTATGGCTCTTACTTAACTTATTTAGAAATATACATGCTGCACCATCAGCAAAGTTATCAAGGCAGTTACATTAAAACATCTATAAAAATACATAAAACAAAACAAACACTATTACCCTTCTTACTGCTGCACTCTATACTACTACATATCTTTATCAGTACATATGCATGCAGGTGCCCCTATTTCTTAAGTACTTGGAAACAAAAGATCCTTGACAAACGTCTGATCTGGAGGCCAGCCAGAGCATAGCAATGTGATACAGTTTGCTAGCCAGTTGGGCAACATGCACTTGGCAATTGCTATTCCTAACTTGTTAGGATCATAAGAGAATGAAAAGTCGAGAAAGAACACGGGAAACAATGGCTCGTTTCAGATGAAGCGCCAAAATTATTTTTGTCAGAAACTTGGGGTGTGTGCAGAGTACCACTCTTTGTGGAAAAACTGCATGTACAGTGATTAATGGACTAGAACCAACAGCTTGCCAATTATTCTATATGATGTAATGGTGACAAAAAACATTACTTTCCAGGTGAGAAATTTTAAGGAAGCCAACTCCAATGGCTCGTAAGGTGGTTCCATTAGCTGTGCCCATGGCACCGGTTCTACAGCGAGTGGAGGTCTCGTATGCACAAGCTTTTCATGAATTTCAAAACTAAAGGATATATGGATATTAGATTGCCAGCCATTTGAACATGTTAAGCCATATTAGTACTGAGATGCATTTTGACCAAAGACGTTCTGAGACGTGAGGAGGAGACTAATAATAAGTACTTCCCAGATCCCAGAACACGCCTTCCCAGATCCCAATTGTATGACAGCAACATCTTATAAGAGACTTCACAATATAATGTAAATAGTTAATCCTACCTGCTCGGTTATCTTACTCTAATTCTCTCCCCAGTTATATAAACCTTGTTGTAATGAAACTTTAGGAACTCTTTGCACTTGTTTATGTTCCGTTTTTTGTTCACACCCCCTTGTTATATGTAAACCGGCATGATGTGGTTTTTAATCATGAATGCAGGTATAGAAAAACTCTAAATAAATAAATACATACATACATACATACATACATACATACTGACGTAACTCCTTTGGCTCACAAGCAAATGGGTCCAGGAAGTTTGACACCAGGATGAAAATCTTTTCCATTTGAAGCCGTAAGCTATTCTAGTTGAAGGATTTCTGGAGGAGATTACAATATCCTCAGCTTCCTCGGATAATGAGATTAGCAAGCGCTCAACATCCATGCCATCAAGTTGAGAGGGGGAAGGTTTGGATGAAATAGACGACCCTCCTCTTGTGTCAACAAAGTCGGATCCCAGAGGGATCAGAAAGCTGATGACAATCTGATGAGGTAAGAGAACCACACTTTTCTGGGCCACATTTGAGCAATGAGGATCAGGTGCACCTGGTCCTTGAGTGCTTTCTGCACCAACAGAAGTTGTGAAAAAGCATACAGCAAATCTGCATCTCAATTGCACAGAAAAGAGTCTGGAGCAGATCTGAACTTGCTTTGAAGAATGGAGCATAATTTTTCTACTTTACTATTGTCCTCTGATGCAACTGATTGATGGACAATCACAGATATCAAACCTGTCTGCCACAGTCTGATTTAGAGACCACTTGTGGGGATGAAATACTGTGCTGAGGAATCTGCCAATGTGTTAGAGATTCTGGAAGTTAGGTTGCTTATAGGAAGGTTCTGTGGTTGCAAGCCCATTCCCAAATTAAGGATTCCTGGCAGATGGTTCATGACCCTGTGCCTCCTCGCTTGTTCATGTAGAATATTGCTACTTGACTGTCGGTCTGGATCAGAATTCTTTACCCAAATGAGATGTGAAAAGACTCTCAATGCATGTCTGAGTGCTCGTAGCTCCAGGAGATTGATCTGAAACAGGCATTCTGCTGATTACCAGACTGCTTGGGTTCAAAAAGAACCCGTATCTGCACCCCTAGCGGATGTATCCATTGCCAGCATTACTTGAGGCAGAAGCTGAAGGGAAGCTCCCATCTCCAGAACGTTTGGGCCAAGCTATCATTGGAAATACCCCTTCATATCTATGGTAACCTTCACTGGGAACAACAAGGGCTGAAGCAACTGATCCCACTGGGCAAGGAGGCCCCACTGGAGAATCCGCATGTTGAGACAAGTCATGGGAACCACATGCACTGCCTCCACCATGTGCCCCAGGACAACCAGAACTGTTCGGTCCAGAACTTGATCCAGCTGCAGTAGGTTGTGGAGCAAGGCTTGAAGACAGAATCCTTGCTCTGATGGAAGGAACAATCTTTCCTCCAGGGAGTCTATTTATGCCCTGATGAATTTGATTCTTTGGGTAGGAACAAAGTTCAACTTGGTGAAGTTAATAACAAACCCCAGCATCTGAAGGAGCTGGATCATCTTCTGCAGGGACTCCAATACCCCTGCTTGGGTAGACCCCACCACTAGCCAGTCATCCAGGTAAGGATGCCTCCTTATGTTCTTTAGCAAAAATCTTGGAATCGGTAGTTTTACACCAACTCAAATATTATCTATCAGAGTTTGACATATTACACCCGAATCAGCATGGCTTTAGGAAGGGACACTCTACTGAGACCTTATTGCTATCCTCTTTTGACACTTTCCTTAGAGGCTTCGATTCTTATACTGATTATGTGGTCATTTTATTAGATACTTCAGCAGCGTTTGACACGCTGGACCATAAACTATTGATGTCTCTGCCTTACAATTTATAGGTATAAAATCTACGGTCTTAGACTGGTTTGGGAGTTTTCTTTCAGATCGTATTTGCCAAATCAACATAGGCGCTTGTTCCTCTCAAAGATATATTCAATCAACAGGTGTCCTTCAGGGCTCTTCATTGTCTCCAATATTGTTTAACATCTATCTTCTACCCTTGTGCCAGATTTTGTCTTCATTGAATGTTCAATTTAAACTTTACGCTGATGATATTCAGCTGTTTGTCCCTAATAAGTCATCCTGGTCTGATACCTTCTCTCTGATTCAGATATACATCAGTACAATCGAACAGTGGATGGCCCATAATCGCTTAAAACTGAACAAAAAGAAAACTGAACTTCTTTGTCTAAGCTTTATATCAAATCCTACCAATGCCCCACCAGCTAGCGTAAACTTAGGTAAGGAAGTGATACAGGTTACTAAGCTAGCCCGTAATCTTGGAGTGTGGATTGATACTAATCTATCGTTAAAGCAACACATTTCCAAAGTGGTAAAGACCTCATTTTTTAAATTACATGTTTTAAAATGATTACGTCCTCTCTTATTTTTTCATGATTATCGTTCAGTGCTGCAAGCGCTGATTTTGTCAGGCTTAGACTATTGTAATGGTCTATATATGGGACTACCTGATTCTACTATTAGACCTCTACAACTGATTTCGAACTCGGCGGCTAGACGTCTTACTGGCACCCCTTTAAAAAAACATACCTCACCAATTTTGCATAAACTACACTGGCTACCAGTTAAACATAGAATCCAATATAAAATTATCATGTTAATTAATTCTTTGTTGAACAATACTGATTCCACTTGGCTATGTTCCACAGAGAGAGCTCAGATCAACAGGTAAAAACTTACTAGAAATTCCTTCAGTAAAAAATGCAGCACTGAGCGTGACAAGGAATAGAGCTTTCTCGGTTGCTGGTCCCATTTTATGGAACGCTTTGCCAGACCCTCTAAGGTTAATAGGCAGTCGAAAGGAGTTCAAGAAGGCATTAAAACCCATCTTTTCCAGGAAGCATTTAAGGATTTTGAACCTTCTAGTTAAGCAAAATAAGGTTAAATATATTTAAACTATATAGTTTTTGCTTATTATTTATTTCTGCTCTTTTAGTTTTTAACTGTAATGGCCAAATTCTTGTTTTTGTCACCATTATTTTTATTGATTGTCTAATATATTGTATTTTTATTCGTACTTTATCTTAAGTTTTATTTTTTATTAATTATTTATATAATTTTAATTATTTCTGATTTGTTTATATTATTTGATATTGTAAACCGCTTTGGTCAGTTAGTTTTACTGGTAAAACTGTATATAAACTTGTTTAAATAAATAAGGAAAAACACACATTCCCTGATAATGAAGCTGCGCCTCCACTACACCTAGGCGTTTCTTGGACCCTTGTAGCCACCAAAAGCCCAAAAGGCAGAATTTTGTATTGATAGCAAAAGGAATCCACTATGAAACAGAGATATTTTCAACAGGAGCAATGTATGGGTATATGAGTATATGATTCTTTCAGATCCAGGGTGCACATCCCAGTCTCCTGTTTGAAGGAAGGATAGGATGATGTGGAATGAGTTCATTTCGAACTTCTCCCATAAAAGGCTCTTGTTCAGACTTCATAAATCCAAGATCGGTCTCAATCCCACAACTTCTTGGAGATAAAGAAACAGCAGTAGTAAAAGCCCTTGCCATGGTCTTTGGGAGGGAAAGATTCTATCACCCACTGGCTGAGAAGTAACTCCATCTTTAAGAGAAGCTTGGTTGAGTGAGATGGATCCAGATTGAAGATCGAACAATGGTGCAGCACTGGAGGGCAGAAGTGAAAACAAAAAACAGACTTCATAATTTTGAGGACCCAAAGGTCCTTGATGATTGCTGCACCACTCTTCCAAGAAAAGATGAATCCTACCCCTTACCGGCAAGGTCAAGGTCTAAGGGTGGAGTGATGTCAAAACCTAGATTCTGGTTTAGGATGAGCTTGTTGCAGCATCTTTGGCTGATGTCTCTTGCATTGCTACTGTGAGCCAGAAGCTGCTGCTGTAGAAGTTCAGCTGGTGTATGATATCACTGAAATTGGCGGAAAAGGCATCTTTGGAAGCAGGAGCATTCAAAAGCTAAGTAAGAACACCTAGAAGAAGACAGTGGTTCTGGTCCTGTCAAAAGAAACTGGGCAGCAGCATGTTGTCCCTTAGTTTGGGCTAATGTCTCTCTGACCTAGTCTCCAAAAAAGGTTGTTCCCAGAACAAGGCATATTGTCCAACTTGTCATGTACACTTTCACACAAACTGCTGCTCTCAAACAAGCCATCTTGCGTTCTCCGATGGCTCTGCAGACTATCTCACTACTGTATCAGAGTCATACACTGAGCAGTGAAGATGGCATTCACACTCCTCTACATCCAGAAAAGCCTACTGATAGTCTGCCCGTTCTCCATCCAGCATCTGTCATGAGGTTCAGCTTGTCAATACAATCGTTTAAATATTGCACCATGTAGAACTGGTGGGCTGCAATGCTGGTATTGAGCATCAAGCTCTTAAAGATCTTTTCCTAAAAGGTGTCAAACAGCCTAGGATCCTTGCCCAGTGGAGGGTTGGAGAAGATCCTGTTCTTCTTAGCTTGTTTCAATGGGGACTCCACTACCACTGATTAGTGTAGTAGCTGACTACCCCAAATCTTTGGGTTCGCTGAACTCTATTTGAGATCCAGTTTCCTGGCTACCAGAGGACATAATACCAGATTCTCCCACATTCTTGTTTGCAAGTCCTGTATGATCGAGAGAGAGCTGGGATTGCTGCAGGCTTGGACAGAGTTTCCAGAATCCGAAGACGACAAAATCGGGACAAAGAAGGGGAGGATGAAATCCAGAACCTCCAGGGTAGCATTCTCTGAAATGCTCCCTGTTTCACGCGCAGGTCACCAGAGGCAGGCAGAGCTCCGGAGTCTCAATGCGTGGATGAGACGATGGTGCAAGGAAGAGGGATTCAGTTTTGTTAGGAACTGGGGAACCTTTTGGGGAAGAGGGAGTCTCTTCCGAAGGCTCTACCTTAACCAGGGTATCATCAGATTGTCTCTTCCGAAGGCTCTACCTTAACCAGGGTGGAACCAGACTGCTGGTGCTAACCTTTAAAAATGGGAGAGAGCAGCTTTTGAACTAAAACAAAGGGGAAAGCCAACAGTCACTCAGCAGCGCATGGTTCGGAGAGAGGTATCTTTAAAGGATACTAATGATGCATTAGAATTAGGGCATCCCGACAGTGAGGTTCCAATAATTAGAAAAGTAGTCCAAGTGCCTGTAACTAAAAACTCACCTGAGCTAAAAAATTCTAACTTATCCTTATCAATTAAAAAGCAGAATGAAAATACAAACAAAAAACAAACTTTGAAATGTTTGTAGGCTAATGCCAGAAGTCTAAGAAGATGGGAGAATTAGAATGTATAGCAGTGAATGATGACATAGACTTAATTGGCATCTCAGAGACATGGTGGAAAGAGGATAACCAATGGGACAGTGCTATACCGGGCTACAAATTATATCGCAAGAACAGAGAGGAGCACTCGGGAGGAGGTGTGGTGCTTTATGTCCGGGATGGCATAGAGTCCAACAGGATAAACATCCTGCATGAGACTAAATACAAAATTGAATCTTTATGGGTAGAAATCCCTTGTGTGTCGGGGAAGACTATAGTGATAGGGGTATACTACCGTCCACCTGGTCAAGATGGTGAGAAGGACAGTGAAATGCTAAGAGAATTTAGGGAAGCTAACCAAATTGGTAGTGCAGTAATAATGGGAGACTTTAATTACCTCAATATAGACTGGATAAATGTATCATCAGGACACGCTAGAGAGATAAAGTTCCTGGATGGAATAAATGATAGCTTTATGGAGCAATTGGTTCAGGAACCGAAGAGAGAGGGAGCAATTTTAGATCTAATTCTCAGTGGAGCACAGGACTTGGTGAGAGAGGTAACAGTGGTGGGGCCGCTTGGCAATAGTGATCATAATATGATCAAATTTGATTTAATGACTGGAAGAGGAACAGTGTGCAAATCCAAGGCTCTCGTGCTAAACTTTCAAAAGGAAAACTCTGATAAAATGAGAAAAATTGTTAAAAAAAACACTGTAAGAAGCAGCTACAAAAGTAAAAAAATGTCCAAGAGGCATGGTCATTGTTAAAAAATACCATTCTAGAAGCACAGTCCAGATGTATTCCACACATTAAGAAAGGTGGAAAGAAGGCAAAACGATTACTGGCATGGTTAAAAGGGGAGGTGAAAGAAGCTATTTTAGCCAAAAGATCTTCATTCAAAAATTGGAAGAAGGATCCAACAGAAGAAAATAGGATAAAGCATAAACGTTGGCAAGTTAAATGTAAGACATTGATAAGACAGGCTAAGAGAGAATTTGAAAAGATGTTGGCTGTAGAGGCAAAAACTCACAGTAAAAACTTTTAAAAATATATCCGAAGCAGAAAGCCTGTGAGGGAGTCAGTTGAACCGTTAGATGATCTAGATGATCGAGGGGTTAAAGGGGCACTTAGAGAAGATAAGGCCATTGCGGAAAGATTAAATGATTTCTTTGCTTTGGTGTTTACTGAAGAGGATGTTGGGGAGGTACCCGTAATGGAGAAGGTTTTCATGGGTAATGATTCAGATGGACTGAATCAAATCACGGTGAACCTAGAAGATGTGGTAGGCCTGATTGATAAACTGAAGAGTAGTAAATCACCCGGACCGGATGGTATACACCCCAGAGTTCTGAAGGAACTAAAAAATGAAATTTCAGACCTATTAGTAAAAATGTGTAACCTGTCATTAAAATCATTCATTATACCTGAAGACTGGAGGATAGCAAATGTAACCCCAATATTTAAAAAGGGCTCCAGGGGCGATCCGGGAAGCTACAGACCAGTTAGCCTGACTTCAGTGCCAGGAAAAATAGTAGAAAGTGTTCTAAACATCAAAACCACAGAACATATAGAAAGACATGGTTTGATGTAACAAAGTCAGCATGGCTTTACCCAGGGCAAGTCTTGCCTCACAAATCTGCTTCACTTTTTTGAAGGAGTTAATAAACATATGGATAAAGGTGAACCGGTAGATGTAGTATACTTGGATTTTCAGAAGGCGTTTGACAAAGTTCCTCATGAGAGGCTTCTAGGAAAAGTAAAAAGTCATGGGATAGGTGGCGATGTCCTTTCGTGGATTGCAAACTGGCTAAAAGACAGGAAACAGAGTAGGATTAAATGGACAATTTTCTCAGTGGAAGGGAGTGGACAGTGGAGTGCCTCAGGGATCTGTATTGGGACCCTTACTTTTCAATATATTTATAGATGATCTGGAAAGAAATACGACGAGTGAGATAATCAAATTTGCAGATGACACAAAATTGTTCAGAGTAGTTAAATCACAAGCAGATTGTGATAAATTGCAGGAAGACCTTGTGAGACTGGAAAATTGGGCATCCAAATGGCAGATGAAATTTAAATGTGGATAAGTGCAAGGTGATGCATATAGGGAAAAATAACCAATGCTATAATTATACAATGTTGGGTTCCATATTAGGTGCTACAACCCAAGAAAGAGATCTAGGTGTCATAGTGGATAACACATTGAAATAGTCGGTTCAGTGTGCTGCGGCAGTTAAAAAAGCAAACAGAATGTTGGGAATTATTAGAAAGGGAATGGTGAATAAAACAGAAAATGTCATAATGCCTCTGTATCACTCCATGGTGAGACCGCACCTTGAATACTGTGTACAATTCTGGTCGCCGCATCTCAAAAAAGATATAATTGCGATGGAGAAGGTACAGAGAAGGGCTACCAAAATGATAAGGGGAATGGAACAACTCCCCTATGAGGAAAGACTAAAGAGATTAGGACTTTTCAGCTTGGAGAAGAGACGACTGAGGGGGGATATGATAGAGATGTTTAAAATCATGAGAGGTCTGGAACGGGTAGATGTGAATCGGTTATTTACTCTTTCGGATAGTAGAAAGACTAGGGGGCACATTTAAAACTAATCGGAGTAAGTTCTTTTTTACTCAACGCACAATTAAACTCTGGAATTTGTTGCCAGAGGATGTGGTTAGTGCAGTTAGTATAGCTGTGTTTAAGAAAGGATTGGATAAGTTCTTGGAGGAGAAGTCCATTACCTGCTATTAAGTTCACTTAGAGAATAGCCACTGCCATTAGCAATGGTAACATGGAATAGACTTAGTTTTTGGGTACTTGCCAGGTTCTTATGGCCTGGATTGGCCACTGTTGGAAACAGGATGCTGGGCTTGATGGACCCTTGGTCTGACCCAGTATGGCATTTTCTTATGTTCTTAAGACTGAAAACCTCAGTGTCCTTACAGATGTTGACTCCCAATGCCTTAGCCAGTTTATCCAAGAATCTGAAGTACAATAAGTATTCTGGTGGCAAAGAATGCTCCGGATCAGGTGGGGGTCAAAGGGAATCCTGAGAGGTGAAAAGATATTAACACGATCCCAATGATAATGAAGGCGGAGCGGGGTCCTTGGTCATCTCAGAGGGGAATATTCCTGGAGCATGCGCCAAACAGTGACCCATTTTTCCTCCTCAGACTGGCTATTATCCTTTACAGAGAGTGATGGTTGGGGACTAGATCCCATCACTAGGACTCCTGATGAAAGCTCCTGAGGCATGGAGGCAGAGACTCCTTCTTGAGTGAACAAATCTGATACTCTTGACAGGTTGAATGGTGCCCTGCTGGTCACTAACTGCCAGCAAAGCAAAGAGACTTCACCAATTCTGCTACCTGGTCTATGGGCTTCTGTGTCCTCTGACTAAAAGTTGGATAAGAGACATCTTCTGAGACCAGTATAGATTTGTCCTTTTGAGAAGCTCCCAATGGATTCCAGAAGGGAGGCAACAGCAGGCTAGCTTAACTGGTGGAAGCATGGAAACCAGAGGCACCATGAAGCATATTCGATCTGGTGTCTCCAGGTAAAGTCCTTGCTTGAGGAGACGAGATAGAGATAATGACATCAAGATGGGAGGGAGGGAAGTGTAGCGAATCATCTTCAGGGCTTTCTACTGATCATTCCCGCTTCGAATAAGTCAAGTGCACTGATAAGGCTGGGGACCAGTGCTCCAACTGCACGGAACATGTCAATGGAGCAAATAGCTGAATTGAGGCCGGATGCATAGATGGGACTGATCCTGACCTCAGTTTAAGCAGAGCTAAATGCACCACTGGTTCCAACACATGGCCATCGATGATAGACATCTTCCGGTAAAACACACAGTCCTTGAAGCCACTGGGTGCAAATTTCTCGCAGCTGGATATGATAAAACTTTTGGTATTTTTTTTTCTTTAGTAGCACTGAAAAGTGATGTTGAGGGGCTGCCAAGACAGCGAGATCAAAAAAGAAAACTATGAAGTATCAGAGAGAGAGGGTACATGTCTGTGCAGAAGCTTGGATGGGAAAAAAAAAAAAATATTTAGGGGCTCACGAGACAACATGCATGCCTGAAATCTTGTGCATGCTCAATACAGCAAAAGCTTTATGAGCTAGGAGAGAAAGGTCCATTTGGTGCCATCAGATGATGTTACCCACATATCATGTCTAATTCAGCCCTGCTTGTCAACAGAAAACATATGTTATAGTCACCCAAATTATCAATGAGCTGGTTTATCAGATACGGTTATGTTTCATTATAGTTAAAACTAGAAATGCAGCAGTTAAAGTAGGGTCTAATGGATATAATGATGTGCCTTGTATGTGCTCCAAGTGGGAACCTAAGTAGCACAATGCAATGCTACTTTGAAGACTTTACCTAGCTCTGCAGGGTAGGGCAAGAAATGTTTCCAAGAAGGTAATTGGTCTCTGGATACATATGCAGCCAGTTTCCCTTTCCAGAAACTTCAAGAGTTAACCTCAAGCTCTCATCTTCTGCCCTTCCCAGATTCCAGGAAAATCATGTGTGGCTCTATGCAGCCACATCCAAGATAGAAGATGCAAACCATAGACCACAGAAACAGAAGATAAGGACCACAAAGACTAGCTATTCCAGACAATTTGCTTCCTTTTGGTATGGCAAAGGCTGGCATGAGTTATTGTGTACATCATGCATTTAACAAGGGTGAAGAGGAGGTGGTGTCACACGGCTGAGCCAGTGCACATGCAGTGGCAGAAGTGCAGTCCAGTTTATCCTTGCCATGCCACCCCTCCCTTCCCCCACTTTTCCACCTGCATCGACCCGAACGAGCAGCAGCGCTTAATACCACATCAGCATCCTGTGCCATGAAGGGCCAGTTTGGTGGCATCTGCAAGATCTATAAGGAACCACATGGCTCATATTGTGAGACTGGCCCCACAAGGCACAGGAAGTTGATGTTTAAGTATTGCTCCTCCTGCTGGAGGGAGGAGGAAGATGATCAGGAGGGTAGGCAGGCTGCACGGGAGGTTGGGCTGAGCACAGGTCTGAGATGATTGGGTAGGGGGAAGTACAGCAAGAGCTTTCCAGGGGTGGGGGAGGTACTGGTGGTTTTCTTTAAAAAAATAAAAAAAAGTAACAAATCAGGGCCAGTAGCAGCCACCTTCCATGCCAGGTGCAATGGGTAAAAGGAAGCAAGTTCAAAAAAGGTTCCAGGTCAGCAATCAGGAATGAGCTGGCAGAAAAATCATTACTGGGTGGGGGGGGATATGGGAAAAGTTTTCTGGAGGGAATATGGGGAGCTCTTTCTGGGGGTCGGAAGAAAGACTGAAACTAGAATGGGGAGGCAGAGAGAAAGGGAACCCAGGATGAGATGCAAGAAGGCGATATCTAGAACCACAGGCTGGGGGGGGGGGGGGGGGGGAGAGAACCAGGGATGGGGCTCAGACCAGAGCTAAGGAGAGAGAGGGAGATCTGAGGACTGAAGAGAGGACTCTGAAAATTGAGGAATTGGGGGGGGGGGGGGAGATTATACCAGAGAGATTATACAAGAAATCAGATTGGGTAGTCCAGATGTGCCTTATAGTCCTTATCTGCCATCTCATTCTGTGACCATGGTCTTTGGTTTACATTCCAGATCTTGTACTTGCCTGCATACAAAGAATCGTGCATGATTTTCTGGGATCCGGGAAGGCAGAAGACAAAGCTCACTGGACAGCATGGATTTACACTTGAGGGTTCTTGGTAAGATCAAGGCAGAACCCAAGTGGCTGATCTGTTACTATTTTCAGTCCTTTTAAAAACACGTGGCCAAACAACAAAACAAAATCTGATATCCAGTTGTTAATTGGAGGAGTGTGATTTATACCTTTTTAAACATTCTTTTAGACGAAAATGGGAAAAGAAAGGTTTTACGTATTTCAAATCAGAAATACAGATGAAATCAGACCCAGTTAAAATCCTACCTTTCCATTCTTGTCTGCATCATAAGGACATGGGGGAGCAAAGGGAGGCTAAAGCTGACAGTGAAGCAGGGCCTGTGCTCCTGCACTAGGAAGAGGAAATGGTACATTAAGCAGGCCTTGTGGTCTTTCCAGTCATAGGTTATATGTTTCCAAATTTCATGGTCCATGTTTATTTCTGGAGATGTTTCCTTACAGACTGAGAAATGCATGTTTAGCACAGTGTCTTATCGTAATAGGACAGCTCACACTCCTCCAAGACTGCTAACACTACATACAAAGATAAAAATATGGAAATACTCAACCTACTTCTTACTACTAACCTGTACAAATGCCACACCCATCATCAAAATCACTAGCGAGAGCCACTGGTACACACTGAGCTTCTTATTCAGCATGAAAACCGAAAACAAAGCTGTGGTGAGAATCTTTAGCTGATACGTAACCTAACGAAAGGGAAATAAAGACAAAATGGTGTATTAACACGGCCATGCTGCAATACCTGTAGCCTAACAGTTGCCTCACCCAGTTAGTTGCCCAGCACATCTGGTTAAGTTGTCTTTGGAAAGAACAAGAGAGACTTAGTTTGGCCAAAAACTAGCATTAAGGAAAAAAAGTGACAGTATAAAAGTAAGCTTCGTGCAGCAGCTGTTATCAAAGCAGCACAAAAGAAGGTGCACACAGGCCTCTCTGTCACAGAATTAGCATGAAGCAAGGAATCCCCTTCTCAGGGGGAGATAACAAGAGAGGGGGTCAAGCAATCCACTCCCAAATCTAACCTGGTCACCCCACAGCCAGCTGTGTTTTCAGGATATCCACAATGAATATGCATAAGATAAAATGTGCATATACTGCATTTCTAATCCATGCAAATTTATCCCCTGCATAGATGTTATGGATATTCTGAAAACCTAACTGGCTGTAGGATTAGCAGGACGAGTTTGGTGAGGTGAGCACAAGGCCAGCAGAACTGCCAGGTCCTGGAAGCAGAGAGCGCGCATGGCTAAGCCCCATGGGTGGGCACATTTTTACAAAAATCACTTCCGTGGCAGTACTGCTTGTACAAAACAACATTAGCTTTCATGTCCATTCACAACTGGCTGGTTTGAGTATCATTTCTATTAACATATCTTAGGATTTAACATGTCAAACATATTTTACCTTTGGACAGTGAAGCCTTTGCAGCCCACAGTAACCTCTCATTTAAATGGAGGGGGTGGAAATCTGGTACCTGGTAAGTAGCTGCGTCTAGGTTAGACAGTGCAACGTACAGCAAGTTATTTTGCAGTGTGTATATTCCAGAGGGAATAGCAAGTTTAAGGGTCTCCATGGGCTTGTGAAAAATTTCATCACTTAGCAATCGATTCAGGGCTCGGAAGTTGCAACCTGTAAAGAAAGGACAACATTTTTAAAAATGAGCAAAAGTCATTTTGAATCTTTAAGATGGAATATGCTGCATGGGTCACCCAACTCCTCACTCTTGTAGCTGGAGCGTGAGATTGCCCAGCATAGAAGCTACAGGGAACATCAAGAAATGTGACAAGTGGCTCACCCAAATCTCTAGACAGGACAGGCAGCCTGCAGTTTAATATAAATAAGACAGTAAAAAAAAAAAAAGTGGTTCTGAGCAGTAGAAGTCATCAGTGCCATGGGCATGCAATGCCATTTTAGTTGGGGTGGGGGGAGGGAAGACAATACAAACCAAGCAACCTTCTACCCCAGCTCCCACCACCAATTTCTTAATTTTCGTTTATGCTTAATGTCAACCTTTCATCCATACATTCTTTGAATAAATCACACACAGTATCGCTGAATAGTAACACCCAATGCTAATCGTGAAATTATTAAGTTATGGTGTGCAGTAGTACAGGCAGAGTAACTGAAAGCCATCAAGTTCAAACAGTGCCAGGATCCTTGCTTGTGAATATGGAAGAGCCATACTCAAATTCTGCAAAAAACAACACACAAACAAAAAAAAACCCCCCAACCACAAATACACCAGTAGCACAGCCCATAACTGTGCAAACATTGCAGTACCAGAGAAACACTGAGGTCACAACCCTACTAACCGCAAAGAATGAAAAATGACTCATAACACATGGGAGTCATTTTCCCCACTGCTTTGTTTTATTATAAACTTTGAAGTTTCTAGGAAAAATAAAATAAAATCCAAAAATGAAGGTCCCTACAGCAGTGTCAGTACCAAGCAACTATTCTGTTCCACATATGGAGAGACAGAAGATCAGCAAGTACCAAGAGATGCACTCAGACCTGGAAAATGAGGAATAAAGCTACAAAAATAAACCCCAATCATTTGGAAACCACTGTCCTGATGAAAAACGATCTTCCAAGCGCACCTCGGTAGGTTGCCTGTATATATTACACCACCCGGACGCCAGAAGGAAGCTCTCTTTAGCAGTAACTGAGACGGAGCTCACATCCAACGTACCCTGGGCTTAAGACTGAAGATAGTCTTGTCATGGTATGTGCGAGACAAACGCAATATAAAGCCTGCGCCTCCAGTTTGGGAAGGGGGTGTAGACATTTATTTTGGTTTATAGTCCACTTATTGGCACTTCAAAGTGGGTTACATTCATCCACAAAGCACTTCCTCTCTCCTCCAACAATATGATATTTCCTCCACACAACTTCAAATTCTGGTGTCATCTCAGTCACGGCAACACTAATTCCCTCTGCTATCAGGAACTTTGAGAAAGAGAAAAGCCTTACCTGCTAATTTTCATTCCTGGAATAGCATGGATCAGTCCAGACTCCTGGGTTTTGCTTCCCTTCCAGCAGATGGAGACAGAGAACGTTTCACTGAACTAGCTTATAACCAGATATGTCACCTGCAGTCTTCTCAGTATTGATCTGTACCCAAGCCAAGATTCATCCCATAATAATCCTAATGAAGTAGAAAACAACCTCACACAATGAGAAAGAGAAAAGGTGGAACCCTGCCCTGGAAAAAATCTTCTTTGCAACTCCAAACCAGGAAAACAAATCTGAAATCCTGAGAAGATCTGCAGTCTATATACAATAGAAATATGACACAAATACGAGCAGACTCTCCCCCTCAAGCAGGATGGGACTCTGGACTGATCTGTGGTATTCCAGGAACAAAAATTAGCAGGTAAGAACCAAATTTTCCTTTCCTGTTCGTACTCTGATCAGTCCAGACTCCTGGGATCTACCTAAGATTCCCCCTAATTAGGGTGGGACTGCGAGAGTCCTGCTCGAAGAACACTCTCACTGAAGTCCATGGCCTGGACATCCAAATGATAATGTCTGGTGAAAGTGTGCAACGACTTCCAAGTAGCTGCTCAACAAATTTCTTGCGGCGACACCTGCTGACACTCAGTCCAAGAAGCTGCCTGCACCCGAACTGGGATAGGACATCCCTTACAGATATAAGTCAAGCTTATTGCCTTCAACTACCTGGCTTTCATGGACTTTGAGGCCTCCTGCCCCTTCTTAGGCACACTCCATAGCCCAAAGATGGTCAGACACCCTAAAGCTATTGGTGACCTTGAACAAAGCCCACTTCACATCTAAACATCACAGGTCCCTAACATGCGGAGTTGACGCGTCCAAATCTGGGAAAGCCAGGAGCTCTACAGTCTGACTCAGATAGAACACTGACACAACCTTCGGGAGAATCGAGGGTACAGTCTGCAAGGAGATCCCAGAATCCAAGATCGTAAAAAAGGGCTCCCTACATGACAATGCCTGTAGTTCCGAAATTCTTCTGGCTGAACAAATTGCTACCAGAAAAGCCACCTTCAAAGTGAGGTCCTTCACAGTTGCCCTCCATAGAGGCTTAAAAGGAACTACACACATTCATTTGAACCACATTGTTATTTTGACAGATGTTTAGTTCTTAGCTTTTATTTTTAATTCACATTTAAGTTTATTTTTTATTCTATTTTATATATTGTGTATATACTAGTATGTGAACCGTTTTGACCAATTTTTTATTTAAAAAGTGGCATACAAACAATTTTAAATAAATAAATAAATTAATTTTAGAAGTTAAGATTCCATGAGGGACATATTTTCCACACTGGAGGATGCAGATGTTTTGTCCCCCTGAAGGAAGCAGACCACATCCAGGTAAGCAGCCAAAGACATTCTATGTATCTTGCCATGAAGACAGCCCAAGGCCACACCCTGAACCTTGAGAGAGTTAAAGGCCAAGCCCTTCACCAAACTTTTCTGCAAAAAAGGTTAAGATGTGATTTACTGAGGCCTGAGTAGGTCTAACTCCCTAACCAGTACACCAGGACTCGAAGACTCTCCAGATCTGCCTCCTCTCAAAAGCCAAGCCGCCTCCAGACAGTCCGCCTGCTTAGCCTCAGAAGCAGATAGCATTCTCATAGCCTGTAATTGAACCCAGCGTAGGCTGGCCCTCTGCATGAAGCTACTGCACACAGCTGCATGTATGCCTAGTGCAGAAATCTCAAATATCTTCTTGAGATCAATTTTCAGTTTACTGTCCTGCATATCCTTCAGTGCCGCTGAACCACCCACAGGGATTGTGGTCTTCTCAGTGACTGTAGACACAGACGCATCCATCTTCGGGGGCACCAAAAGCTCAAGCATGTCCTCAGGCAATGGATACAATTTTGCCATTGCCTGGCCTACCTTCAGGCCCGTCTCTGAAGTGTGCCACTCCCTGACCACCAGCTTTTTCACCGGATTTGTGAAAAGAGAAGGCTTTTGCTGGGCCCCCTCAGGCCATCCATGGCTGGGTCCTCTCCTTCTCGATCAGAATCTTCCTGAGGAACCTTGATCCCAACTCCTCCAGAACACGAGGAATCAATGTCCCCCAACTCCTCCTTACGGAAGAGATGCACCAGTTTAGGGTCGTCCCCTTCAGCAACTGGCACCTGGTTCAGCTCCCCCATCTGGGTCTGTCACATCTGGGCTAGTATCAGGGACAGCTGGGTCAGGAGAGACAGATACCTGTGGAACGCCATCCACTGAATCCTCAGAGTCTAAATCTGGACTGCCAAGACATGCCCTCATCCTGAGAACTCTGAGTCCGCCTAGGAACCTGATCCTTGGAGCTCCTAGATCTTTTACCAGGATGCAGACCAAGGAGTCCCTGAGCCCGGCCCAACTACTTCGCAGCTGACTTTCTCACTAAATATGCCTCATACATAAGGAGCACAAACTCTGAAGAAAACATTGTGGGGTCCTCCGATGCATCCCTGAAAGGTTCCCCCTCTTCCTCTTAATTGGGCTCCCTCCTGTTAACAGAGCCCTGCACTACCGGAGACAACAGGGGGAGAGACATCCTCCGATTAGCCCGGAAGTGCCTTCAGCCGTAGAAAACATGGCTGCCTTTCCCGTACCTGGTGGGGGGTGGGGGTTACCAACTTCAGAAGTGTTCCCACACCTGCCTTCTACTTAGATTTCCACTCCGGTGCAGCTTCTGCCATCCCCGACCCACCCTCTCTACCACAGAGGCAGCGGGAGCAGAGCCCGGAGCAGGAAAGCCGCGCGCATGCATTGACACTTGAGCAGCAAGTACTGCTACATGCCATCAGACAACAGAAAACAAAAACCGTGCCACACTGGCAAAAGGAGGTCTGATGGGGGAGTGGAGAGAGAGAGAGGAGATCTCTGAGCATTATCTCTATATTGCCTGTTGCCTAACTGCTTCCAGTGGGTGAGGACGTCGACCCGGCCCCGGAGTGATTGCTTCTAGTGGGTGAGGACGCTGCCCCGGCCCCAGAGGCGGAGAAATGCGCCGTTTACGTCATCAGGGAGGGACCGGAAGGCTCTCAAAAGCTGGCCCCTCCTGCGGCGCGTAAGAGCCGCCGGCACGTCACCTAAGCCGGCTTTGTTGGAAACATTTGGATTGAGGACGGAAAGGACTTAGTAACTTAACTCTCACCATTTGCAAGTAAGACTGTTACTTTAAATTTATTCTATTCACTCTTCTTTTTTTCCATCTCCCCCCATATGTGGGAATCAATTTTAGAATATCTGGATAGAGCTGAATACTTTATTTCTTGGTGATTTCTTATTGGCATAGGGAGATGCCACATACAAAAAGGAAGGGGAAACTGAGGGAGGCAACAACTACTTCCTCCCCAGTAACCCCCTCTCAAACTCAGCTTAAGACTGAAAAGTTTTTCAGCTCAGCCCCAGAAGTGACTCCCGATGTAGGAGGCACTGTGATGCCTATTGTTGAGCACAAAGAGGCATCACCTGCCTCACTTCTATCTTTAAGTCCGGGAGCGCCGAATACACCTTCACCTCCCCTTGTGGTTCAATACTATCAGGACTTTATGAACTAACTTTTTCCCCTATATTGGAAGACTTAATACAAGAAAGAGGAAGTGTGGTGTCTTGTATTCCAAATGAAGGTAATATCTCCGACACACACAATAGTGTGGTTTGTCGTGGAGCATTGGAATCAGAATCCAGTAACCCCCAGGAAATTAAAAAACCTCTTAAAATAACATTGGAAAATGTCTGGACTGCAATAATGACATTAGAAAAAACTATTGCTGCTCTCACTAATGTAGTTACAGATGTGAATAATCGAATGTTAAATACGGAACAACAGAATGAGATGCAGAAGAAACAAATGCACGACATTGATCAGAAAATTAAAAAAATAGAAAAAGTTCAAATAGGTTTAATTCAAGGGGAATGTCAACAGCAGAAAAAAAATGGAGAAAATTGAGAACGAAATGAGATATTTAAATTTGAGAGTGATCAATTTTCCACAGGTTGTGGGAATCTCACTTCAGGAGCAATTTAAACAGTATCTGGGAACAGTTTTGAAAATTCCAAAAGAATCTTTGCCTCCATTAGCAAAAATGTACTATCTACCTGAAAGGAGAGCGAAAGACCAAGAGGATGTACAAGATCAACAACAAGGACTATTGAATGTCACTGAACTGTTAGAAACATCTAATGAGGAAATAGTTCAAAAGAGGGGCATTGTCCTTGCTAAGTTTATCTTTCCGTCAGATAGGGATTTGGTGCTTAAACTGTTTCTAAGAAATAGAGCTGTTAAATATTATAACCAGCAAATCTGGATTTTTCCAGATGTTACTAGAGCTACTCAGAGTAGGAGAAAGGAATTCTTAGCTTTAAAACAATTAGCAGAGAAAGTAGGGGCCCAGATGTTGATCCGTTACCCCTATAAATGTATGGTAAAATTAAACAATGAGAATTATATCTATTATGAACCATTGGAATTAAAAAGATTTCTGGAGGCTAAGAATTTGTTGGGGGAGATGGCTTCTGAATAAAGGTATTCGCATAATGTGAATAATGCGGTATAAAATTCCAGCTAACGTAAGAAGTAATTATTTCCTCGATATATGCTCAATTTAAAATTTTGATTCCCTCTGTTTCATAGTATCTAGAATGCCTAAATGGATATATAAATGTTTTGGTATTTTTTTTTTAACTTGTTTGAAGAAATTATTATTACTATTTAGTCATTCGTGCTGGTAAATGATATGTATATGTCATTAATTATGAAAATTTAATAAAGATTAAATAAAAAAAGGAGGCCTGACCGCATAGACGACGTCCAGCCACCCAAGAACTCCTGTCCCAGCAGCAATCTTAGCACTTTAGACTCCACCAGCAGCTTCCCCGGCTGCTATCACATGGCTGCTTCCTTCAGCTCTTCTCTTTCTTTTTTTTTTTAAACTAATACAAATCAGCCAAGAAGGAAAACATCCCAAAGGTACTTCCCTGTGGTAGAAGAGCTGCGGAGCTCCAAACGTTCTCCTTGGGGGGGGAGGGGGGGGGGTTTACCTTGTTACCAGGTTTCCCTATTATCATGCAGTCCATGTAATTTATTATTATGTGATGAAGTTACTTGTTTCTTATGCGTTCCATGTAATTGTTGTGCCATTTTTTAGGTGCTCTGTTTTCTTGTTCCCTGTAAACCGATACGATGTGAAAACGGTTATCGGTATATAAAAACTATTAAATAAAATAAATAAGTTTCCTCCTACACTAAGCCAAGCCCCCATTATTGCTCTTCTGGGGAGTGGGAGTTTTATGATGGGGTTGCGGAGCTGGTGTCATCCTCGTTAAGTGCGCCACCTATTCCTCACAAGAATAACTATGGGGAGGCCCCATCATACCACCCTCCACACGAATGACAAGGCTCAGTAACCTCAACACCCTCATTCCCAACTCTTGCACTATACTGCCTCCCACTCTTCTCAGCACCAGTATCCTCCAGCCCCTCTCTTCCCGGACCAAGGCTAAGGAGAGGGGGGGGGAAGAGGTGAGAAGGGAGGTTTCAGAATCCGGGATCAAGATGAACTCCTCTAGCTTCTCTCTCATTCACCCATTCTGAACACGAACACACACACGTTCCCCTCCCATATCCCCACCAGCTGCAAATCTGCTCACCCCAGTCAACCATTCCTCCCAACCAGCCTGACCCCTAACCATACTATCCAGCCTCCTCTCCCAAGGAAGACAACTTACCTGCCTCCACCCCCTACCCCAGCAAATCAGCTGACCTGCAAACACCCCCCCCCCCCCACAAACCAACCTACCTGCAGGACCTCACCAGCAAGCCAGGCTAGCTGTAGGAGCCCCCACCCAAGCAAGCCAGTCCCCCAAAACTTTGTTCATGACTCTGAAGCCTTCAGCAGTTCCCAGAACAGCAGATGCCAGCACCTCACAGCTCTCAGAGTTTGAGCTGGATGGGTGCCTGTATTCTTGTAAGATTGAGACTGCATGATCAGTGTGAGAATACAGATAGCTGCATGGTGCCAGCATTAGCTATTCTGTGAAAAAGTTAATCACACCATGGCCCATATAGCACAGCCCACTCCAACACGTCTTGTCTGTGCTATCGTTTTCATCTCTTCACCATCTTCTACTAATATTACACTGCTGTTTTCACTAAATAGCATATTTTAGACCAGAGCTTCCCAAACTTTTATCCAATGTGACTATTTTCGCACTTGAAAATTCACAAGATCCCAGAGGACGACCAAAATAAATTAGCAGGCATGTGGTTCCCCTCCATTACTCACTCCACTCTCACTCCCACCACATTCCAGCTGATCCCCTCTATCATCCATACACCCCCCTCCAGCTGATCCTCTCTTACATCTGCCACATTCTATAACCTCCCCAGCCCATTTCACATCACCCAGCAGATCCTCTTTCACCAATAAGCCCTTCTTATAACCCCCAACTCTTACTCTGTCATCCCCACCTCATTCTCATCTCCTATATATCACTTCCCAGCCTCACCTCCTCCTCGCCAACCCTTCTCACCCCAAGCTCCTCTTACATCCTCCAGTTAAATCTTCTTTCATTGCCCCTCTCACCCTCTATAGCCAAACCCCTCCACCTTCTGATTCAGCCCTCAAACCCTTCCTGCATCTGATCCTACCCTTCAAACAGCCCCTTCTCTAAACGTCCCGCTGGGCCAGGGCCAAAACTACAACATTTTCTTTTGGGGCCTGGGCTAAAGGTGGATGTTTATTGCAGCCACACAGTAAGGTGGTGCATGCAGGCTCAGCACGAAGCAGGTGGTGAGGGCAGGCCGATGACAGCAGCACTATTTTTCTCCTAGGTAAGTTCAGTGGTGGGTGAGTAGAGATGCTGTGGCAATGCTCAATGTTCAACAGTCCATGCACGCTTAGCCCTTCTCTCACCTCAGTCTTGTCCCAAGCCAGATAGTGATCTATAAGCAGCAACAGCATTAGTAATGAAAATCGGCATGGAGTTGGGGAACCAGTGCCAGCTCATCAACCCTGCAGAGGCTCCAATCCCTCCTTCACACAGGGCTTCCTGTTACCACACAAAACTCAAACGAAGGTGGGGCCCACTGCAGGGCCTGTGAGTGTCTGCCGGCCTGCAGGGCCCAATGCTGCTGCTTCTGGCACCTGAAGAGCACTGCCGTTTGAGGCACTTGTGACCCCGTTTGGGGTCCCAACCCACTGTTTGGGAAGTTCTGTATGGGGCGAAAATCAGACCAATTTACTGAGGTAAACCCATGTTTACCTAGGTAAAACTGCAGACTGAATTATTGCTCTCACCCACTACCCCCCCCCCCAATCTATGCAGGTAGAAGTATGTGACTGTGTACCCAACAGGGAAAAGTGGGCAGCCAAGTCAGGGGAGGGAAAATGTGCGCAGAGAGTGCACAATTAGTCTGTGTGTCATCTCCAAAACGTACTTTTGCTCCTGTTTCAATGCAGGTACAAAGGGTGTAGGTTCTTAGGTCCCCCATTCTGCACGCCAGCCAAAATTTTCAAAGGGGAACACCACAAGAGGAGTCCGTAAGACTGCAGGGAGTTTCATTTTGTCACCTTACAGCGCCTCCCTTATTTGGTTCCTCCCATGTTCATAGCCTGACCACAGGGATGGCAGCAAAAATATTTACAATCTGATACACTGAACAGAGGGCAAAATGTTTTAGTCATCAGAAAAGGCTAAGGGTGTGTAAATAAGGATTAGTTTCTAAAGCTGAAAGATGCTTGTCTACTGTCTCATTTTCCTGTAACTCAGCAAGCTCCTGCAGCTTGCCATCATATAAATGTTGGTAATGGTGCAGGGGAACCTATTGCTGACGTGCTCTAACTCAGCGATTCTCAACCAGTGTGTCAGGACACACAGGTGTGTCACCAAGCGTCACGACTTCCTGTTGTCCCACTGCCCAGGCTGTGCTTCCTCCCTCTCCTTCATCGCAGTGACATGCACACATTCTTCTACTAAGACTGCTGCCGTTCCGTCCGGCCAGGAATGACAGCAGCGTTAGTGGAAGCTGGCAACATCAGCGGCATGGCTCTTTCTTCTTCCCGCCCCCACGCTTGGAACAGGAAGTGATGTACAATGGGGCGTGCGGAAAGAAGAGAAGAGCATGCTGCTTAAAGTATGGGCAGCAATGCAGGCCCGGACCAAAATGAAGCGCTGGGGTCAGCGATGGGAGAAAGAACGGAGTTAGCCTCAACAGTTGATGGGATTCTTCATTCTCGGGCCACAGGAGGCGGCTTCTGCAGCTGCCATTTGTCTGGGGAGGAGGAGGGTCATGAATGAGAGTGAGCCAGAGGGAGAGAGAGCATGTGTGTGTGTGTGATTGAGACAGACTGGACAGGGAGGTAACTAGTGTGTAAGAGACAGACAGGTTCTGTCTGTCTGTGTCTGGTTGTGGACCTTAAGGAAGAGGACTGTGAGGACAGAGCTTCAGCAGCCCTTGTTGCTTCTGGTGAGTGCTATTGGCCTGGAAGGGAAAGGAGTAGGAGAGTTGCTGGAGAGGGTAAGTAAGTGGCTTTTTAAGTTTATTTTTCATGATTGACTGCCATTTTAATTATTGGGTATTATGTGATGTAGCTGCTGTTTTAAAATATTCAATGAGTATTTGGTCTTATGAGGTTTTATGTGCTTGTCTTTGAAATACACCCTTGGTCTTAGAATGTTTCTCCTTGTTTACCTGTGTTCCTGCCTACCTTTGTAATTCATCCCACGTTGTGTGTCAACCCTGTACATCATTGTGGACTAGTGATTCTCACATGGAACAACGGTATATAAAACACTCAAATAATTATTTTTGTGTGAGGGATCTATAGCCTCTTGGCTTGTTATGTTTTCCAAATAGGAGGTGTATTAGTGTTTAGGGCCTGGTTTAATATTTGTAGTGTTGCCTTTTCATAGATAGGGTTCTTACTGTTTGAGTGTGTTGCATAATACAGGTGTAACTTTGTGCGGGTCAGTTTGTGTGCATTATTGCAGATCCTGGGACGATGTTAGGTGCTACATTTCTGTTTCCATTTCTCCAGGTTTGCACTGCATGCAAAGTGGTTTATTTGGTTTTTCATTCCAGTTTGTCTCTATATTTATAATTTGTGGTCTTTCTGTACTTGAAGGTCGGTTTTGTGTGTGTGTGTGACCGAGGTGAGGTATTTTACTAGCATGTAGACATTTGTATCAACCTTGTTTGTTGTGATTTCTCAATAGGAAATTCATTGGTGGTAAATAACCGTCCTTTCATAAGGAAGGCTATTGTGCCTGGTAGTAGAGGGAGTTGTTCTGCTTTTATTGAGATGTCACCAGGACATCTTTTTTGCATGGTGAGTTATGGGGTAATGCATTAGCTCTGGCTCTGCACCCATTGTTGTGTGTGTGGGGGGGGGGGGTCGAGGGTGCTCCTGTGAATGCAAAGTGTGTGTTTACATTTAGCTCTAAATGTGAGAACCATCTGTCAGGTGTGTCCTGGCCGAAAAGACGTTGAGAACCACTGCGCTAACTTATTACTATTAAATATTTCAGTTCTGTTGTATTCCTGTCCTCTCAATAGCACAGTCTACAAACTCAAAACATCTTTACTGGAGCTGTTCCCCTGCAGAGTTTCTAGAAAGTCTGTTGTAAATGTCTTTTGTACAGAAGCTGTTAAACTGCCCTGAGAACATCTGCTTCTCCTGGGCCAGGAAAATGTGTCACGACAGGGTGGAATAATCGCAGGTGTCTAGGTGATCAAAGACGTAATTGCCTGTAACTGCATCAGCCAGTACAGAGTAGGGAAGGCTTCTGCAGCCCAAGGCAACCCCAGCGGTCCCCAATCTTGTCCTGGGGGGCCCACCAGCCAGTCGAGTTTTCAGGATACCCACAATGAATATGCATGAGAGAAAATGTGCATGTTATGGAGGCAGTGCATGCAAATTCTCTCATGCATATTCATTGTGGATATCCTGAAAACCCGACTGCTGGTGGGCCCCCAGGACAGGGTTGGGGACCACTGCACTAGCCCACACGGGGGGGGGGGGGGGGGGGGGGGGAGAGGAGGCAACTGAGGGAGAGTGCTGAAGGGAGGAGGGGAGAAAGTGGGAGTGGGAGAAAAGGTTGTGGCGGGGGGTGTAGGGTTGGGAGATTTAAAAAAAAAAAAAAAAAAAAGATTCAGCTCCTGTGGAAAAACAATCCCCTCACAAAAAAAAAAAAAATCTAGTTTTATGCGCAGAGAATATGCTTTCTGTACTTTGTGAGCACATAAATCTTGTCTGTGCAGAAAATAATTATACACATAAATCATGTTTTATGCTAAGCACACATTTTCAGGAACGTTTGCTTTTTTAAAACTCCTGATGCATTAGTATAGAATTAGCTTACTGCATCAGGAATTAACAGAGTTGCTTACCTGTAACAGGTGTTTTCTAAGGACAGCAAGATGGTAGCCCTCAAACATGGGTGATATCAGATGTAGCCCAATGAGGAGCACCTTATGTCAAAGTTTCTAGAACTTTGACTAGGCACATTGAGCACGCTCAGCAAGCCCTATACCATGCGTCCATACGGGGTCCCTCTTCAGCCTAATAAAATAGAATTACGATAAAATTTAAAAACAAAAACAAAACAGGACAAACCCAACTCCGTGGGGTGGCGGGTAGGTTTCGTGAGGACTAAAATCCTGCTATCCTCAGAACCACCTGTTCCAGGTAAGCAACTCTGCTTTCTCAGAGGACAACACTACTAGTGCTGTTGGTAACAGAGGGGGAGACAGCTTGAACCCAAACATTGGGCCCTAGGTTGGAAGAACTGGGTTCTACACCCCAAACAGATTCCTGAGGACAGACTGGCCGAATCTACTGTCACGTCAGCCATCCCTATCCAGACAGCAATGTAATGTGAATGTGTGGACAGAACTCCACATTGCAGCCTTGCAGTGGGCCACCAACGCTGCCATGGCTCTGACAGAATAAGCCTTGACATGACCCCCCAAGATGCAGTCCCGCCTGTGCACAGCAGAAGGATATACAATCTGTTAGCCAACTGGATAGTCTGTTTGGCAGTGGCAATACCCAACCTATTCCTATTAAAAGAAATAAAAAGTTGTGAGGACTGTATGTGTTTCTGTCTGCTCCAGATAGAAAGCTAAGGCTCATTTGCACTCCAAACTGCAGTGCTCATTTGCCTTGGTGCAAATGGGGCCTAAGAAAAAAAATTGGCAGGACGATTGACTGGTAAGATTGAAATCAGTCCCCACCTTAGGCAGGACCTTAGGATGCATACGCAAGACCATCCTGTCATGACAGAACTTAGTATAAGGTGGATAAGTTACTAAGGCTTGGAGCTCGCTGACTCTGTGTGCTGGTGACCACCACCAAAAATATGACCTTCCAGGTCAGGTATTTCAGGTCACAGTTGCACAGCAGCTCAAAAGGAGCTTTCATCAGCTGAGTCACATCCACTGAAGTCCCAAGGTATAGCAGAAGGCCTTAAGGGAGGCTTCAACTGAAGCAGGCCCCGCATGAAACGTAGAACTATAGGCTGTTCAGAGATGGGCATACCATCTACACTGTGGTGGTATGCGCCATCGCACTAAGATGAACTCTGACAGAATTGGTTTTTAGGCCAGCCTCCAATAGGTGTAGAAGGTAGTCAAGCAGTTTCTGTGTGGAGCAGGAGAACAGATCTAAGGCCTTCTGCTCACACTACTCGGAAAACCACCTCTACTTCAGTCTGTAGAACTTTCTAGTGGAAGGCTTTCTGGAAGCCACAAGGACCCAAGAGACATCCTCAAACATCAAGTGGCTGCAGGATTAACCTCTCAACATCCAGACTGAGCGACAGGGCCTGGAAGGTGGGATGCCGCAGCCTGTCTTGATCTTGTGTGATGAGATCTGTCCCCAGACTGATTGGTTTCCGGATGGACAACTTCCGCAGGAGTGGAAACCATACCTGTCTCGGCCAGTGAGGATCATAGTCCCTCTGTCCTCATGAAGCTTCAAGAGAGTCTTTGCCACTAAGGGAATCAGAAATTACGCATACACAATTCCCCTGCCCCAATGACGGGCAAGGGCAACTAAGGCTGGTTTGCCGTTTGACCTGGACAGACAGCAGATCTGAGGCACCTTCCAGTTGCAGGGGACACGAACAGATCTACGCCTGGGCTCTCCCAGAGACGAAAAATCCGATTCACTACCCCTGTCCTGCGAGTATTGGCTCATGCAGAGCTGGTAGGCAGCAATGTAGGCAATAAGCATGGACTTTGGAACACCTTCCTCCCAACAGTGTCCAACACTCTGTAGTCCTTCCCCAGGGGCGCCAAAGAGTGGAAACGAGGAAGCTTGGCCCTCCTGAGGGTGGATTTGAACACCACTAATTGGTAGGGCAGCTGACACTTATCAAATCCGGCAGCCTTTTGGATGAGAAACTCCATCCGACTTTTTATTTACAGGAGGTATTGTGAGGGGGTGTTCCCAAATACTCAGCAATAACTCCTAAGGATCTCATGTACTGGGACCACCATGATTTCCTTAGGAGGCTCCATGAACTGAAGAACCTCAAACATTTTGTGCCTGGCGTCTTCAGTCAAAAGCTGAAATGGGGTGGCCTCTGCCATCATCCTGACAAACCCTATGACTTCCTTCACTCCTCAGTTTATAATCCACGAAAGAACACCACCTCCTATCCCATAACTTTTTAGTTTCCTTAGAAGCCTCTCATGAGAGACTTTGTCAAACATCTGAAAATCCAAATACACTACATCTACTGGCTCACTTTTATCCACATGATTAACAAACCCTTCAAAAAAAATGAAGCAGATTTGTGAGGCAAGACTTGCCTTGTGTAAATCCATGTTGACTGTTTCATTAAACCATGTCTTTCTATATGTTTGTGATTTTGATCTTTAGAATAGTTTCCACTATTTTTCCTGGCACTGAAGTCAGGCTCACTGCTAGCTGGGCTCAATGCGCCAGCTCCTCCTCAAACATTGCCGATGCCAACACTGACTGGTATGCCCAGATCTTCCCGGACCCATGAGGGGGTTCAGCGACTGGAACCAGGACCGGTGGAGACCATCGCAGATTCCTGGCATCAATAGAAGTTGGGTGCTCCTCACTTCATGGGCATCGTGGCAAAAGCCGGTGTGTCCCCATGCATTGATGGAGACCAGTGCCAATGCTTCTTGGTCTTCCCACAATGCTCAGCCTGCTCTTTCCCCAGTGACGAGGATGATGAACTCTATATCCTCGGCCCAGAGGAGATGGACAACGGTTGGTGTCCGGTGCCCCTATCCACCAGTGACCTTGACAGAACTGTCGGTCCAGCCCTATGTCAATGGTGTGGTATCCATCAGTGCGGCTTCAAGGTCCTCTGAATCCGATGCCACTGATACAGATGGCTCGGACATCTTTGACCCGAAGAAGTTGTCCATGTTGTCAAGTCGAAGCAGATATCCCATCAGGGTCATCTGGGTGCACAAGCACAACTCCGAATATCATGCGATGCCCCCAGGCAGAGGATGCAAACCTCATGAGGATCAGTGATCGACATGGTCCTCGGGCACTGGGAGCATACAGGGAAACCAGATGCAGGAATGACGGGGTGAAACTAATGGGAAAAACACGGAATGATGGCGGCGGGTGTCGATGGAAGGTGGGCACCGAGGCACCGCCATCAATGGGGGAACCAAGAGGGACCTGCGAAAGACCAAAGAAAAGACAGTGAAAAACTGCAAAAAAATGAAGTTTTCCTTGAGGCAAAAAAAACAAAAAAGTTATAGAGCTCAAACAAACCACAAGGCTCACAGCTCCATGGAAGAAAAAAAAAGAGACTGAAGCAGGAACCCCACGTGGACACATGGTATAAGGGCATCCATCTAATGGTGCAACCCATGTGTGAGGACTAACATCCTGCTTGTCCTTGGAGAAAACAATCTCTACTGTGTGAGCAAAGGAAATGTAAGCTAAAATTTAGCTCACATTTTATTACATCAGACCTGCAACTGGCACTAGGTCTAAGGGGACTCGCCATAAAGTGATATATTAGCAGTTTTAAGACAAAATTTGACAGGTTTTTTTTTCACTCAGTGGACATTCAAACTTTTCAATGTGTTGCTAGAAGAGTGATCAAAGCATAGCTGGGTTTTTAAAAAAAAGGATTGGCCAAGTTCCTGCAGGAAAAGTTCAAACAAATTTTTATTAGCCAGGTAGACTTGAGGAAGGCCACCGCTTATCCCTGGGAGTGGGCAACAAGCAATGAATCTGCCAGGCACTGCCAAGTAGCCCGGATTAGCCATGGTCTATGAGCTTTTGGTCTGATCCACCATGGCACTTCTGATGTTCTAAGACAGGTGAATGAATAAATCGATTCAGAGAGCTGCAGTGCAGCTCTATGGGGGGGGGGGGGGAGAAAGAGAAGAGCTTCCTAGTTAACTGAAGGCTGACAGTATACCAAGCCCATCCATTTGAGATCTCAGGGCTGTAAAAATCTGTGCACCAGCCAACATGCTTAGAACATGCTTTATGCACAGAAATCTTGATTTGTGCAAGAATTGTGTTTTTTCATGCATACATTCTGAGTACAGGACCCTACCACATGAACTTCAGGTTCAGCCCCATAGACTAACATTAGCTGAAGTCACTTTACCCCAAGCATCAAGAAAAGATGCATTATGCCTATGCACCTCTGCATCTGGGAGGAATAGCTAATGCCTTATTAACATGGGATTTCAATGGAGGCGTGCTGATTTATGCATACAATCTTATGTGGGTTCATGTGCACACTTTTTGCCTGCAAACCTCCTTGCTGCATGGAGAGTAAAGACTGCACAAAAAAGTGAGTGCACATTCGCAGATAAAATAGTGCACCCGGCCTAGCAAACACCTTATTACAATTGGGGTCTGAAAGAGTTCTCCTATTCCCTTTTCAGTTGCCTCACACCCTCATCTAACCCAGGGGTTCCCAACCTTTTTGAGAACATGGACCCCTTTTTCAACCTCCAAAATTTTCACAGACTCCCCACCCCCACATGCTTCCCTTTCATTTTTACCTGCAGTTATGTACCATATTTAGAAAAGTTATTAATGTAAAAAAGTAATTATATGCATGCCAGGCTCATTCATAATATATAAAACATTAAAAAATACCTATTGATCATATAATTGCCAAGCACATCAGTAAATGTGCAAGAATGTACTTATATTTAGTAACTTACATAGTGAAACCACACGGCTGGATTAACTGGGGCGAGAGAGAGAGCGCACGCACGAGAGAGAGAGCGCACGCACGAGAGAGAGAGCGCACGCACGAGAGAGAGAGCGCGAGAGACTTGTATGACCTGTAAAGCAGAGAGAGAGACTGGTGGGGGGGGGGGGGGGCAGTAGGAATGTGTGAGATAGGCCCACATCACTAAAAGGGTGAGGTGGAGAGAGGTTTGGTGCACATCTCCCTCCCCCCCAACATGCTATTTTTTTTATTCTTATTATTACATAGTAAAGTAACATTGAAATGACCTCAGAAAAGGACCAAATGGTCCATCCAGTCTGCCTAGCAAGCTTTTTATGGTAGTCTGCCATGCCATACAAGCTACCCCATGTTTCTCTTAAGGGTAGCAACTGCTGCTCTGTGCACTTATCCCCAAGCCTTAGGATAATCCATAAACATTTATTGCTAGCAACATTTTTACTGGGTGATGAGCCTTCTTGAAAATGAAGACACTGTTGCTTGACCTGCTTTACTTATGGACTTGTCCATAGAAGCAGCCTTGTGTTTTTTTTCCCTTATGTCTGCACATCAGTACTCCAGACTGTAAAAAAGTCAGCGCTTGTGCTGGTTGTCTCTAAATCCAATTCCTCATTCCCACCACCCATCCCCTTCTGTTGAAGCAGAGAGTGATGTTGCAGTTGCATCAAAAGCATCAAGGCTTATTGGTTAAGGGTAGTGATCCCATGCTTTCTGTTTAGGGTAGTAACTTCTGCTCCATGCATGTTACCCTCATATTTATGTTTGCCAGACCATAAAAGTCAGGGCCTCATTGGTTGCTGTCTGAATCCAATTCCCATTTTCCCCTGCCAGTGAAGCAGAGAGCAATATTGGAGATGCATCAAAGGTATCAAGGCTTATTGGTTAAGGGTAGTAACCGCCACACCAGCAAGTTACCCCCAATTACCCCCATGCACCCTTTTCTTCATTTCCATCCTCTAGCCTTTAGAGATCCAAAGTGTTTATCCCATGCCCCTTTGAATTCTCTCACAGTTTTTGTCTTCACTACCATCTCTGGAAGGGCATTCCAGGCATCCACCACCCTCTCTGTGAAGAAATATTTCCCGACGTTGATTCGGAGTCATCCTCCCTCGAGTTTCATTTCATAACCTCCGCCAAGATCGAACTAACAGGAAGGTGTTACCAAATTCAATACATGCAGAGATAGGAAACCCCCACTCCTAAAGCAAGAGGCATCACTACAAACATTTTGCACCATTGTCAAAGTGCTGGGCATGTATGTCAGTGGCATCTCTAGACAAAAGAACCTTTTAAGTAATAAAAATCCCCAATTTCAACTATCTAAGAAACTACCACCAAAAGTATTTAAGTGCATTAGTCAATAAAAGTTCTTCTATATAGGAGTGGGACAGAATCCCAATATAAAAAACATACTTCAAGTTCTAAATCACCCTATTTATTCATTTATTTATTTATTTATTTCGGATTTTTATATACCGACATTCTCAATACAAGTATCGAATCAGGTCGGTTTACATATAACAAAACTTTCGCACAAAAGGCATTACATGGAACAGCGTTTCTTAACATATAACGTATAACATATTGCATTTAGCATATAACCTATAACATATGGATATTAATAATAGATTAAATTAAATATTACATAGATAATAATAATAATAATAATAATAGTAACTCGTCAACAGGACGTAGGTGAATGCTCGGCATGATTATAGCGAGAATAAATATCTAGAAAAAAATTAAAGGGTACCCTACATTCATAGAAACTCCAACAAAGGGTGCAGAGCAGAACAAGGGCACTTACTTCCCTTACCATTAATCATAAAAAAACTAATCCAATTCTGGTGTCACCTCATTAACAGCAACACAAACTACCTCTACTATCAGGAACATTGTATAATACATAATCCTGCAAAAAATGTACTTGGGACTTATAGAAAGGGTGCTATGGTATGGCAGGCTAAGTCCCAAGTACATTTTTTGCAGGATTATGTATTATACAATGTTCCTGATAGTAGAGTGGCAGGTAGGGTGTAATCCTACCTATGAAAAGGCAATACTGCAAATATTACAACAGGCCCTGGAACACCAATACACCTCCTGTTAGGAAAACCGAACGAGACCAGCTGCTGTAGGTCCCTATATAGAAACTACATCCTGGCAGAATACCTCACTTAAGTCACACATGCAAAACAGACGTTTATTTTGTATTGCCATAAGAACATAAGAAATTGCCATGCTGGGTCAGACCAAGGGTCCATCAAGCCCAGCATCCTGTTTCCAACAGAGGCCAAAACCAGACCACAAGAACCTGGCAATTACCCAAACACTAAGAAGATCCCATGCTACTGATGCAATTAATAGCAGTGGCTATTCCCTAAGTAAAATTGATTAATAGCCATTAATGGACTTCTCCTCCAAGAACTTATCCAAACCTTTTTTTGAACCCAGCTACACTAACTGCACTAACCACATCCTCTGGCAACAAATTCCAGAGCTTTATTGTGCGTTGAGTGAAAAAGAATTTTCGCCGATTAGTCTTAAATGTGCTACTTGCTAACTTCATGGAATGCCCCCTAGTCCTTCTATTATTCGAAAGTGAAAATAACCGAGTCACATCTACTCGTTCAAGACCTCTCGTGATCTTAAAAACCTCTATCATATCCCCCCTCAGCCGTCTCTTCTCCAAGCTGAACAGCCCTAATCTCTTCAGCCTTTCCTCATAGGGAAGCTGTTCCATCCCCTTTATCATTTTGGTTGCCCTTCTCTGTACCTTCTCCATCGCAACTATATCTTTTTTGAGATGCGGCGACCAGAATTGTACACAGTATTCAATGTGTGGTCTCACCATGGAGCGATATAGAGGCATTATGACATTTTCCGTTCTATTAACCATTCCCTTCCTAATAATTCCTAACATTCTATTTGCTTTTTTGACTGCTGCAGCACACTGAGCCAATGATTTTAAAGTATTATCCACTATGATGCCTAGATCTTTTTCCTGGGTGGTAGCTCCTAATATGGAACCTAACATCGTGTAACTACAGCAACGGTTATTTTTCCCTATATGCAACACCTTGCACTTGTCCACATTAAATTTCATCTGCCATTTGGATGCCCAATCTTCAAGTCTTGCAAGGTCCTCCTGCAATGTATCACAGTCTGCTTGTGACTTAACTACTCTGAATAATTTTGTATCATCTGCAAATTTGATAACCTCACTCGTCGTATTCCTTTTCAGATCATTTATATATAGGGGCGGATTTTAAAAGCCCTGCTCGCGTAAATCCGCCCGGATTTACGCGAGCAGGGCCTTGCGCGCCTATTTTCCATAGGCCTGCCTGCACGCGCAGAGCCCCGGGACTCACGTAAGTCCCGGGGTTTTTTGTCGGAGGCGGGGCCGATCGACGTGGCGTTTCGGGGGTGGGCCCGGGGGCGTGGTTTCGGCCCGGGGCGGTCCAGGGGCGTGGCCTCGCCCTCCGGAACCGCCCCCGGGTCGCGTCTCGGCGCGCTAGCGGCCCGCTGGCGCGCGGGGATTTACTTCTCCCTCCGGGAGGCGTAAATCCCCAGACAAAGGTAGGGGGGGGGTGGGTTAGGTAGAGGAAGGGAGGGGAAGGTGAGGGGAGGGCGAAAGAGTTCCCTCCGAGGCCGCTCCGATTTCGGAGCGGCCTCGGAGAGAACGGAGGCAGGCTGCGCGGCTTGGCGCGTGCCGGCTGCCCAAAATCGGCAGCCTTGCGCGCGCAGATCCTGGATTTTAGCAGATACGCGCGGCTACGTGCGTATCTACTAAAATCCAGCGTACTTTTGTTTGCCGTTTTTAAAAATCTACCCCATATTGAAAAGCACCGGTCCAAGTACAGATCCCTGAGGCACTCCACTGTTTACCCTTTTCCACTGAGAAAATTGACCATTTAATCCTACTCTCTGTTTCCTGTCTTTTAACCAGCTTGTAATCCACGAAAGAACATCGCCTCCTATCCCATGACTTCGTAGAAGCCTCTCATGAGGGACTTTGTCAAACGCCTTCTGAAAATCCAAATACACTGCATCTACCGGTTCACCTTTATCCACATGTTTATTAACCCCTTCAAAAAATGAAGCAGATTTGTTAGGAAGACTTCCCTTGGGTAAATCCTTGTTGACTATGTTCCATTAAATCATGTCTTTCTATATGCTTTACAATTTTGTTCTTGAGAATAGTTTCCACTATTTTTCCCGGCACTGAAGTCAGGCTCACTGGTCTATAGTTACTTGGATCACCCCTGGAGCCTTTTTTAAATATTGGGGTTACATTGGCCACCCTCCATAAAGTATAAATACCATAAAGTATAAATACAAATGCACAGACAAAAACTGAACTGGCAACCACAGTGCAACAGAAAAACATTGCTTTCTTTGTAAAACAAAGAATTCAATCCAGAAATATAAAATATCAATAATAGTAAAACCATACTAATAAAAAGAATACTTCAAAACAACTGATATACAGAACATCCAATAATTAAAAAATCATAAGTTAATTTTAAATTTCCCAAACACAATTATTTAAAATCAGCAAGTAACAGCTAACAATTAAAACTAACTAGGATTTAAAAAAATTCCCCACTCTCCATACCTGGGAACCTTTGATTTTCATTTGCCCCGAGATTTCTATGGATTAGTCAGGGGCACACAATCTTTCTCTTCTCTCTCACAGACACGCGCTCTCTCTCTGTTTCATACACATACACACACACACACTTTCTCCTTGTGCTTGCAGCCTATAGATTACACCATAGGTTTCTTCGACAATCCATAGCAACTTAGTTGCTTCCTGCTCACTCGGTATATCAATTGCTTTTTATTTTGTCCCGAAGACATACAATTATTTCTCCCTGCTTTTTAGCTAGCCTGTTCATTTTCAAAACATTTCCCTTTCCCATTGTAGCCTGACGATGTCTGTAAACTACAACTTACGTATCATGGAACACAGCCATACTAATGGATGATACTTAAAGGAGGGAAAGTCTGCTACCTACTGTTGTCTCTGTAGACCAATATGACACAAGCTGCAATCTTCAAAAATTCGGCAGCAACAACTGCGGTGGAGGACAAGTAGCGTGGTCCTTCTTCTTTTAATGTCCTAGAGTAACGCATAGTCAGAACCAGAGTGGTGGTCTGGAAGACCAGGATCCCCAAAGACAGGTACTTTAAATTGGAAGACATTGCTGGGTGCTCAGGTTCCTGAAACAAAAAAAACAAAAACACAAAAAAATGGAGTCTAAACGAAAGTGAATTAAAAAACAAACAAACAAAAAAAAACCCCTAAACCACCTGTGAAAAATATACAATCTGGTAATAACTGTGTGTTCACTGAATAACCAGCTGAAGCCATTAACAGTTTGACGTAAAATGCTTCTTGTTCCATTCATGCACCTCATTATGATGTCAAAGGTCTCATTACTAACATGGGAGGTAAAACATGCTTACTTCCATTCAACCTTTTCCCTGAAAACAGTTCATTTAAAAAGTAACACATCCAGGGCATTTCCAGGAACACGTTCAGAAGACAGAAAGGGCACACTGCCAAAAATAACATTACATTAAAAAAAATAAAGCCAAATACTTTATTAGGCTAGTGAATGTTTAAAGCTGCAACTTTTCAAAACTACTGAACAAATGACAGTAATCCTGAAAGACTGGATCTCTGAACATTTGTTAGTCTGGTAGGCATATCATTTCCACACAACTAGTTTGCTGCTTCTCTCTGAGCTAATTTTATTTTTGGTAGCATCCAGTAATATCTAAGAAGTTTTTGCACAAATTTGGTTTCCCTGTTCTGAGCAGGATTCAATCTAGGATAAACTCATTAAGTTACATTCCCTTAGAATCATTTTGTAAGGACCCTGGCTGCAGTGCAGTCCTCCTGCCTGCAGGGGCTCAGTGGGCCACAATCTGTGCTGCACTTGCACTGCCACTCCCATAAGAACCCTCCTCATCTACTGCTCCCTGCCTCAACTTGTTGTGGCCCTTGTTCTTTTGTACTTGGCTTCCCTACCTTTGCACTGGCCTTCTGTTTGTTCCCTAGGCCCCAGTATAGTGGTCTTTTCCAGTCCGTGTTTGTATGGTCTGTTTTAGATTTAGTTTCCTGTTTGTTCTTTGGTCTGGCCCAGTATGGTGACAGTCTGTCTGTCTGACCTGCTTTGTGGTGCATTCCCTTGTCCTATCCTGGGTTTCTGTGTGGGCACCCTTCTGTTCCCTGTCTATCTGGGTGCAGCCTTGCTGCCAGTGGGTTGTCCCCACCCTTGTTCCTGGGTGCATGTCCACTCAACCTAAGAGGGAGGTGGCTAGCCAGGCAGAATATTCTGATATTAGCAGTTCTGCACCTACCTTGCTCTGGACCCAGGGGTTACTCTATACACCCATGCCATGACACATTTTATGCATACACTTGGAGGAAAAAATCATGGCCATCAGGTTGTCCAATACGGAGTGCCTGGTACCAGCCCAGGTCCGAGGGAGATGCTGTGGCCAGGGGCTACCCCCTGCTTCTGGGCTGAGTATAAGTGAAAAGTGGCTAGAAGGAAAAGGGGGAGGGGGATAAAAGGCTGAAAATCTCAGGGTGCCAAACAATAGAGGCACCTGCAGCTTCCTTGGACACTCAGAGTGGAAGGAGGTAGAGGTATGGACCCACATGTACAAGAAGGAGTTTCTGATATTAGCCAGGCAGAGCAAGAGGCAGCACCCGTGCAGTCCGGAGGAAAGCAGAAACAAGGTGGCTGAATCAGCCCATGCAGGCTAGAGAAATCAGCAGTGCAGCCTCAGAAGTGGGAGGAGGGGCAAGGGAGCAGTAGTTTGTTTATTGAACTTAATAGCCCACTCTTCTCTGCATAATCAAAGCGGTTTCCAATAAAATAGCATATTACTGGACTGGAAGCGGCAGGGACACAAGAAAGTTCACATGCACCCAACCCACCCTTATCTCAGGGTGATCAGAACTCAGACATTCCCAGAGTTGAACATGGGCTGCTTTTCTGTAGGAATGCTTACAGATTAATACCCCATGACACTACAGTTTTATCTTCCCAGCAAAAGTATAAACACAGCCACTGGCTAGGCAAGCAGCGAGGGCTGATGTTCTAGCATCGGACAAGCATTTGTTTCCCAAATATCTGCACGTCTTAGAAGCTTTTTCCTTTTCGAAAGGAAAAAAAAAAGGAGTTTGAAATGAATACTGTTGGGATCTGTGCACTCAGCAATATATTCCTGGCAGGTGTAAAGGAAGAGAGCCCAGAGCAGCTGAGCAGAAGGGGAGATATGTTTGGAAGAGAAGTTGAACAGAACCAGATACGAGAGGAGGAGATGCTAGTCTTATGTTAGTCTTCAATGGAAACAGAGTGGAGAAAGCAGACATGAAGTGAGAGTTTTAGGGCTATGGCTCCTCTCTCCCCCTACTAATTGTGGGTTGTCTTCCAGGTAATCTCCCCCCCGGCCCGATGCCCTCTAAGGCAATGCAGTCTCTGTGAGAGAGTCCAAAATGTGTTATCTAGTGGCACCTGCTGTTGGGGAACAAACTGTGTCTAGTGTTCATTTATTTAAAATCTTTTAATATACCGATACTCAAGACAATATCTTATCGTACCGGTTTACAGCAAAACAAGGGAAAACCAGCGATATATGAAAAAGTTAAAAAAACAGGATGATGAATTCAGGACAACTAAGGAAAGGAAAAATTAAATTAACATAGCGTTACAATATCGTAAACAACAAGCAATTTATAATAGTAACTAGGAGAGAGACCTGGTAGGCACTCAAACAAACAGTTCTTCACGGGGTGATTGAATCAATACCGGGCGACGAAAGGGCGGAGACAAACATTATCCCACAACTACGAGAGAGAGAAAGTGCTTCACAGGACCTGGGAATGCTGCAGAAGCAGCCTTCGCAGTCCTTATTCAGTAACAACTTTACTGGCTGGACTTTGCATGTACTCTTCCAGTTTCCAGAGGAAGGCACAGTCTGTGGGCCCATGGCGAAGGACCATCACAGCAATGGCTGAGCAGGTGGATATACTCAAAATAAAATAAATATTTATTTATAAAACTACACAGGAACAGGGCTGCTTTTGAGAACAGCTGGCTCTCAGATCAGTTATGTTGAAATAATTTACAATAGTACCTATTTTTTGTGAACTATACCATCAAGTAGACGCCTAATATTTAATTGACCTTCGTACTAGGCTTCATTGTGGAGTAATAAAACTTTTTGACTCAGCCTTTTAAATAAATCGGTCAATGTTGTGAACATATATTTTAGAAAAATTTTTTTGATGCAATCAAATTGATTTTAAAAGATCGATTTACTTACCTTTAAATATAAATGCTGCTGGTTTTATCCTGAACGTTGAAAGCCTTTCAACGTTCAGGATAAGTAAATTGACAGTGAGTAAGGTAACAGGAGTTCCTTCTTTCCCACTGCTAGGGCTGAACTGTACTGATGCTTCCTGCTTGTTATAGGCTGCGCTGTCTCACAAAACTTTTGGGTGGGCCTGAAAGAAAAGAAAGAAAGAAAAGTGGGTGGGCCATGGCCCACCCAGGCACTCCCGTAGCTATGCCACTGCTGTGGACAGGCCTCATTGGCAGCAGCAGCAGCCAATCACAGGAACAAGTCCCACCTACCAAGCCCAAAAAAAAAAAAAAAAAGGCAAATCACTATAAAACAAGCCCAAACTTTCAGGAAATAAGCAAGGTTTGCAACACTGAGTTCAGGGCAGTACAGAGCAGAATGTACCAACAGTGCTAGTCTGCTCTTGTTTGCATAAAAAAGTGACAGCCTAGTGTCTGTTCACACAGCAGGAGTGTTTCCTTTCATTTCTCTTAATTTTTCCCAGAGCCTTGGCAGAGAAGACTTAGAAATTAAGAAACTTTCAGCTCACATCCAACGGTTGCTAACATAACAATAGGGCTGATTTAGTAACAGTGCGCTCAGGCAGAGCGCACTGTTAGCCCCCGGTTGGACGTGTTAAGGCAGGTGTTAATTTCGGCCAGCACCAGGAAAGTGTACAGAAAAGCAGAAAACACTGCTTTTCTGTACATCCTCCGACTTGGTATCATAGCGATATTAAATCAGAGGCCCCAAAATTTAAAAAAAAAAAATAAAAAATTTAAAAATCTGCCCGCACGTTGGAAAATGGACGCTCAATTTTGCCAGCGTCCATTTTCTGAACCTGTGGCTGTCAGCGGGTTCGACAACAGACACCGGTAAAATTAAGCGTCAGCTGTCAAACCCGCTGACAGCCACCACGAGGCGCTAGGGATGCGCTAGTGTCCCTAGCGCCTCCTTTTTTACCACGGGCCCTAATTTGCATGCCTTTACTTACTGAATCGCACGCCCAGGAGAGTGGCCTGTGTGTGCGTCGGGAGAGCAGGTGCTCGCCAGCTCTCCCGTGTGTTTTACTGTATCGGCCCAATAATATCATAGTAATGATGGCAGAAAAAGACCAAATGGTCCATCTAGTCTGCACAGCAAGTTTCTTATGGAAGTAACTGCCTCTCCATGCAGGTTACCCCCAAGCCATATATTAAGGGTAGTAATATTTACGATTAAAACCAAGCAACCGTCAAACCCATAACAAAATTACTGCTAGCAACATTTTTAGGGGGTGAGCAGCTGAAGTCTAATGATTTTTGCAGTTAAGTATTCTGTGCCATATTTGTTTAGGAGAAAAATTTCTCGCCCACCGAGAGAAGGCTGAAGAACAGAAGATCCTGGCAGCACTTAGTCCAATTGGTTCCCTTACCCATTCAGCAAATGTGGAGGGAGGAGGAGAAGGATGCACCATCCAGGCTCCAGGAGGAGAGAGAGAGAGAATAGCAGCTCCTCGGCATTTAACCACTACAGAGGAGAATCAAGGAGGTACCTAACGGTGAGAGACGCAGAGGAGAAGTTGGAGAATTCAAGATCAAGCATTTGGATCCCAGGTGTTTGAAATGGGAATTAAACTGGGACGTGGACCCTATTTCACAGTAACCCAAGGAGGCTTCATCTTCTAAGCTAGGTTCCTTATTTTGGCTTGCTTTATGGAGAGTGACTGAAAGAGTTGTACCAAATGCCATTGTAGACGTTTGAACTGCTTCATCTGGAAAGTTGTGTTGGAACACCAACTTTGTGTACGGCTTGTTTACTGGCACCCAGCAACGCCCAGGGCTCCAGGAGGTTATCCTCCCCCCCCCCCCCCCCCTACAGAGAATCCTGTAACTCTGGGGTTGAAACAGTAGGAGTAACTTATAAAGGACACTTAACCCTGGTACTGAGTGGGCCCCCCGTGGAGTCCTAGAGGAGACCCCAGGCCGGGATCACACAACTAACCTACTTTCATTTCACAATTAACAGCAGTTTTAAACAGATGGCACCTCATTAAATGACAGCAAAAAAAAAAAAAGAGAAAAAAAAATATAAGACTTATAATGATAACAAAGCAGCATTTGAATTCAGTTTATCCGAAAGCTGCAAGGCTGATATACTCCTTAAGTAAATGATTAGCGCTAATGTGACACCATAAACCCTTCGCAGGGTTTAAACATTAACTTATTGAAGTTATTTTCTCCATAGCTTTAGGGACTTAGGGAGCAATTGTACCACTTGAAAGTCCCCAGCAAGTGGTTAGAGCAGCACTGAGGGAGGAGGCATCTGGTTCCCTCTGCAAACTAACCACCATTGCTTCCAAGAGGAGATTTCATCCTCTCCCTTTGGCAGTGGTTGTAATGCAGTCGTCATGTCCCCAGTGGGGTGCGGGGGAGAGGGGGCAGGGCGTTTACATGCCCTGCCCCATCCCATGTTATACAAGTTCTTAATCTCAGCCCAAACGGCCAAGGTACTATCCTCAACTCCTAGCTCAAGCCCTACACTTCAATCCCAGAGGCCTCTGGACATGGGACAGAGAAGTCTTGACCAATCAAACTATAGAGAAGGTAATGTTCATGCAAAGTCATGGGGGCAGGTGAGGGGAGCCCACTTTTGCATCCCCACTGCTATTTCTTGGCATACAGGTGTTAGACTCAGGGAATTAACTACAGAGGAAGCTGCCTGATGCAAATAAGCAATATATTCCAAAATGTATCACTGCACAAACACCTTGGACCCAATTTACTAGCCTGTTTTTTCTGCATTCTGATTTCTATGGGAAAACGTTTAGCAACTAAGACCCAAAGTTAAGTTCATTACTTACCCTCAATTAGCCAGATACAACATTGTGCATTCAGGCTAGCACACAGGTTAACCTACGGTTGGACGATGTCCATTCCCGACACAATAAGGAGACCAGCACGTCCAAAACGCACGTTCAAACCAGCGCATAGCTAATAGTGTTCATCACATGTAAATGCCATGTTGATGAAGCTATTAACTAGTACCATCAATGTAAAATAAATAAATAAATAAATAAAATAACCACGTGCCCAACACGCACATTTTAACCCTCAAAAATGAACACCAGCCCGAGATCTGGCGTCAAGTCTTGAGGTGCCCAAAAGCTTGCACAGAAGAGCAGAAGATACTGCATTTCTGTGGTTCTTCCAACTTAAAATGGTTGTGGTATTAAGGCAGAGGAACCACAGAAAGCAGAAACATAAAAAATAAAAAAATAATAAAAGTCTTTATGGTGGTCAGGTTAGGAAAACGGACGCTCAATTTACTCATAAAATTGAGCGTTAGTTTTCCTAACCTGTAGACAGCCACATCTCCTGGGCGCCCGATGCCATGGACGCACAATTTATCCCTAGGGCGTCCTTTTTAGTGCAGTGATTCATTTGCCTACTGCATAGAGTGCCCAAGAGAGGCGAACATTTGTGCAGTAAAAAAAAAACCAAAAAAAAAAAACAAAACAGGTGCTCAGTTTGGATGCATGGTTTTTATGCACACTTTATTGCATCAGGTTGAACAATAATAACCTTTCACCCAACAGTGGTAAACGAGAAAATAGCAATCTGGTAAATCAGTAATGTCTGTGTCACTACTGTCTCAAGGAAAATGCTGAAGGTTGTAAAAGAGCAAGTACAGTGCATCAAACATGATAGGACTGTCCTCATGGAGGGGGAGAAGACTTGATGTTTATTATTTAAAAAAAAAAACCAAAACAGGGATAAAATGGGGTAAGGGTGTCTGAGTCTTCTGTGAAGCTGAGAATTGCATCACTGACTCAGATGCGACTGGAGGTGTGTGGACGGGGGGTGGGGGGGAATGCTTTAGTAGCTGCAGCAAATCTTTGTTAAAAACATTTTTTTCCCTGGGAGATTTTTCAGTTCCAAATCGTTTGCAACTAAGTGATCACAAGATTCCTATTTCTTCTAAAGGTTTGCAATTTACCACTTTATTGCTTAAATCACCAGTAAGGGAGCATTCTATAAACTGCAAATTTTGTGTTGATTAAATCCATTCTTATCTACTGAGGCTTTTCATACTGTATTAAAGCTCTTGTTATTTCAAGTCTTGACTATAGGACATAGGTCTACCGACTTCTAATCTCCATGCCCTCCAGGTGGTCCTGAATGCTGCAGCCAGAGTTTTGATCACATTACCCCTATAACTCTATAGTCTGCATTGGCTCCCAATTAGCTGGAGTGTTAAATTTAAAGTCCTTATCATGATCTTCAAGATACTAAATTCTGAGATGCCTTATAGTAATCACCATTTTACCAAAGATCTATTCTCTAAGCCGAGTGTTGCCTTCATGTCATAAGAACTTTTTTTTAATTTAAACATGTTTATCATTATCAAGGCGAACGCATTACAACAACATTGTGCCATCAAGTACAAAATAGAAACTATAAGAAGGTATGATATGAGCGCACAAGTTGCACAATATGGAGCAAACAAGGAAAATACATCCTTCAGCCTTAACAGTTTTAAAGAGTAACCCAAAGCTACCATGGCTTAACCACCATGGTTAGACCCCTCCCCGGATGACAACAAGGACATCAAAGTCAACTAACAGTATCCTGTGTTCAATACCAAGTCTTAGGGCATCAGGAAGTACCGATAATGTGAGCGTATTGGGAGCAGCGACAGCTACAGAGCTGCGTAGGTAGTTATAGGGAGCAGACCGAAAGGGTTGATCATGATACATATCTAAGCTTGAGCTTCCAGCCAAGACTGATATGCCTCCCAAGTCCTGTGAAAGGAAGGTAGCCGGTTATGATGAGTTGCTGTGAGGTGTGCCATTTGGAATAAAAAGTAAAGTTTATGCTGAACTTGGGCGATACTAGGCATCTTGCTATCTTTCCAATGTTGTGCCAGAACCGTTCTTGCGGAAATAAAGACTTGTTGCAGAAATCGGTGTGTCCTTATTGAGTCCATCAATGGGTAATGTCAAAAGAATGTGCCACAGTTCCGCTGACACATCAGACTTGAGAATGTTTGACACCCATGCCAAAACCGCCGTCCAGAAGTTCTGCACTCTTGGACATTGCCACCAAATGTGATATGTGCCCACTGCACCACAGTTCCGCCAGCATAAGTCTGAGGTGTGTGGTAGGAATTTGTGCACTCGATCCGGTGTATAGTGCCACCTATAAAGTAATTTATAACAGTTTTCTTGCAACTTGACAGAAATAGAGCACTTGTGGGCTATGGAAAAAATAGAATCCCAGTCTGTGTCCGTGAAGCTCTGTAGAAAGTCAGCATTCCATGCCTTCTGCTGCGTAAAAAGGACTGATGGGTTTGTTACTAAGCACCATATAGATTTTTGAAATGATGCCCCGGATCTGGTGGGCATTGATACAGAAATTTTCGAACAGAGTACTGCTCAGCCTTAAGGTACCCCGTCTAGCTTCTCGTTTAACAGCATGATACACACTGGCATCCAATAAAAAGTCTACCTTATCTAAATGAAAACGGGAACCAATGCCCTCCCTTGTCAGGATAACCCCCTGGTTCAGGATGTGTGCTATTCTGCATATGCCCGCTTGTACCCAAAGAAAAGATGCACCCTCCGGATGTGGAGCTGGCAGTAATGCGTTGCCAAAAATATGGATTAACGGGGAATACAGTGTAGGTCCAACTAAAGCTGACCGCCATCGCAACCATACCTTCAGAGTGGTATCAAGGGCAAAAGGTAAATAAGCCATGCCTCGCCAGGTCGATCTAGGCTGCCACAGATGGGCAGAAAGTGGCTGTGACCCTGAGCATGTTTGTTCAAAAAGAGCCCATTGCGGCAGTGCCTTATGGCTATGTAAAATAACCAGGGTTCACAACTGAGCGGCACAGTAATACCATTCTAGATTTGGGACCCTGAGACCTCCGCGTTGTTTAGGGCGGTAGAGTAGCTGTGAACTCGGGGGGGGGGGGGGGGGGGTCATCTCTTCCAAATGAAGCCAAATATAAGTTTTTGCCATTTTTTCAAAAGCTTGGAGGGTATATATATCGGTAGCGTGGTGAAGAAATACAACAATCTGGGCAAGACATTCATTTTTATAATAGCAATACGGCCCAACCAGGAAAACGTTTCCCTTGACCACCGCCCCATATCTTTCTGAATGATCTGAACTAGAGGGGTATAATTAAGCTCATGCAGCTGGCTAACACAACTACCAATACACACACCCAAGTATTTTAAAGCCTTAGTTGCCCACTTAAAAGGGAATTGTTGTGCAAGGGTTGTAACATCAGATTTTGAGAGGTTAATATTAAGTAGTTCCGATTTGTCGTAATTCACTCTGAGCCCAGAGACAGCACGAAAGGACATCAACTCAGAGGTAACACCCCGCAGGGAATCGCAAGGGTCCGTAAGGGTGAACATGATATCGTCAGCAAATAGTGAGATTTTAATGTAGTCCTTGACTACCCTTTGTATACAAGGCATTGCCCGGATGCAGTTCTTAAGTGGTTCCAGGAACAAGGTGAACAGCAATGGGGACAACGGGCATCCCTGCCTTGTTCCCTGTCCTATAGGAAAGGTGTCTCCATAGCTACCATTTTTTTTTTTAATTTAATACTTTTATTATTAAACTTTTGATATGACAGTGCTATTACAATAGCAAGATGAATACAGAATACTTCACCAAAATCCCCCCCCCTCCCTCCCCCACCTGTTTAGTGGAACTACAGCTCCCCTACTACAGAATCCAGGCTAGGTAATATAATCGCCCTTTCGTATCATGAAGTTTACATACCCAATACTTAAGAAAAGCAAACAAACATGTTACATTAGAACAACATATTGAAATACCAGATAAAAGAAAACAAACACTCTCGCCCAAATTGTTATGTATCCATACAATTCCCCAAATATCATCTGATCACTAAGCCAATATGAGATTACATTTGAAAAATATATTCCATAAACGGTTTCCAAGATTTAGTAAATGAGTGCATTCTCCCATATTTAGCTGCTGTTAGAGAGGCCAGCTTGTAGTATGTATGAAGTTTATCTATGACCTCCGACAACTGCGGTACTTGTTCTGTTTTCCACTTGGTCACTATCAAAGTACGGGCGGCAATAAGAGCATGAGAACAGAGGCGCTGCTGGAATTTATGTAGGTCATTTGGGTAAACATGCAGTAGGACCATAATAGCAGTAGCCTGAATAGGCTCATGAAACAAGGCACTCAACCAAGTGAAAAGAATTTCCCAAAAGGTCTGGATTTTCAGACAGGTCCACCAGATATGGAAGTAAGTTCCCTTACTTCTACAGTTGCGCCAGCAAGAGTCCGAGGCCGCCGGATATATCCTATGAATTTTATCTGGGGTGAAATACCATCTATATATCATCTTATAGCAATTTTCACGCAGACCTGCTGAAATTGAGCATGTCCTAGCAAAATATAGTATAGCTTCCCAAGTTTGAGAACTCAAGTGCTCACCCAGATCCACTGCCCATTGTCTCTCGAACGTGTGGATCTCCTGCTTCTCTGGGTAGAGAGCATGATATATTTTAGAAATGGGCCCCTTTATTCTGTCACTGTACTGCACCAGCGCTTCAAACAACGAGCGACTTGGTCGTAACACTTTAGTGTGTTGTAGATTCTGAATAAAGTGGGCTACTTGTGCATATGCCAAGAAATCTTTTGAACTGAAGGAGGAGATATCCATTAGACCCTGCATGGAGAGGATCGACCCTTGGGACATCATGTGGCCAATTGTGGTAACACCCGCCTTTCTCCAAACCGATACCTGGAGAAGAGACATTTGATAAAAATATTTATAGTCCCCCACTGCTTGCCTACTACTCTGCTTCCATATGTTCAAAGTGACTTGTAATGACCAAGATATGTCTTTAACTGGCCGCCAGGAGTTCCATGGTTGCCAAAAAATGGCCTGTAAAGCCATTGTGCCTAGGATTGCTTGTTCAACGGACACCCATTGCTTTATTTCCGTGTTACGATGAATATCTATTAAGGCCCTTAACTGGGCTGCCCTATAGTACCAAAGGAGATTGGGAACCCCCAGTCCTCCCTGCGACTTTGGAAGATATAAAACCTGACGCGCTAGGCGGGGAGGACGTCTACGCCAGATGAAATCAAAAATCCGTTTTTGCCAGCGACGTATCACATGAGAAGAGACATCCACTGGTAGGGAGGAAAACAGGTAAAGAAATTTAGGCAGTATTGTCATTTTGGTAACTGCTATCCTGCCCAGCCATGAAAAAGTACACCTGTTCCATCGACTCATATCCAGGGTTACACTATTTATCAATGGAGTATAATTTAGATTGAAGAAGTCAGGTACACCCCAGAAAGCCCATCCAGGCCAGGAGATTTGCCGGATTTCAGGGATTTAATCACATCTCAATCTCACTGGGTAGGATCGGAGCATCCAGGCTCCGTCTTTGCTCAGGTGTCAGAGTAGGTAGAACTAAACCTTGTAAATATGCATTTATGTCAGTTTGTTGAATGGATTCCTCAGATTCGTACAGGTTCTGAAAGAACTTGGAAAAAACATTTCGAATTCCCGCTGAGGCAGTAAGAATCTCTCCCGCTGAGTTTTTAATTTTTAAATTATTATTTTGGGAGGTCCGTGCCCGGAGTTGACATGCTAACAAGCGACCTGCCTTGTTCCTACCTTCATAGTATTTTTGCTTTAGAAGATCCAAAGCGTGTAGTATACGCTTATTATCAAGTTGTGCTAACTCATCTTTGAGGGCAAGTAACTTCTGATAGCATTGCTTAGAATGGGTTCTCATATGTTCCTGCGATAAGGCCGAGATTTTGCTCATTAAAGCAATACGGATCCCCTGTTACTGGCGTTTGCATGCTGTTGCCCGAGAAATTAAAATCCCCCTTGCCACAGCCTTAGAACATTCCCAAAGGGTGTTAGGGGACACCTCCCCTCCAGAATTCAAACGGAAGTAATCCTGCATCTGTTCACTCAGCTTCTGTGCAAAATCTGCATCGTGTAATAGGGATTCATTCAACTTCCAGAACAGACTGCCCTCGTCCCGATCATCTAGATCCATCTCCAGTATAATGGGGGCATGATCAGACCAAGTGATAACATCTATGTCCATCCCCCCGAACCTGATTTCCCAATAATTTATCAACCAAAAAATAATCTATTCATGAATAACTATCATGAGGTGTAGAGAAAAAAAGTGTATGACCTAGATTTGGGATATCGACTTCTCCATATGTCAACCATATTCCAATCAGACATAAAATTGCGCACCAACTTCCTGCCGGATCCAGAAAGCTGAGAGTGCGGTTTGGATGTATCTAAGTCCAGTCGAAGCGTAATATTGAGGTCACCCCCTAATATAATTACTCCATCCGCATGTAATGCCAGCGCCCCATGTAGTTCCTTCCAGAAGGACCCTGTGTCTCTATTAGGGGCATAAACCGTCACTAACGTGAGTTTCTTCAAACCCAACTGAATATTTAAGATAAGGTACCTCCCCATGTGGATCTGCAGCGTGGGACAGGTACTCGAATACCAAGTTCTTTGATATCATAATCCCTGCTCCTGAGTATTTAGCCTCTGCCCCTCGGGCAGCCAGGAATACATGTGGGAAGTCTCTGTACTGTAATAACTGCTCATGTTTGCGCTTTAAGTGGGTTTCCTGAATGAATGCAATATCCGCATTTTGATGTATTAATTCTTTTCGGAGGAGAAGACGCTTTCTAGGAGTGTTTAAGCCTTTAACATTGAGAGATATTATCTTAACCATTATCAACTCGGAAGGGAAACATCGCTATACATGTATGTAAATTTGCCAGCATGTTTTCAAATGGACCTTGGGTATTTAATGGTGCATGAGAATGCATCCTCGCCTCAATATTATGAAGAGTGCATAATCTGGAACTGCCTAAATTGAAAAAGCAAGTTGGGCGTTCTGTATCCACTGACTCCTTCACTTGTACCGTAAAGGATTCGTTCACCATCGACTGCGAATCCACCCCTAGGGGGGTTTCTGATGGACACCGCTGCCTTCCTAGTCTCCGCCCCCCCCCCGGACCCATGTGCTTCAACAATTAGCATAACATTTGCCAAGAACTTAACGCGTCTACCAGAAATACTTTCAAACAGATTAGAACCATCAACATTGAAACAACTTCATGTGACATAGAAGACTGTATGATCTATACTGGAAAGAAGCTCCTAAATGTTCAGCCTAGGCTTCAATGTCCTTAAAAGAATTCCAGAGGAACAATCTGTCACCATCAGCCCTTTTCGGTAACCAGCTTCTCAGATCCAGCTGATCGTCTATGGAGCAGTTGTCTCCATCATAGATCTGCATCCGTTGTTACATGTGACGTGGGCCTGGGAGCTGGAGTGAAGTCAAAGCTGATACCGGCTTGGGTGAAGCATTCGGCCACCTCTGCTAGCATTTTAAATCTGTATGAAATACCTTGATGCTGGAAGATCAGAGCAAAGGGAAAGGCCCAACGATAGCGAATCTCTGCACGGCGCAAAACAGTTGTCGCCTCACGCAGTAGGAACCTCTTTTGCAGCGTTGAGGGCGCCAAATCGTTGTAAATGGTAATATCGTGATTACGCCATTTCCATTGGGGATGAGCCCGTGCCAGCTTGACAATCTCTTCTTTTTGTTTATAGTGAAAACATTTAATAATGATGTCCCTGGGCTAGTTATTTCGTTTGGGCCCCAGTGCTCGATGTGCTTGTTCCAAATCTACCTGGACGACACGGTCATGCTCCTCCGAGGAGATCCCAAAGCAGGTCCAGAGGTCTTGACAGAGGTTCACTGCAGTCTGCATGCTATCTGCTTATTACTCCGCCTCAGGAACTCCTAATGCGTATATTAGACCTGCGGGATCTGTTTTCAAGATCTTCTACTTTGTCCCCAATGCTTCTAGCTCTGTCATAAGCTGCTTTGTTTGGGCCGACAGAGCCTCCATCTGAATACTTTGCCCATCCGCTTTCCCGTCCAATTCATCCACTCGGGAGCCCAAGGCAGCTATGTCTTCTTTCATGTTCGATGCATGCTAAAATTTCAGCTTTATGGCTCCGCATATCCGACCTCAGTTCAATAAACCATCCGTGCATTTCATCCCTCGTGGGAAAATCTGAAGCTGGGTCCCCCGGGACGATCTCCGCGCCCTCCATTCTCACATCAGCTACTTCTTCTCCAGCAACCCTTAGTCCTTGGGAGGACATCTGAGTAGGCCTTGTTCTCAGTCACATTTTCTTCCGCTAATTTGCTAAAAGCAAACTGCTTTAAATCTGCTGCTTTTTGGCATGCGGTCATCCCGTTCCCCGGGTGCTGGAAGCTGTCTCAAGAAGAATTGGTAGATCTGTTTTGTGCCTGGAAGAATATTTATCTTGAAAGGAATTTAATGAAAAGAGCTCTCTGAGGAAAGTTTAAAGGGTTTAGCAGGGCAGAGAAAAGATCATCGGAAGAGAGGCGGCATAATTCAGCATTCAGCCGATCATCTCGCAGCGGCGTCCACCATGCCACCCCCTTCCAAAACTGCTTTTAACAACTCATGGCAGTTTGGGGCTTGCTGAGCAGAGGCATCCACTTCCTCTGTTTGTTTTAGAAGAATTTGTGTGTGAGCACGCAGGTATTCCTCTGCCCCACTCAGCCCAACCTTCCCAAGGCGGACAGTGCCTAATTTTTCACGGAAGCGTCCTCTTGTTTCTCCTTATAAAGCTGACTGCTGCCAGGCAGATATAGGGATAGTGTTGTCTACCTGCTGGAGTTCACCCGCTCCCTTTGTTTGATCTTGTGTCTGCAGCACCCAGCAACTGTCTCACTCCCCTCGTCTCCCTCTGACTCCTTAGGGATTTTAAGAAGTATATGTCCTCCCTAAGTTAGTAGAGATGACCATCCGCTGAAGTTAAATAGATTCAGTTCATGTCACGGGCAATGGCTATAAGAAATGATAGGGGAGATCGAAGGAGTATGGGCACAATGCCCCAGAACTAGTACACCCGCTCTTCCTGCGATGCACGCTGCTGCAGCCACACTTGTGGTACAGTCGTTTGTTCAGGAGGCCTCCGTACAGCTATTTATGGTATTGTGTTTGCCCCAATAATAGCACTCACCGACTCTTACAGTGGTTTCCCTACTTCTCACACGCTGCAAAATGGTGGAAGGTAACCCAGGCACCAGAGTCCTCTCCCCTGCTCAGCCTTTTCCTTTCCCTTCCTGGTGATGCTGCGAATGGCGCTGTTAAGATGGCTGCCGAGGTGACAAACAAGCCTGTGCAGTAACGAGCTCTAGGGTTCCCGACCCCGGGCAGCTATCCCACTTGCCAGGACACGATTTCCCCCCCACTTACTGCGTCCAGATGGGCACTGTATTCATAGTCCAAATTTAGGGAGCAGAACTCGGAATGTTATCTGGAGTAAGCTTCACAAGGCAGGAGCCCCTCATTTCAGCTGCCATCTCCGAGTACAGTGAACAGCTCCCCTTCCGCTTGCTGTTGTATAGTTTTAATGTCCCCTCCACGTCTGCCCAGTTTATCTCTGTGGGAAGCAATTGTGAGAGGCCTACAGCAGCAAATGGCGGTCCTCAGGATAGCGGAACAGATTTGTTTATGGAAGCTTTTTTGGAAACAAAATAGTGGGGGTCCTGCTCACAACAACAATTTAGCAGTTAATGACTGAGAACGTTAAAAGCATAAAATGAATGTGGGTCTTTATTGTGTCAGCTTGGTATATCTACCTCATAAGAAAGCTGTAATTTTTGTTTTGTAATGTTTTGCTTTTATGCTTGTTTGATTGTAACTCGTTTAGTATATTACAGAAGCGAGTCATATTTTAAAATAAATAAATACAACCGAAGCAGCAGTAGATGTAGAAAACCTTAGTGGAATATTGTAAATGAGGACGCTACTATGTGTTATAGACTAGCAAACATGAGCAAGGCTGAGGAACCAGAATGCATAAAATTTGATATTTTCTAAAAAGCCTTTTTAAACAAAAACTGTATATTAGTAAAATTTAAATTTGAGATCTGTTAAATCTCAGAGATAGCGCACTTTATCAATGAAACATCAGATCAAAGCAATTGTACATGCTTCCTTTGCTAAGCTATGATTTATCCGCCACATTAAACCATTTCTAGACACTCAATTTCCATACTGTTCTCCAAGCTCCAGTTTTTACTGGCTTGGACTGCTCTAATTAGTTATACATGGGACTTCCAAAAACACACACACACACACTACTACTGTTACAACTAGCACGAAATGCCGCTGCCCGTTTTCTTTCCGGTACACATATTTGTGAACCTATACCACCAACTCTGCAATCCTTTCACTGGCTTCCCACAGCTGGGCGAATTCATTTCAAGCTAGCCACAATTATCCAAAGTTTATTCAGTAATATTGCTTCACCATGGGTCAATTCTGCCCTACACATTTATACTCCAGCTAGAACAGGCTGTTCCTCCTCGAAATCTTTTGCACATACCATCACAGATCTGCTAGATTAGATGGCACTCACAAGAGAGCATTCCTGTGGAATTCAATTCCATCGTCCATCCGCAATATCAGTGACTAAGTAGAATTTAAGAAATCCCTAAAAACATCTCACTTTCACAAGGCATTTGCATTAGATCCCGAATAGTTTACTGATCTCAGGTTGTTGCCTCCTGATGACATCAGGCTCTTATGAGTTTCTTCTTCACTTTAATGCTGTAATTTTTGATTTTATGTATGTAGACTTGTACCCTGCCCTGAACTTTGGAGGGTGAGAGGTATAAATTCTTTTAAATAAGTGCATAAATAACTGAATAGAGATTTCCTGGAGATATTTTCCAGCTGGAGCTGTTAGAGAGGCTGTCTAGGCAAGGCCTTCTGTATTTAGAGCATTCCAGAAGCTGTGGCAGCTGCCAATTGGCACTGCTCAAGGCATCAGCCACTTTGCTTTTGCATCAGCTGTATTGAATTTGCTTTTATGGTGTGGGGAAGAATTGGAGAGTTGTGTGGGATTGGGGATGGGCGGCGAGTGTCTGGAACCCCCAGGACAGGGTTAGTGTGGGTTGGGCTCCAATCCCTTGATGTGAGGGGGCCCGTGGTAGATTTTATTCAGGCTCAGGCCCGTTCTCTGTGAGAGTGGAGAGCTGGGAGAATTTTACCACCAACCCAGCTGGGAGAGAGGGGGGGGGGGGGGGGGGGTTGGGATAGGGAAGGGAAGGAAATTGGGGTGGATTTTGTTCTGGCTATTTTTAGAAGAGGAAATAGTTTAAAGTAGGTTTAACTTATTTTATTGTGATTTGGTAATTTTGTAAATTTACTGTAAGTTATGTTTGTTTTTGTAAGCAATTAGGTTATAAACTAAAAATATTATATACTCTCTCTGATAGTCATGTAATTTGGAAAGTGTTCTGCGCTTTTGGGTTAAACTCTGCACCCTAATTTGCAGGAAGACAGTAGAGCTGATTGATAGAGATGACAGGCTTGATGACCTAAGTTCAATACATTGCCTGAACAAGGATGTTCTCTGGAGACAGAAAGCCACAGTTTGAGAACTGAAAGTAAAACTACAGAGATTTAATGAGATCTTCAAAACTGAGCACTTGCCTCCCAGTAGATATGAGTGGGTTTTTTTATTTTTTTATAAACTTTACTAATTCTACAGGGGAATCTTTGGGAATGCCATAAAACAACGCTCCAAATATAGTTCATGGTATATTTTTAAAGCTTTTGTTAAAAAAAAAAAAAAAGCTATCCATGATTAATCTAGGCCCCCCTGACACCTATTCACTGAAGTGGAGATGTGAATAGAAAATTTGTGAACCATGCCCCTCTCAGTTGGCTTTGGGAAATAAAATAATCAAACTATAATTCAGTTTTTGAGTGTGGCTGCCAACAATCTCAATTTTACTCCTTTAAAACATGTAAATTCCAAACATAAAACCTTACATCATCATTATTTTAAAAATACACTATTTTGTGTGAAAGACTGATTTAAAGCAAGGCTTTCTGACAGTGGTTTAAATCAAATCCACACTGAGGAATGGCTGTGGGAAAAAAAAACAAAAAAAGAGAGGCCACCAATAATAGGGGACTTCAGCTTCTCAGAGGTAAGCTGAGAACTTACACTAAAGCTCACCTATCTGTATCCCACCCCTGGCACGGAAAGCAGCAGGCTAGCCCTCACTTTAGAAAGAAAGGAAAGTGGGACTTGTGTCACATCCTGAGTGATTTATATTCACAGAGAAATATACCAGCTGGATAACAATTGAAGTCAAATAAGCAGCACAAAAAACCCCAAACATTTAAAATTGATAAACATTGGATAAAAGATTATTGAGCACATATTGTAACCCTCAATTTGGGGAAACAGAGATAAGGCAACCCAAAATCATTCTGGCAGGTGCAGGCAGCCTAAGACCTAAAGGACTCTGCTATTTAAACCCTATGTAACTGAGCTGGAGGAGGATAAAGCAGAGTGGCTTACCTGGGACAGGGGTTTCTCTGTGGACAGCAGGATGTCAGTCCACGAACATGGGTAACATCATCCGATGAAGCCCGGCATGGACCTTTCACTGTGCAAGCCCATGCACGCCAACATACCACTCGGAGGCCCCTTAGCAAACATAACTCTAAGGGGAAGTGGGCAGGTTGCTTGAGGAGAGACATCCTGCTGTCCTCAGAACACCTGTTACCAGAAAGCAACTCTGCTTTCTCTGAGGACAAGCAGGATGGCAGTCCTCACACATTGGAAATCCCTAGCTACAGACTGTCCCGAATAAAAGGGAAAAAAAGAGGAGGAAAAAAAGTACCAACGAGCACAACAGTATTTTTGTTGGCAACAAGCCTTTTTCCATTTTATACTTATTCTATGAGGGGCAGTCTGAAATGAAAATAACATGCCCTAGAAGAGAAAGGAGTTGGGTTCTACACCTCAAACAAATTCCTGAAGGACAGACTGGCCAAACCTACTGTTTCGACGGCCACCCATAGCCAAGAAGTAGTGAGATGTGAATAGGCAGCGAGAACGCCATGTCACAGCTTTGCAGATCTCCCCCATAGGGTCTGATCATCAGTGAGCCACTGGTGCCGTCATAGCTTGGATAGAGTGAGCCTTGACATGGCCCACAAGACTCAAGCCTGCTTGGGCATAACAGAAAGAATGGTTAGCAAATTGCCTATTAGATACAGTCTGTTTGACAACAAATGTTGGTATAAAAAAAAAAAAAAAAAAAAGCTGGGTGGACTGTTTATGGGTTTTAATCTGCTCCAGGTAGAAGGCCAAGGCTCTTTTACAGCCCAAACTGTGCAGTGCTTGTTTACCTTGGTGGAGTTGTGGCCTGGAAACTAATGTTGAAAGGATAATTGACTGGTTAAGATAGAATTCTAGAATCAACTTAGGTAAGAACTTAGGGTGATTCTGTGCACCCATCCTATCATGACAAAATCTGATATAAGGTGGATAGGTTACTAGAACCTGAAGCTAACAGACCCTACATGCTGAAGTAACTGCCACCAACTTCCAGGTCAGGTACTTCAGGTCACAGGAGCACAGTAGCTCAAAGGGAGCTTTCATCAGTTGGCTCAGTGCCATGCCCAGGTCCCAAAACAGTGGGAGGCTTCAAATAAAGCCAATCTTGCAAGAATCGGACAAAGGCTGTATAGAGCTGGGTTTACCTTCTACCTGCTGGTGATACAGTGCCAATAGCACAAACCTGGTTTTGAGACCAGAATCTGACATATGTAGAAGGTATTCAAAGCAGATTTTGTGTGGACCAGAAGAAAGGATCTAGGGCCTTCTGCTCACACCACAGGACAAAATGTCTTCCATTTAAATCCATAGGACTTTCTAGTGGAATACTTTCTTAAAGCTAGCAGAACTTGAGATACATCAGAACAAGGATTGCAATGTCAACCTCTCAACATCCAGGCAGTGAGAGCCATGGGATGGCACGACTTTCCTCAATACTGAGTGATGAGTTCTGGTGAAGTCCCGAGTTCGATTTGATTTCCACTCCTCAGGGAGATATCCATCAGGGAACGCATCTGTCTTGGCCAAAAGGGGGCTACAAGGATCATAGTCCCTGGTCTTCTCTTAGCTTCAGAGTCTTCAACACTAGCAGTGTCTGAAGATACACATATATAAACCCTCTTCCCCAAATTTAGGGTAAAGGTGTCCAAGTTTAGTTTGCCCTGTGCCTGTTTTATGAAGCAGAAGGGCCGAACCTTGCTGTTCAGAGGGGATGCAAACAGATGCACCATCGGGTTACCCCACTGGTGGAAAATGTTTTGCTATCCCCTCGGTCCAGTGACCACTCATGTGGCTCCAGGATTTGGCTTAATCTGTTTGTCAGGACATTCTCCATGCCTGCCAGATACATGAAAACTGTCCCTTGAGAGATGGTTAGTCCCACAGCTGGACAGCTTCCTGATATGGAAGGTATGATCCCATACCTCCCTGCTTCTTGATGTAATACCTCACAACCTGATTGTCCATTTGAACTAGGACCACTTTGGCTAACAATCTATGAAGGTCTTTAGCACATACTGGATCACCCTCAGCTCCAGGAAGTTTGTGATAAACCTTTATCTGAGCAGACCAGAGACCCTGGGTGCACAGCTCCTCCACATGAGTTTCCCCACACCAAGTTGGATGCATCTGTGGTAAGGACAATTTGGTCCAGAGAGATTTGAAAGGGTATACCCCCTGGTCAGATAGGAACTCCCTAACCTGGTTGCGGGATAATTCCGGAGTGGTTGTCAGACATAGATGCTGTCTTATAGATCCAGGGTAGCCTGCAACCACTGAGATCTGAGGGTCCATTGGACTCTCCTCATGTGGAGTTATGCCAAGAAAGTGACATGTACAGTGGACACCATATGGCCCAACTCCCTCAACATGTCCCATGCTAATGTCTGCTGACTCATTTGAATCCTTTGTACTTAAATATCAAGGCGATAGCTCTCTGCTGTGAAGGAAGGCTTTTGCCTCAGTCATGTCTGGCAGAGCTCTGATGAACTCCAATTGAGATGACTGGCTCAACTGGGATTTGGGGTAGTTGAGAATAAACCTTAGTAATGCCAAAAAGCAGATGGTCTGGCACATCAATTCTATGGTATCCATCTGCGATGTGCTTTTAACCAACCATCCAAAATAGAGACTCATACACATCCCCGACTTGCACAGATACAGCACCACCATGGCAAGGCATTCGGTAAAGACATGCAGGTTGATTCCAGGCCAAAGGATAGTACGAGGTACTAGAGGGGATGGTGCCCCATCATAAATCTAAGGTATTTCCTATGACAAGGGAATATCTCTATGTGAGTTTAAGCATCATGTTGCATGTGATGGTCGCGGCAGGCCCACAGCCAGGCCCTCTTACCCTCTGCTGTCTACTCCAGCGTCTGGTTCCACTTCCCTCGTGGCTGTGGGCCGCCATCCCCATCCCCGGTGCTCCTGGTTCTACGACAGACTCCTGTGCTCCACAGCGGGCCTCTCCGCGTGGTCCGCAGAGAGACGCCACCATCCCGTGCTGCGCCCCTCCCTAGGCGCGCGCATTTCAGCTTCCTATAAAGGGCCCGCGGCAGGAACTTGGCCGCGGCCCCGGATGATTACGTCACTGTAGCTCTGGGATATAAGGCCAGACTCTGCTCCGGACGTGTACTTCGTTGCCTCCTGGCGATTCCTGATCCCTGGTTTGTCTTCTCCGTTCCTGTGTTTCGTGCTACCCAGCTTATCCTTACGGACTGATCACTGACCACTGCTTTGCCTGACTACGCTATTGATCTTCTCCTGACCATGCTACTGTTCCTCTCCTGGACTTTATTTTAGCTTTGCCTCTCCTTGATTGCCACCAGCCTGTTCTACAATGCCTCTATTGTGTCAGTCCTGGAAATGGCCTTTCAGGCTTCGGCCTGCTCTTGCTCGGGCACCCCCTGTCAGACTTTAGTTCCTATTGGTGCCCGGGTCTCCGAGACTCCGCCTCATCCAGTACAGACTCTTCAGTTCCGCTGTTGCTGCCTCTGGGCTGACCTCTCTATCCTCTCATCAACCACTACACACGGAGGCTCACCTAACTCCAGCTGGCCCCAGTACTCAAAGGCTCAACCCGCAGGGAACAAGGGCTGGTATGTTCTTAAGCGCCAGCCGGCCTCTGTCAGTCAGCTCATTCCGCCTGCCGACAGTAGGACCTCTCCTATGGGTAGCGTCAACCCCACTTCGGCCCAAGGGTCCACCTCCTGTGCAACACATCAAGATAGCATACCCAGTCCTCTTTTTGAAGAATTAAGATGCCCAGAGAAAGCATGTCAAACATTTGTCTTGATAAATGTGTTCAAGCCTCTTAGGTTTAGGATGTGATAGAATTCTGTTTTATTGGGAATCAGGAAATGCTTAGAGTAGAATCCCCACCCTCCTTCCCCTGGTGGACCAGGGTTGACCACTCTGGTCTGTAAGAGGGAAAATAACTTATTTTGAAGCAGTTCCTGATGCGGTAACCCACCCCATTTTGAAACCATTTTGATGGGATGTCTAATAAACTCAATATGTACCCTCTTATGATGCTGAGTACTCACTGGACTGCATTTACACTGGGCCAACTAGAATTTCCTCTGGCATGGGTATCTGAACTGGAGGGCAGGTCTGACGCAGTACTGTGTTACCACTGCTTTCACCTTATCTCTGAAGATATTCTCTTCAGAACAAGGCATGATCATGAGGCTTTCCTGGACCTCCAGTAAGATGTTTAAGGCCTGCAGCCAATCAAGTCTATAGGCACCAATCTCCATGGCAGAGATTCGATGCCATCTCGAAATCAAAGGTTGAGCAGACAATGTGTTTTACATAACATAAGAAAATGCCATACTGGGTCAGACCAAGGGTCCATCAAGCCCAGCATCCTGTTTCCAACAGTGGCCAATCCAATGCCAGGTTCTTATGGCATGGATTGGCCACTGTTGGAAACAGGATGCTGGGCTTGATGGACCCTTGGTCTGACCCAGTATGGCATTTTCTTATGTTCTTAAGAACCTGGCAAGTACCCAACAACTAAGTCTATTCCATGTTACCGTTGCTAGTAATAGCAGTGGCTATTCTCTAAGTGAACTTAATAGCAGGTAATGGACTTCTCCTCCAAGAACTTATCCAATCCTTTTTTAAACACAGCATACTAACTGCACTAACCACATCCTCTGGCAACAAATTCCAGCGTTTAATTGTGCGTTGAGTAAAAAAGAACTTTCTCCGATTAGTTTTAAATGTGCCCCATGCTAACTTCATGGAGTGCCCCCTAGTCTTTCTACTATCCGAAAGAGTAAATAACCGATTCACATCTACCCGTTCTAGACCTCTCATGATTTTAAACATCTCTATCATATCCCCCCCTCAGCCGTCTCTTCTCCAAGCTGAAAAGTCCTAACCTCTTTAGTCTTTCCTCATAGGGGAGCTGTTCCATTCCCCTTATCATTTTGGTAGCCCTTCTCAGTACCTTCTCCATCACAATTATATATTTTTTGAGATGCAGCGACCAGAATTGGTCGCTGCATCTCATACACATACGCATACACAGTATTCAAGGTGCGATCTCACGCTGGAGAGATACAGAGGCATTATGACATTTTCCGTTTTATTCACCATTCCCTTTCTAATAATTCCCAACATTGTTTGCTTTTTTGACTGCCGCAGCACACTGAAGCGACGATTTCAATGTGTTATCCACTATGACACCTAGATCTCTTTCTTGGGTTGTAGCACCTAATATGGAACCCAACATTGTGTAATTATAGCATGGATTATTTTTCCCTATATGCATCACCTTGCACTTATCCACATTAAATTTCATCTGCCATTTGGATGCCCAATTTTCCAGTCTCAGAAGGTCTTCCTGCAATTTATCACAATCTGCTTGTGATTTAACTACTCTGAACAATTTTGTGTCATCTGCAAATTTGATTATCTCACCCGTCGTTTTTCTTTCCAGATCATTTATAAATATACTGAAAAGTAAGGGTCCCAATACAGATCCCTGAGGCACTCCACTGTCCACTCCCTTCCACTGAGAAAATTGTCCATTTAATCCTACTCTGTTTCCTGTCTTTTAGCCAGTTTGCAATCCACGAAAGGACATCGCCACCTATCCCATGACTTTTTACTTTTCCTAGAAGCCTCTCATGAGGAACTTTGTCAAACGCCTTCTGAAAATCCAAGTATACTACATCTACCGGTTCACTTTTATCCACGTTTATTAACTCCTTCAAAAAAGTGAAGCAGATTTGTGAGGCAAGACTTGCCTTGGGTAAAGCCATGCTGACTTTGTTCCATTAAACCATGTCTTTCTATATGTTCTGCGATTTTGATGTTTAGAACACTTTCCACTATTTTTCCTGGCACTGAAGTCAGGCTAACTGGTCTGTAGTTTCCCGGATCACCCCTGGAGCCCTTTTTAAATATTGGGGTTACATTTGCTATCCTCCAGTCTTCAGGTACAATGGATGATTTTAATGATAAGTTACAAATTTTTACTAATAGGTCTGAAATTTCATTTTTTAGTTCCTTCAGAACTCTGGGGTGTATGCCATCCAGTCGAGGTGATTTACTACTCTTCAGTTTATCAATCAGGCCTACCACATCTTCTATGTTCACTGTGATTTGATTCAGTCCATCTGAATCATTACCCATGAAAACCTTCTCCATTAGGGTACCTCCCCAACATCCTCTTCAGTAAACACCGAAGCAAAGAAATCATTTAATCTTTCCGCGATGGCCTCTTCTCTAAGTGCCCCTTTAACCCCTCCATCATCTAACGGTCCAACTGACTCCCTCACAGGCTTTCTGCTTCGGATATATTTTTAAAAGTTTTTACTGTGCGTTTTTGCCTTTACAGCAACTTCTTTTCAAATTTCTCTTAGCCTGTCTTATCAATGTCTCACATTTAACTTGCCAACATTTATGCTTTATCCTATTTTCTTCTATTGGATCCTTCTTCCAATTTTTGAATGAAGGTCTTTTGGCTAAAATAGCTTCTTTCACCTCACCTTTTAACCATGCCGGTAATCATTTTGCCTTCTTTCCACCTTTCTTAATGTGTGGAATACATCTAGACTGTGCTTCTAGAATGTTAAAAAAAAAAAAAAAAATACCAATGACCACACCTCTTGAACATTTTTTGCTTTTGTAGCTGCTCCTTTCAGTTTTTTTCTAACAATTTTTCTCATTTTATCAAAGTTTCCCTTTTGAAAGTTTAGCACGAGAGCCTTGGATTTGCACTGTTCCTCTTCCAGTCATTAATCAAAATTTGATCATATTATGATCACTATTGCCAAGCGGCCCCACCACCGTTACCTCTCTCACCAAGTCCTGTGCTCCACTGAGAATTAGATCTAAAATTGCTCCCTCTCTCGTCTGTTCCTGAACCAATTGCTCCATAAAGCTATCATTTATTCCATCCAGGAACGTTATCTCTCTAGCGTGTCCCGATGATACATTTACCCAGTCAATATTGGGGTAATTGAAGTCTAGCAAACCACAATGAGCAATTGCTGCACCTGAAGCAATATCGTAAAATAATGATAGTGCAGACAAATATATAATCCTGACGAGGAACTTCAAAGACCATGTAAAATATAAAGTGTTTTATTCTTTCAATACGGCAACTCCACAATATTATGCAAGCAGCAACTTAATGGCGTCCCCCGACACGGACCCGTGTTTCGCCGCGGGCTGCATCGGGGGGGATCACCACTTCAGGCATTCACACAAAGAGCTGTTTACAGCATTTAGAGATAAGTCTCCCATTATTACTGCACTACCAATTTGGTTAACTTCCCTAATTTCTCTTAGCATTTCACTGTCCGTCTCACCATCTTGACCAGGTGGATGGTAGTATATCCCTGCACACCATTCCCTTTTCCACCAGTTACTGGAACCGCCTGCCACTGTTTCAGCAGGTTCCATGAACAGCTGCTAAGAGGCTATGCAGGCTTTCAGCATAGCTCCCTGAAAAATCTTCCCCCCCCCCCCCCAAGAGTGTTCAAGGTCAAGACTCCTTCCCTGGGGACATCGTAGAATGAGTCCTTTGCCTCTTAGCTCTCAAGAGCAGATTCGACCACCACAGACTGATGCAGTAGCTGTTTGGCTTCAAATCCAGGAGTCTTTTGGACAAGATAATCACATCTACCTTCCTGTTAACAGGTGCCACCGAGAAGGGCTTCTTCCACATCTTCATCAGCATATCATGAAGGATTTCATGGACTGGGACTGCTATGACCTCCTTCGGGGGGGGGGGGGGGGCACACAAAATGAAGGATGTCCAGAATTTTTGTTCTCATTTCATTCTCTGTAAAGGGAATGACCTCATTTGTTCCCTTGGTGCCAGTGGCTGATAGAAACACAAGAATAGGCCTTCTCTCTTGGGGGGGGGGGGGGGGGTGATTAGAGAGGAAACGAATTGAAGCCTTCAGAGCCATACAGCCATGAATTCTCAGAGTCCGACTCCCTGTGATCTGCCAGTGGTAAGGATGCCAGAGGTGCCTGATTCTCAGCAAGGTCTCAGAGAAGGGGGGGGGGTACTTGGCTGTTTTGGCCTGGACCTTGAGTAGTTCTGATGTCCTGAGAAGCTTCCTCTCCCAATAGATTGGAGATTACCAGTGGGTGGTGAGCATCAACCTCAATCCCTCTTTGGAAATCAGCATTGGTTCTGGCATCAGTACTGGTGCCTAGCCACCAGGCAGCTGAAATGACTTGAGCAGAAGCCCAAAGATGTTCGGTGCTGGTCCTGGTGCCCTCAATGCCAAGGTACAGAGGCCCTGCAGCAACTTAAGATTCTTGTCCAACTCCTCCTTGAAAATAATCGATGCCAACACTGACTGGGAGGCAGGAGAGGTGGCCACATCCTTATCAGGATTGAGAGGTGCATCAGTGGCAGACACCATGATCTGTGGAAACTAATACAAATCCTGGGCTTTTTAAGAGGACGAGCTCTCCTCCCCACAGGGTCGTTTATGAGGGTTCTCGGCTGCCACCAGACTATTCCCACTCCTGGCATTGCACATTGATGAAGACCTATTTCAATGCTTCTTCAGTTTCCCTCTATGCTGGTATTGAAGAGGCAGAACCCATTGCCTTCCTTAGTCAGGAAGAATCAGATGGCGGCCTATTCTTGGGTTCCCTATCAGTCAGTCATCGGCACCAAGGGAACAAACTGTTTTCCCAATGCTGAGGACTCTGCCCTTCTCTGATGCAGCTCTGCGGTCCCTCAAGGACAAGGCCTCCGATGCCAATGGATTGGTCATTTGGTGCCTAAAGTGCTTCTGCATCAGTTTAATTCAGGACTGTTGTCTTTTCAAAGTTGTGGACATGCATTTGTGACACCCCTGGACTTCATGCGATGCCCAAAGGCACAGGATACATCTTTCATGAGGATCAGTGATAGAGATGACAATGGCGCAATAGGAGCATCATTGGAACCCTAATGCTTGACCAAACAATAAAGGGAAGAAAAAAAATCAAACTTGATGATGGCAGTGATCGATACGAGCCAGGCATTGACAGCACACTGACGACAATGAAAACTTAAAAAACAAAAATCGGAAAACCTACCTAAGGAAACCATCAGGCTAGAAGGCAGAAACACAATGGCAGACATCAAGTGGAATATAAACAAAATAAACCAGACTGCAAGGCCCTACAACAAACGATCCTTTTAAAAACTCACAGAGGCCTAAAGCAGGAACAGCAAGGTAAACTACAACCTAAGGCTCTGCAGAAAAAGAAAGGCTGAATGAGCCCCTGTGTGGATGTGTGATATGTGTCTGATCCATCAGATGATGTCACCCATGTGAGGATGGTCATCATGCTTGTCCTCGCAGAACTTTCAAAATCTTGTCAGATATATTAAGCTAGTCTACTAAAAAAAAAAAAAAAAAACAAACCACACCACCACATAAGAACATAAGACTTGCCATACTGGGTCAAACCAAAAGGTCCATGAAGCCCAGTATCCTGTTTCCAAAAGTGGCCAAGCCAGGTCACAAGTACCTGGCAGGATCCCAAGAGGTAGATAAATTCCAAGAACAAACAGTGGAATTCTGCAACTCTACCTTAATAATGGTTTATGGACTTTTCTCCAAGAAATTGTCCAAACTTTTTTTTAAACATATCAATACCACATCTTCTGGCAAAGAATTCCAGAACTTAATTTTGCATTAAGGAAAAAAATATTTTCTTATTAGTTTTAAATGTATCACCTAGTAACTTCATTATGCGTCCCCTGTTTTGTACTTTTCGAAAGAGTAAACAACTGATTAACATTTACTTGTTTCATTCCACTTATTTTATAGACCTCCAACATATCTCCCCCTCAACTGTCTCTTTTCTAAGCTGAAGAGTTCATTGGGGAATTGTTCCATCCCCTCTATCATTTTGGTCACCCTTTTCCATTTCTGCTATATCTTTTTTGAAATGTGGTGACTAGAACTGCACACGATACACAAGATGAAGTCGCACCATGGAGCAATAGAGGATTTATGATATTCTCTGTTTTATTCTCCATTTCTTTCCTAATAATCCCTAGTATTCTGTTTGCTTTCTTAGCTGCTGCTGCACACTGAGCAGACTTTAATGTACCTGCAACGATGATACCTAGATCCTTTTCCTGAGTGATGACTCCTAAAGTGGAACCTTGCATTGGGTAGCCATAATTTGAGTTACTCTTCCCTAAATGCATTACTTTGCACTTGTCCATATTAAATTTCATTTGGCATGCAGATGCCCATTCTCCCAGTTTTGCATGTCCTCTTGTAATTTCTCACAATCCTCTTCTGATTTAACAACTTTGAATAGTTTGGGTCATCAGCAAATTTGATCACCTTACTTGTCGGTCCCATGGAACAGCTCCCCTATGAGGAAAGACTAAAGAGGTTAGGACTTTTCAGCTTGGAGAAGAGACTGCTGAGGGGGGATATGATAGGGGTATTTAAATCATGAGAGGTCTAGAACAGGTAGATGTGGATCGGTTATTTACTCTCAGATAATAGAGAGACTAGGGAGCACTCCATGAAGTCAGCATGTGGCACATTTAAAACTAATTGGAGAAAGTTCTTTTTCACTCAACGCACAATTAAACTCTGGAATTTGTTGCCAGAGGATGTGGTTAGTGCAGTTAGTATAGCTGTGTTTAAAAAAGGGTTGGATAGGTTCTTGGAGGAGAAGTCCATTACCTGCTATTAAGTTGACATAGAAAATAGCCACTGCTATTACTAGCAACAGTAACATGGAATAGACTTAGTTTTTGGGCACTTGCCAAGTTCTTTCAGCCTGGATTGGCCACTGTTGGAAACAGGATCCTGGGCTTGAAGGACCCCTGGTCTGACCCAGTATGGCATGTTCTTATATTAAAAAGCAGTGGTCCCACAACAGATCCCTGGAACACTCCACTGGGAAAATTTACCACTAAGGCCTACTCTGTTTTCTCTCTTTTAACCAGTTGGCAGTCCACAAGAGGACACAGACTCCTATTCCCTTGACTTTTTAATTGCCTAAGACGACTTTGATGAGGGACACTGTTGAATGCTTTCTGGAAATCCAGATACACTATAATCAACTGGCTCACCTTTATCCACATGTTTATGTTCTCAAAAAAAATGTACCAAATTTGTGATGCAAGACTTCCCTTGGCTAAATCTATGTTGGCTTTGTCCCATTAAACTATGCCTATCAATATGTAAAACAATTTTAATCTTTATGATAAGTTTCTAACATACGGACTGATAGAGTAAAACACGGCCGCGGTTGCCTGTTTAACCCACTTTGGACACAGGTTTTGAGCGCATAAGACAGACGCGCCATTCAGTATCGGCTTTTACGCGTCCTTAGCACTTGCCGAAAAAGACGCGTATCCATTACCGCCCACCGCATGTATATATATATATTATGTTAATGATTGGATTAGCTATTCCGATACAGTAGCGTGTGCCCAAATTATCGCCTTTTTAACCAGCTTATTTACTGTGTCTTTAACCTCAATATTTACCGCCTACCCTGACCCTGGCGTTAGTGTGGTGTTCAGCCAGCTTCATACCGGACAGCGCCAAGGACAACATGCATATATTGGCTCTGGCATTATTTTTCATTCGGTTGAGAAGCAGAATGCAAAATGCTCGGCCGATTGGAGAGGCCAACAGGGGAGCCCAGCAGCAAGACCGGAGGAGGTATGTGTTCTGTTTGGTTTCAACTGTACCATCCATCTCTGGGAGTCTGTGAGGCTCTGGACATGGACGCCTCTACAGACGCCGGAGAGATGGGAGCCCGCCAGGCCTTCATCCGGCGTCTGCTAGGCATCCTGAGGCTCGGGGAGGGAAGAGACAGCAGACGCCTATACAGAGCCTTCCTCCTGCGTTTAGAGTTCGGCATCCCTGAGGCTGCTGATTGTAGTAAACGCTTAAATAAGAAGGCATAGCTCATTTCTGAATAGTAAAAGCTTAGCTAAGAATGCATAGCTCATTTAAGAATAAAAACTTGAGAATCCACAGTGAAATGTACTGGGAAACTTTTTCTATTTGCCCTGCTACTAAATCTATCCATGTATGTGCTGTTAAACGATTTGCGTGTTCATCAATTAATTTGAATTTCTTGTGTTTGCCTTTGTTGTATTCCATGCAGGCAGAGCACTGTGCCATCGAGAGGCATTCGGCAGACCAGGACGTTTCATTCGCACACGGACAACTCTGTTTGGCATGTGTAAGCGAAATGTTGTCCGAACCTACCGGCTGAGCTCACGGGCAATCTTGTTCCTCTATGAAGATCTGCGATGCAACCTAAACCCCCTGGCCAATCGCCACCATGCTGTGCCAGGGTTGACAAAACTTGTCGGTGCCTTAAATTTTGTTGGTACCGGAAGTTTTCAAAACACCGTGTCGATGCAGGTATGACACAGGCCTCCATTTCACGGCATCTGTCACAGGTGTTGAAGGCCATGATGAAGCGGATAAGAAGTACATCGTCTATCCTATGGATCCAGCGGTGCTGCAACAGATCCGCAGTGGATTCATGGGTATTGCAGGGATGCCGAACGTGTTGGGTGCTATCGACTGCACTCATATTGCATTTACCTCCAGGTCAGAAGAAGAGAGTGCATTCCGGAATCGCAAGCACTTCCATTTGATGAACGTGCAAGTCGTTTGCGATGCACACCTTCGGATTCTAAATGTTGTAGCGAAGTATCCTGGGAGCTGCCATGACGCCTACATTCTTGCACATTCAGCTCTGGGGACCCAATTCTAAGAGGGAAAGTACGGTGAAGGTTGGCTACATGGTAAGTGACAATGGCTACTGCCTGTGATTCTATCTGTCATGTGTTCAGGTCTGGGGATGTTTGGTATACAATAATGTTGATTTAGGCGCTGCAAAGGTGTTTTTTATGCATTCCGGATTATTGATCCTAAAGGTGATTGCGGCTATGGCTGTAAGCCCTAGTTGCTAACTCCACTCCAGTCCCCATGCACAGCGGCCGAAAAACGCTACAATGAGGCTCATGGCAGCACCAGAAACGTGATTGAGCGCACTTTTGGAGTTCTGAAGAGGTGTTTCCAATGTCTGGATCGCTGAGGGGGAGCCCTGCAGTACAGTGCAGAAAAGGTGGTGAGCATAATTGTTGCCTGCTGCATGCTACACAACATTTGTCAGAGATTTGGTGTGGATGCAGAAGTAGCCGAAAACTTGCCACCAGATCTGCCTGTGGAACCGGCAACTGAAGCGGACAACACTGCGCAGGGTCATGAAGTCCGAAGGATCATCGAAAGTTATTTCGCTTGCAAGTTATTAAATATCATACATTCATTTTCCTAACTGCTCTTATTCTGCTTATAGCACCACTCCTGTCTCCAGGGCCCCATACTGATGTGGCGCTTTCATTGTAGTTCACTCTGATTAATTCTAGATATTAATCATTTCTCTGCCTGTACGGCCTATTTACTCTTGTCTTGTTTCAGAAGCAGAGATGCATCCATCTAACAATCCACCCCTCAGAACATTTCCCAGCAAGATGACCCCTCCATCAAACCCTTTACAAATCACAAACGTTTTCATTGTCTTCTGTTTTTTATGGTATTTCTTAAAGTATAAAATCTAAAAACTTTGTCAACCCATTGTAACCTAATTTTCTCTCTCTTCTTGTATGAACATCTAGGCCTTTTCCCACAACCAAAATATTTATTGTCGTCTGTTTTTTATGGTTGCATTTATATTCATTGAAGTGTTAAATCGATATAAAGTTTATAAACATTTAACAGACATTTCTTTCTTTCCTTGTATGAATATCAAAGCTTTTCCCAGCAATAACTAATTTCGTGAAGTATAACATCAATAAAGTGTGTCTATCCATTGTATACAACATTCTTGTCTTTCCTTGTATTTTATACTCTTGCATGTGGAGCGCCCCTCCAGCGCCAAGGATCCTTCCCCCCCCCCCCGGTCTCTACTGCCCCCATCTGTACCTTCATACCTGACATAGGGGATGGGGTGACATCATTGACATTATCAACCCGGTCTTGTCACTACCAAACCACAATGACGATGATGCTCTTATCCCCCCATACTGCATGGTCTCTTCCCTTGCCATACCCATCCTATTCCCTATGTCTAAATCTATAACTATTAAAAAATTGCTATTCTGCTATGTTGTAATATTGTCAACTTTGATTGCTTAATCTTTTTTTGGACATATTCAGTGCGAGATGTGACATTAAATAATACGTAGGTAAATTCCCAAAAAGAACTTTTATTGAAAATTTTACGATTGGTTAACGGAATGATAAGCTAAGGCAAGTTCTCGAATTGCGCCGATCAACTGCCATCGTTTCTCGAATCGCATTTGCTTGAGCAGCCATCCCAGCGTTCACGTCTGATTCCATCAACCGCACTTCCTGGAGGAGGAGTTCATTATGTTGATCCTGGTGCGAGGATATTCCACTCAAATTGCTCGCTCAGGCCATTGTTTCCAAAAAGTGCCAGTTCTAGGTCCTGCGCTACTGACGCCGTTTCCAGTACTGGTGGGCATCAGCCTGTAGCTGAGATTGTTGCAAATCAAGAAATGTTTCCAGTGGTGCGGAATGCTCCTGTGCCAGGAGTACCGATGCTTCTGGTGGTTGGCTGATAGAAGACACAAACAGGTTCAGTGTAACCACTTCCTCTGTTGACATGTGTTGGCTGGGGGAGTCAGCGCTCGACAATAGGAACATGAAATCATCTGGCGTGGGAATGGATTCCTCGCTGGTAACGTCGCCATCGTCCACTCTATCTGTGGATAAAGATGAAGAGGATGCAGTCATTCTCTATAAGCTAGGAAGAGTGGATCGGACTTTATAGTGTTAAGTGTTAAATATACACACACACATATCTATAGTATTTTATATTTATTGATATTTATGAATTTAAGTAATTGAACAAGAATTCTTATTACAGGAAAAGCACAGAGAGATGTGCCATATTTTCAAAATTTTATCAGATAGTATTACCATAAGGAGGATGACGGTAGGGCAATCATTCCCGCACATCTCAAAATAACTGTTGGAAAAAAGTGGAAGTCAACGAAAGAGAAAGAGTGATCAAACATCAGTCAACCCCTCATGAGCCATAAAAGTTAACATGCAATGCTAACAAGATTTATGTACATGCATACCTTCACTTGCTGCCGTGTCAGCGCCGTACTGTGTCTGCACACCTACCACGACCTCTGGCCTCACAGTTCGGAGAACCTGCTCCTCCACTGGTGTGAGCACGATGTGACATGGTGGCCCTCCACCGGTCCTCTTTGCCGACGCGTCTATTTTTGCGGCCTCTGACCTCTTTTCTGGTGTTGCGCCTCTAGTGCTGCACCTGTTTAACGTCCCTGGGCTTTACTAAAAGGGAGCTCACATCCTGAGCGATCTTTTCCTAAATCCTTTTCTTCTTGGAGCACAAAACCTTGGACTGGAAAGAACTTTATATTTCTCGCAGACGGCATGGCACAATAATTCCTTCTCTTCATCCGTAAAGCGAGCGTTACGCGTTAGCTTTTTGGATGGCTGGCTCGCAGTTGTGCCTTCCTGTTCATGCTCGACGGCATGCTCCTCAACCTCAGCGATTGTTCGTTTTCCCAGCATATTAATACCTGAACGGTAAAAAAAAAAAAAAAAAAGTTATTCATGAATGGGAAGACAGCATGAGGGAAATTAACAAAAGTGGTATAAATAAAATATACTAGAAACTATAGAGGCCCATGAATAGCATCAAGCAAGAGCCTGAAGTGACTTCCAGTACTGGTTGCTGGTCTCCGGACTCCGCCTCTACCCGCGCAGTGCAATGTTTCCCGGGCATCATTGTCTGAATCGGAGAAAACAAGGGGAAAAGGGGTTAATGACTGATGAAAGTTTACAGCAAAGTAACAGGGCACATGGAGAGCATACAGCCAAGAGTCTAAACCCTGAAAGAAGAGGGACACATATACAGCCAACAATCACGGTGAAAATCATGAACATCCAAAACAGAATAACTGCAAAGAAGAGGGTAACAGTAGTCAAAATAATAAGCATCAAAAACAGAATAACCACTAAGAGGGGCACATATACAGCAAACTGTAACAGTGAAAAGCATGAGCAAAACAAACCAAACCAATAATTACCAGAAAAAAAGAGGGGAACATATTGCAAACAGGAAAATGAAAAACAGACCTGCCACCATGGATGTCGAGGCCATGGAAGGTAGCGAGAAAAAGGCAGGAACGTCTATGTTCGCCGGCCATGACCTGCGGTGGAACCAAAGGGACGCCCAATTCTCAGCTTGATCCTTGAGAAGAGGGTTACATATACAGAACAATGAAAATAATAAACATCAAAAACAGAATAACCGCTAAGAAGAGGGGCACATATACAGCTAACAGTCACGGTGAAAATCATGAACATCAAAAAAATAGTTACCGGAAAGAAGAGGGGAACATATATTGCAAACAGGAAAATGAAAAACAGACCTGCCACCATGGATGTTGAGGCCATGAAGGGAAGCAAGAAAAAGGCGGGAATGTCCACGTTCAGCCATATAACCTTCCAACGTCTGTGGCGGAACCAAAGGGACGCCCAGTTCAAGGCTTGATCCTTGAGCGCCCAAGCCTAAGCACACAGAAAAGTGAGTAGCATAGGGACATGGAGCAACCCAAGGGACGCATAGTTCTAGGCTCAGCGTACATCATGGTCTAGCTACCAACCTTTCCGAACTATCACGAATGTTGGAAAATAGGTTGCCTTGAGCGCCGGAAAGGTTGGTTGAACGTTCGAAAGTGGATAGCGTGGCCACAGCGTTCATGAATCTTGGTGGCCTTGCGGTACCTGTTGGAAAGAAAGAAGCGTGCATTGCTATGCCTACCTGCTGAAAGCCTTGCCGATCTCACGGTAGATATCAGATGGAACAGTTGTATACGGTGTGTCCTAGTCCAAAACGAATTAGAAAAGGACTTTTTCATTCGGAGAAGTGACTTATATACATGTTCATGGTAGGATTATGATGCTGTGATGACGTCACAAATGGGAAACAGCACTTCTGAAAAGGCAGGAAAAATGGCGGGAACATCCATGTTCAGCCTTGAGTGCCTGAAAAGCTTGTAGCAGTAGGGACATGGCGGAACCAAAGGGATGCCTCAACGGACACCGGGAGCAGGTGGCAGGGCACTTGCACGTGTAACGTGTAACGCCACGCCTGGACGGCCATTTTGTTATTGCTTTGCAACATGCCGCGAGGAAGGCTTCTGAATTTCGCGGAAGGCGATGACAGGCTACTCGCCTCGTTAATGAGGCAGCTCTACTTTAGCCCTGGGCGCCTGCGGGACCAGGACCAGGCCGACTAGGCCTGGCGGGCGCTCAGGGACCAATACAACGCCCAGGCTTCATACCCGAGGGAGGTAAGTTCATAGGCCTCTGTTTCTTATAATATTCTAGTACACTGGAACAAAACTAAGTAAAATTACTCGGGGGTTGTTTAGTATTGCTGTAGGTGCCAAAAAGAAAACAGACACTTCACTTGTTTGTTTTGATTTAATTTTTGCCTCAAAACCAAAGTAAACATTCTATTTCAATTTTATTCCCGCCAGGTTGAGATGTTGAAGAAGCGGGCACGGTGGATCCGGAGGGAGGAGCCGGATTACCTGAGGGCCCTGTGGGCCCACTGCAGAGCTGAAGGTATGTGCTGTTAGCAATTGTCATGGTTGACATGCAAATGGCAAGGTCTTCTTTACTAATTCCATGAAGAAATTGAACATTTGTACCATTCTTGATCCTTGCATGCGCAGCTGGGACAATTTTTCGATTTGTTTTCAGAGAGCACCACAGAAGACAGTTCCAGCAGTGACGAAAACGCTCCTGCTGAATAACACCATTGTGAGCCTTTAATAGCATCAGCATAGTTAAAGTATGTGGATGTTTAATGCCATTTGGCATGCCTATGAAATGTGCATTTCTAAATATAATACTATCTGTAATGGTAGAGGTTATGTTCCTGTTTAAAATGTTGCACAGTTCTCCTTCCTACTGTTGTGGATGTTTGCATGTGCGACAGCAGTAATGCTTTTACTTTTTCTCTTTTCAGACACATCGGCAGAGGATGACATGCAGCACACCTCCTCAACACCAACCCTGTCCCCTGAGCCCGCAATCGAGCCCCCCCCCCCCCCCGTGATCCAGCCTCCCCCTTATTTTACTGCCCCAACTGCCATGGGAGACGAGGAGGGCATAGTCTTTGTCGGCCCTGTCTCTCCTGGGCTTCCCGGGGTGGGTCAACAGACAGAGGGCGGCTCAGCGGCCGGGGAAGGGCCCTCAAACTTTGAGGGGCGCCTGGACGCTATGCTGCTCCCTCCTGACACAGATAACCTGCGGCCTGGTGACCCAGGAGGGAATGGCAGTGCAGGTGGTGACCATCCTGCACGATCTGGCCGTGGCCAGCAGGAGATAATTGAGCTCCTGCGAAAAATGGCAGGAGCTCAGTCCCTGCTCGTAATGGTGTGGGCTCCTGCAGGACATCAATGACTATGCTCCCCCTCCTCCCCCATGGCATGGTCCCTCCCCCCCAACACCCCCCCAACACAAAATGGTTAAGTGCAGAAATGATTTTTGTATATTTTGAAATATAAACTATTTTGTTTAAAAAAGTTGGTTCGCGTTTCCTTTCAAACATTTATTGCATGTCACTTCTGTGTTGATAAAATGTGGCGATAATCAAGAACAGAATAACTGTCAAGGATGATGAGCACATGCTGAGCATACAGACGGAATACAACAGAAGAGGAGCACATGAAATACCAAGGGAAAAATCAACCAGACAGAAGCACAGACGTCCGTATAGCAGTGGGGCATTTCAGTCATGGACGTCCGCAAAGCGGCAGGAACGTCCATGAACGGAAGCCACAACCTTGGACATCCGGCCGGGCGCTCAGGGCAGCAGCCATGGACATTGGAAGCAGTGGGGCCTCCGATCATGGACACCCGGATACAGGAGGAAGGTCCATGAACAGAAGCCCCGACCTTGGACATCCGCCGGGCGCCCGGACATGGAAGGTTGGGGGGGGGGGGGGGGGGCCTTCGAACAAGAGGACATCAGGATGCTCAGGGCAGTGTCCATGCGGGGTCTGTAGAAAAGAACCATCCACTTACCTGGTGGAACAACATTTGAAATGACAGGTACCAGCGCACCCTGGATACTGTATAGGCGCTGTATACCGCTCTATACAGTAAAATGGATTGCGAACACCTACCGCTTCATTGACACGCTTTGGACGCTCGTTTGCCGCCGCTTGGATTTGCATCTAATTTGAATACTGAATCGAGCGGCTTGTGAACCAAAATGTGCGTGCCCAGCACTGCCGCTCTTTTTCTTACGCGTCTGTACTATATTGGCCCGATTGTGCCTGGTACAGGACATCAGACTCACTGGTTTGTAGTTTCCTGGATCACCCCTTGATCCCTTTTTAAAAATTGTCATTGCATTGGCAACCCACCAGTCTTCAGGTACCATAGACTATGTTACTGATAGTTTACAAATTTCCAATAGCAGGTCTCGATTTCATTTTTCAATTCTTTCAGCACCCTGATATGTATGCTTTCTGGTCCAGGTGATTTGCTACTCTTTAGTTTGGCAAACTGCCCTAGTACATCTTCCAGGTTCACTGAGATTTGTTTGTTCCTCTGAATTTTGTTTCTGGAATGGGTCTCTCTTACATCTTCCTCAATGAATATTGAAGCAAAGAATTAATTTAGTCTCTCTGCTATGGCTTCATCAACCCTAAGTACCCCTTGATCTACTGGTCCAACTGACTCCTTCGCAGGCTTTTATCACAAATGTACTTGGAAAAATGAGATTTTGCTTCCATGGAAAGATTCTTTTTAAATTCTCTGTCTTCCTTATCAATGCTTTGCATCTGACTTGCCAGTGCTTATGCTGTTTACTATTTTCTTCATTTGGATCCCTTTTCCATTTCTTGAAAGATGTTTTTAGCTTTTATAGCCTCTCTCATCTCATCTTTTAACCATGCCGGTAGTCATTTAGTCTTCCTTCCACCTTTTCTAATGCATGGAATGCATTTGGTCTGGGCTTCCAATTTAGAATTTTTAAAGAACATCCATGACTGAGCTAAACTTTAAAAAAAAACTTTTGTAGTTGCTCCTTTCAGTTTTTTTTTTAACCATTTTCTTCATTTTATCATAGTCACTTTTCTGAAAGTTAAATGTCGCAATAGATTTCTTTAGTGTGCTCCCTCCAGTTATTAAGTCAAATTTGATAATGTTATAATCACTGTTATCAAGTGGTTCTTGCACCAAATCCTGTGTTCCACCAAGGACTTGGTCTAAAATAGTTTCAACTCGTTTGTTGACCCTTAATTCTACATACCACAATATCCTAATATGGCAACCACAATTCCTGGTCCATTCAGAGATGAACAGAACAGTGTGGAGGAAGAACACGGGTAAGGAACACACACAACCAGGTTAAGGGAAAAAGGTGTGTATGATTAACATTACTGGGAGTTCTACAGACCTATATTGTTATTGAATCTTGATATAAACATTTATGCAAAAGCAATAACCAATCAGCTGAGTTACTTGCCCCTATTTTAATATCTAGAGATCAGATGGGTTTGTGAAGGGCAGAAGCTCTAGTTCATAGGCTTTTAGCCTTTTTGGAAGAATGACACAGGGGAAGAGTTGTAGACCTAATCATTATTGGATATGATGTAGAAAAAGCCTTTGATAGATAAAGGTCTCTTGGGCCATTTTAGAAGCAATTTTATATGTTTGGATTTCAGAGTTTAATGTCTCACACTTTTCAGGTCTTATACTCTAACTCTGTAGTAAAGGTTTGGGCTAATGGCTCATCATCTCCCTTTGCTTTATAACCAGGTACTAGGCAGGGATGTCCCCTCTCCTGTTTTTTGATTCTTTCAGTGGAGTGTTTAACTTACAGGTTGGAAGCTTTATTGAAGTCTTCCAGTATTGCTTTCATCGGTAGCCAACTTGAAGATCTTGCTATTTGCAGATAATTCTCTTATTGTTGCCGGATGCAAAGATGAATTTACCACTAACTTTAGATCTCTTTGGCGAGAATGGGAGGGTTCTGACCTCAAATTATACTTTGACAAATCAGAGGCTCTCAATGTCCTTCATCTAATAGAGAGGAAGCGGAAACATTTTCCTTTGAAATAGACAACTATTTCCATTAAGTACTTGGGAGTGAAAATTCACAAAGACTGGTTAGTATGCCCTGAATATGCCCCCTATTAAAAAGAGTTTAGAAATAAACTGAACAGCTGGATGTCTCTGCTGGTGTCATGGTCCAGCAGGATAGGGTTAATTAAGATTATCCTGATGCCTAAATTGTTATGTTTTTCAAACAGTCCTGATTTTGGTTTCTGTCCAAGGATTTGAATTTGTTTAATAATTTGTGTTCCAAGTTTATTTGGAGAGGGATGAGGGTGAGATTGCCAATTAGCAACTCGTGGTATGGAACGAGAAGGGAGAATTAGATTTCTCTAGCTAGATTCTATAAAATAGCTTGTTTAATACGCTCTTTAGGAGATTGAAAAAAATGACTTTCCCCTCAGCCAGACTGTCACGTGAAAGTACAGAGCCTTGGGATTTGAGGTATCTTTTACATGTGGAGAAGAAAGTTTTACCTGCTCCTCTAGCGAATTTCCCTGTTGATAAAAAGCTTGAAATGCAAAAAATAAAACACCTTTTGGGATTATATTGGGAAAAAGTAGTTTTGTTTACCAAGACAGAGAAATCCATTATTTGGTTCAGGAGATACCTATATGGTGTTTTAAAGATTAGCAAGGATAGGTCACCAAACCATTGTGTCCTTTATTGATCTTAAAGAGCTCCACAATTATCCCTTTAATTACTTTCTTTATTCATAGTACTTTTGCTTCCAACCTGCAACAATACACATCAGGCAGCTTCCAGAGATTACTGTATATCTTTATACTTTGCTTTCTCTATATAAATCTCTCTTATTCAGTATCGAAGTCCTTGGCAGCAGCTTGGAGCAGTGAAGCTTTCTGAAGTGGTCACAGAGGATGACATTACATAACGTATTGCAACGATCTATAAAAGTGTAGAGTGGGTAATACTGTGTGAAATCCAACAGAGAATATTACACAGAACAATATTTTTACCTTATCGGGCCTTTAGGGCTGGGTTCATTACATCCGCACAGTATAATAAGGATCAGAAACCTAACAGACTAATTCACTGTATTTAGGTGAGTAGAGTTATTTATAAGTTCTGGGAAAGCATTTAAGTGGAGAATGTTTTGATTTTACCAGTAGGTCACCAGAAGCAGGCAAAGCTCCGGAGTCTCAATGCATGGATGAGACGATGGTGCAAGGAAGAGGGATTCAGTTTCATTAGGAACTGGGGAACCTTTTGGGGAAGGGGGGGGGGGGGGGGGGAAGTCTCTTCCAAAGGGATAGGCTTCACCATAACCAGGGTGGAACCAGACTGCTGGTGCTAACCTTTAAAAAGGAGATTGTTCTAGTTTAAAAAGCTGCTCTAAGAGGAAAGCAGACAGTCACTCAGCAGCGCATGGTTCGGAGAGAGGTATCTTCAAATGATACTAATGATGCATTAGAAATAGGGCATCCCGACAGTGAGGTTCCAATAAGAAAAGTAGTCCAAAGGCCTGTAACTAAAAACTCACCTGAGCTAAAAATTCTAACTTATGCCTATCAATTAAAAAGCAGAATGAAAATAAACAAAACACAAACTTTGAAATGTTTGCCAGACGTCTAGGTAGTAAGATGGGAGAATTAGACTGTATAGCAGTGAATGACGACAGACTTAATTGGCATCTCAGAGACATAGTGGAAGGAGGACAACCAATGGGACATTGCTATACCGGGGTACAAGTTGTATTGCAATGACAGAGAGGAGCACCCGGGAGGAGGTGTGGCACTTTATGTCCGGGATGGCATAGAGTCCAACAGGATAAACATTCTGCATGAGACTAAATGCACAATTGAATCTTTATGGGTAGAAATTCCTTGTGTGTCTGGGAAGACTATAGTAATAGGAGTGTACTACTGTCCACCTGGTCAAGATGGTGAGACTGACAGTGAAATGCTAAGAGAAATTAGGGAAGCTAACCAAATTGGTAGTGCGGTAATAATGGGAGACTTCAATTACCCCAATATTGACTGGGTAAATGTATCATCGGTACATGCTAGAGATATAAAGTTCCTGGATGGAATAAATGACATTTTTATGGAGCAATTGGTTCAGGAACAGACAAGAGGGAGCAATTTTAGATCTAATTCTCAGTGGAGCACAGGATTTGGTGAGAGATGTAATGTTGGTGGGGCTGCTTGGCAATAGTGATCATAATATGATCAAATTTGAATTAATGACTGGAAGGGGACAGTAAGCAAATCCATAGCTCTTGTGCTAAATTTTCAAACGGGAAACTTGATAAAATGAGAAAAATTGTTAGAAAAAAAAAAACTGAAAGGAGCAGCTACAAAGGAAAGAAATGTGCAAGAGGCGTAGTCATTGTTAAAAAAAATACCATCCTAGAAGCACAGTCCAGATCTATTCCACACATTAAAAAAGGTGGAACGAAGACAAAACAATTACCGGCATGGTTAAAAGGGGAGGTGAAAGAAGCTATTTTAGCCAAAAGATCTTCATTCAAAAATTGGAAGAAGGAGCCAACAGAAGAAAATAGGATAATGCATAAGCATTGGCAAGTCAAATGTAAGATATTGATAAGACAGGCTAAGAGAGAATGTGAAAAGAAGTTGGCCGTAGAGGCAAAAACTTTTAATATATCCGAAGCAGAAAGCCTGTAAGGAAGTCAGTTGGACCGTTAGATGATCGAGGGATTAAAGGGGCACTTAAAGATAAGGCCGTCGCGGAAAGATTAAAATGATTTCTTTGCTTCGGTGTTTTCTGAAGAGGATGTTGGGGAGATACCCATACTGGAGAAGGTTTTCATGGGTAATGATTCAGATGGACTGAACCAAATCACGGTGAACCTAGAAGATGTGGTAGACCTGATTGACAAACTGAAGAGTAGTAAATCACCTGGACCGGATGGTATACACCCCAGAATTCTGAAGGAACTAAAAAAATGAAATTTCAGACCTATTAGTAAAAATGTATAACCTATCATTAAAATCATCCATTGTACCTGAAGACTGGAGGATAGCTAATGTAACCAATATTTAAAAAGGGCTCCAGGGGCGATCTGGGAAACTACAGACCGGTTAGCCTGACTTCAGTGCCAGGAAAAAAAGTGGAAAGTGTTCTAAACATCAAAATCACAGAACATATAGAAAGACATGGTTTAATGGAACAAAGTCTGCATGGCTTTACCCAAGGCAAGTCTTGCCTCACAAATCTGCTTCACTTTTTTTGAAGGAGTTAATAAACATGTGGATAAAGGTGAACCGGTAGATGTAGTGTACTTGGATTTTCAGAAGGCGTTTGACAAAGTTCCACATGAGAGGCTTCTAGGAAAAGTAAAGAGTCATGGGATAGGTGGCGATGTCCTTTCATGAATTACAAACTGGCAGACAGGAAAAAGAGTAGGATTAAATGGACAATTTTTTCAGTGGAAGGGAGTGGGTGGTGGAGTGCCTCAGGAATCTGTATTGGGACCCTTACTTTTCAATATATTTATAAATGATCTGGAAAGAAATACGACGAGTGAGATAATCAAATTTGCAGATGATACAAAATTGTTCAGAGTAGTTAAATCACAAGCAGAACTCTGGGGTGTATAAATTGCAGGAAGACCTTGTGCGACTGGAAAATTGGGCATCAAAATGGCAGATGAAATTTAATGTGGATAAGTGCAAGGTGATGCGTATAGGGAAAAATAACCCATGCCATAGTTACACAATGTTAGGTTCCATATTAGATATTACTACCCAAGAAAGATCTAGGCATCATAGTGGATAACACATTGAAATAGTCTGTTCAGTGTGCTGAGGCAGTCAAAAAAGCAAACAATGTTGGGAATTATTAGAAAGGTAATTGTGAATAAAACGGAAAATGTCATAATGCCTCTATCGCTCCATGGCGAGACCGCACCTTGAATACTGTGTACAATTCTGGTCGCCGCATCTCAAAAAAGATATAATTGTGATGGAGAAGGTACAGAGAAGGGGAATGGAACAGCTCTCCTATGAGGAAAGACTAAAGAGGTTAGGACATTTCAGCTTGGAGAAGAGACGGCTGAGGGGGGATATGATAGAGGTGTTTAAAATCATGAGAGCTCTAGAATGGATAGATGTGAATTGATTATTTACTCTTTCGGATAATAGAAAGACTAGGGGGCACTCCATGAAGTTAGCATGTGGCACATTTAAAACTAATCTGAGCTGAAAACTTTGCTCCGTGAGATCGGGACGCCGGGCTCTCACCCGACAGAGGGAGGCGCTGGAAGAACTATAAAAGAGCGCACCCCCTCCGGCGCGTCACCGCAGCCGCGTGCAAGACTTTGCCTGAGTTAGCTTTTCACATTTTTTGATATCTAATCTCTCTGGATTAAGGAACCAACATCCTAGATCAGAAACTATTTGTAACCTGTTTTCCTTACAATTATCATGCCTGCGAAGAGGAAGGAGAAAATTTGGGTATTCCCTTCAGAACCCATACCTTCTACTTCAACTCAGCTGGAAATTCACAGGTTTCTGACACAGCTGGGTAATCAGGGAGCTGATGAATCTATTAGAACACCATGTGAAGGATAAACGAGGAGTTCCCAAGATGAGGTGTCACCAAGTCCTGATAGTAGACCTCCGCCAGTCCAATGCATTATCGAGGATCAGACAGTCCAGTCGCCTATCCTTGATATGGCTGTGGCGACATGGCAGGAGGGTGCCTCATCCTAGACCATAGAAGATCTTTTGCAGACTACATCTCTGCCTGAAAAGGTAACACTTGAGGCAATACGGGATGCAGTTAGAAGTTGGAGCAAAAGATGGACACAGTGACATTAGAATCTCAAGGGAAGTTACAGTCTACTCAAATCCAAATGTGTGGAGATTTCACAGAAAGTTAATGAGAATGAAAAAAAAGTATTCAATCTTTGCAGAAATTAAATGTAATGGTCATTAAAGACCAATTAGCCTGTTCACATCGTTTAGAAATATTAGAAAATCAGGAGACACATTTAAACATTAGAATTACTAATTTTCCACAGGTTCTTGGAGAAATTCCCTTTATCTCTCTTAAAAAAATATTTCAGAGAAGTATTGTTTTTCTGAGGAAGAGGTTCCCTCAGTTAATGTGTGTTATTTCTTACTTAAGAAATCTCCAGTTCCAACTAATTTGTCTAATTTTTTAGAAGATTAGAATTTGGATGTTATTCACAGAAATACTTTGATTGTATCTTTTACTGTGGTTAAAGATATAATGTTATGAAAAGATATTTTCAGAAATTTCCAATGTTTCACGGTCAGCCAGTAAAAATATATCCTGACTTAGCCCCTATTTGTAGAATAAGACAGAATTTCTTGCCTTAAGGCAAAAGGTAACATCATTAGGATATACTTTTTTTCTACAGTATCCTTGTAGATGCGAAATAAAAAGGGGAACATGAATGTTTTTTTACCAAACCGTACAGCTCCAACAGTTTGTGGAGGCTCAACAACCTACTGCTTCCTCTCCATTGTCTATTTGTGAACCATCAACTAGTGTGATACCTATAAGTAACTACCAATCAGGTATATATAGTATAATACCAGCTTAAATAAAGTAGCTTTACATAATTTGTTATCTCTTTGAAATCTATTTGTTTTAGAAGTTTCCTTATGAGCCTCTAATTTTTTCATATGAAAACTGATTGTAATGGTTTCTTTTTTCTTAAATTTCAGATATACAATTGATTGTATTTTGAAAGTATATTGGTTATACTATTTCTCTATAATCATGCTATGGAAATGGTATGTTTCTTGTATATTTGAAAAATTATAAAATAAAGAATTAAAAAAAAAACCCACAAATTGGAGAAAGTTCTTTTTCACTCAACACACAAACTCTGGAATTTGTTGCCAGAGGATGTGGTTAGTGCAGTTAGTGTAGCTGTGTTTAAAAAAAGGATTGGATAAGTTCTTGGAGGAGAAGTCCATTACCTGCTATTAAGTTGACATAGAGAATAGCCACTGCTATTACTAGCAACGGTAACATGGAATAGACAGTTTTTGGGTACTTGCCAGGTTCTTATGGCCTGGATTGGCCACTGTTGAAAACAGGATGCTGGGCTTGATGGACCCTTGGTCTGACCTAGTATGGCATGTTCTTATGTGCTTTGGAAATCCCTTTAGATGTTCTTGGCCTGGGAAAGGGAGACTTGCTTTGTATACTTAACAGAGACATAGAAATGATGACAGAAAAGGACTAAAATGATCCAGCCAGTCTGCCCAGCAAGCTTATGGTAGTATCTGCCATGCAGGTTACCCCCATGCTTAGTTTCCCAGACTGTAAAAGTCAGGACCCTCACTGGTTGCTGTTTGAATCCAATTTCCCTTTACCCCTTGCAGTGGAGGCAGAAAGCAATGTTGGAGTTGCATCAAAAGTATCAGGCTAATTAGTTAAGGGAAAAAAGCCACATCAGCAAACTATCCGCATGCTTGTTTCCCAGACCGTAAAGGTTGGGGGCCCTTGTTGGTTGCTGTCTGAATCCAATTCCCCTTGCCGTTGAGTACAGATAGGTGATGGTGTTTCACAACAGTATCAAGGCTTATTAGTTAAGGTTAATAACCACTGCACCAGCAAGTTACCCCCATGCACTCTTTTCTATTCCAGAGTTTATCCCATGCCCCTTTGAATTCTTTTACTTAGTCTTCACCACCTCCTCCGGAAGGGCATTCCAGGCATCCACCACTCTCTCCATGAAGATATATTTACTGATTTTGGTTCTGAATCATCCTCCCTGGAGTTTTATTTTGTGATCCCTAGTTCTGATTTCTTTCAAATGGAAAAGGTTAGATGATTGTGTATCATTAAAACATTTCACGTATCTGAAGGTCTGTATCATATCTCCCCTGCACCTCCTTTCTTCCAGGGAATACATATTCAGATCCTTCAGCCTCTCCTCAAATTTTCTGATGCTGACCCCACACCATTTTGGTCGATCTTCTTTGAACTGCCTCCATCCTGTCTTTTGTTTTGACATATGGGCACCATCACTAAACTCAGTGCTCCAGGTAAGTCCTCTCCAAGGGCATCACCACCACTTTTTTTTTTTTTTTTTTTTTTTTTTTTTAACACACTGGTCATTTCTCTTTCTATGCAGCCCAGCATTCTTCTAGCTTTAGCTATCGCCTTGTCACATTGCTTTGCCACCTTCAGATTATAAGACACATAAGAAAATGCCATACTGGGTCAGACCAAGGGTCCATCAAGCCCAGCATCCTGTTTCCAACAGTGGCCAATCCAGGCCATAAGAACCTGGCAAGTACCCAAAAACTAAGTCTATTCCATGTAACCATTGCTAATGGCAGTGGCTATTCTCTAAGTGAACTTAATAGCAGGTAATGGACTTCTCCTCCAAGAACTTATCCAATCCTTTTTTAAACACAGCTATACTAACTGCACGAACCACATTCTCTGGCAACAAATTCCAGAGTTTAATTGTGCGTTGAGTAAAAAAGAACTTTCTCCGATTAGTTTTAAATGTGCCCCATGCTAACTTCATGGAGTGTCCCCTAGTCTTTCTACTATCCGAAAGAGTAAATAACCGATTCACATCTACCTGTTCTAGACCTCTCATGATTTTAAACACCTCTATCATATCCCCCCTCAGTCGTCTCTTCTCCAAGCTGAAAAGTCCTAACCTCTTTAGTCTTTCCTCATAGGGGAGTTGTTCCATTCCCCTTATCATTTTGGTAGCCCTTCTCTGTACCTTCTCCATCGCAATTATATCTTTTTTGAGATGCGGCGACCAGAATTGTACACAGTATTCAAGGTGCGGTCTCACCATGGAGCGATACATTATACATACATTATGACATTTTCCGTTTTATTCATCATTCCTTTTCTAATAATTCCCAACATTCTGTTTGCTTTTTTGACTGCCGCAGCACACTGAACCGACGATTTCAATGTGTTATCCACTATGACACCTAGATCTCTTTCTTGGGTTGTAGCACCTAATATGGAACCCAACATCGTGTAATTATAGCATGGGTTATTTTTCCCTATATGCATCACCTTGCACTTACACGATCATTCCAAGGTCCTTCCTCCCAGTCTGTGCACATTAGTCTTTCACCCCCAATCACATACAGCTCTTTTGGATTACCACACCCCAGATGCATGGCTCTGCACTTCTTTTCATTGAATCCCAGTTGTCAAATCCTCAACCACTCTTCCAGCTTTCTTAAATCACTTTTCATTTTCTCTACTCCATCTGCAAATAGACAAATTTTACCTTCTATCCCTTCCGCAATGTCGGTCACAAGCATATTTAATAGAACTGGTCCCAAAACTTAACACTGTTCTCTCTTCAGAGAAGGTTCTATTTGCCATTACATGCTGTCTCATGCCAGTCAACCAGTTTGCAATCCACACCACTACCAGTGGCCCCTACTCCTAAGCTTCTCATTTTGCTCATGACTATGCGGGACCATATCAAAAGCTTTGTTGAAATCAAAGTAAATCACATCAGATGCAGTTCTCTAGGCATCCAATAAAAAAAAAATAATAATAATTCAGATGTGTGCTTAGTAGCAAAGCAGTGTATATTACATAAATGATGAGACTGTGCCCCAGACTGTGTGATTTGCAAAGCAGAACCTTTGGACATTTGTCTGGAATATAAAAAGCTTATTCCTTGGGGCCCTTCACACAAAATAAAAAGTTCACGCAAATTTGGGGTACCTACATTTATTCTTAACCTGTGAATGTCCAATACAGATTTACGGGAAGTTTTATTAAAGGGTAGATCTGATGCAGGGATTAAGGTAATGAAATTGCATAATAATTTCGTAATGTTGTACTTATTTCACAACTATGTTTATAGATGTATAGTTCAATTATGCTCATGTATGGGGTAGGGATAGATTTACAGCTACTGTTCACTGTGCCATTTTTTGAATGTAATCAAAAATTCAATAAAGGAGATAAAATTAAAAAAAAAAAAAGGACACCAACCTCTTAATAAACTTGCCTAATCAAGGGAAGTTTGAGATGGGCCACTGGTGTACCTGGATCTGATGTATGGGAGCAAGGGCTTCGGCCTGTTTTAGGAAGGCAGGAACCTTACCTCTCAGAGTGAAACAGCTTCAACATTTTACAGTTTTAAAAGGAACTCCAATATGAAATTGCAGGCCTGCTACTGGCACTCTGACTTATTCCTATCTGAGGACTAGAGAATAGCCAAGGTAACAGTTTTCAATAATGGCTCTGGATTGGCCCAAGTAACCACATCTGTGCCAAGCTAATGCTGAGAATAAAATTTCTAAAACATATGCATAAATGTGGTTTAAGGAGGAAGAGCCAGCATGGATTAGCAAACTGAGGTTGTGCCTTACTGATTTATTAGAATTCTTTGAAGGTATAGACAAGGATTGTGGAGAAAGGTGAGCCAGCTGATATATTGTATTTGGATTTTCAGGTGACATTTAATAAAGTCCCTCACGAGAGACTTCTCGGGAAATTAAAAAGTCATGGAACAGAAGGCAAAGTCTTGCTGTGGAAAGGTAACTGGTTAAAAGATTTAAAAAAAACCCACCAGTAGGCCTAAATGGTTAGGTTTTGCAATGGAAAGAGGTAAATAGTGAAGTGCTTCAGGGATCTGTAGTGGGACTGGTGGTATTAACTTAATGATTCGGAAAAGGCAGCAATGCATGAGGTGATCAAATCAGCAGATGACACAAAATATTCAAAGTAGTTAAAACACAAGCAACTGCTGAAGGACTCTACCAGACTAGAGAGCTGGGCATCTAAATGGCAGATGAAATTTAATGTAGACAAGTACCTAACTAGGTACACATCTGTATTAGGAGTTAGAACCCAGGAAAAGGATCTGTGTCACTGTGAATACATTGAAATCCTCATCTCAATGTGCTGTGGCAACCAAAGAAGTTAATCAAATATTAGGGATTACTTGGAAAGGAATGGAGGATAAAACCAGTGGCATAGCCAGAACTGACTTTTGGGTGGGCCCAAGGTTAGGCAGTAAGCATACAGTCTGAACCCTACTAGTTATACTCTTATTGATAAATAATGCCTTAGCATGCACCTTACAATTGGTGCTAATTAGTCAACACCAGCCTTTATCCATCATGAGTGAAACTTTTTAGAATATTTTAACTATTTCAAGCACTTATCAATATTAAAAATTCCTTATTAATCTGTATTCATTTGATATCTATTGCAATTTATACATACACAAGAATGTCAGGTAAAAAGCAAAGAACACAAATATATCTAATCAATGTCTTAAAACAAATATCAAAGTATTCTTTCACAAATTCTTTCCAGAAAAGAAGAAATCATAACTACAATAAAATCATCATAAGAACGGTTGCAGAGCAAAAACTGACAGTTCACATTACAACCCAACATGAAAAAAGGCTATTTTCAAATTCTGGCGTCACCTCACCTCAGCAAAAAAAAAAAAAAAAAAAAAAAAAAAAAAAAGCACCTAGAACCTTTCCATACCATACCAACACAGATTTTCAGGACTTAAACAGAAACCTTATGAAAAAGAAGCAATGCAAATATTATACCAGCCCCTAGAAAGCAAATGTTGCTTACCTGTAACAGGTGTTCTCACAGGACAGCAGGATGTTAGTCCTCACATATGGGTGACATCACAGGATGGAGCCCAATCACGGAAAACTTGTCAAAGTTTCCAGAACTTTGACTGGCCCCTACTGGGCATGCCCAGCATGGCACTAACCCTGCAGCCAGCAGGGGTCCCCCTTCAGTCTTATTTGAAAGCTACAGGCAGTGCCGAAAAACAAAACGTTAAGAACCCAACACAGCAGGGCAGCGGGCAGGTTTCGTGAGGACTAACATCCTGCTGTCCTGTGAGAACACCTGTTACAGGTAAGCAACATTTTATTTATTTAAAAGTTTTATATACCGCACAATGGGGTAGGGATCTATCAGTCTAGGCTTTCTCACAGGACAAGCAGGATGGTAGTCCTCACATACGGGTGAGTACCGAGCTGAGGATGTCCTAACATGCACTAAATGTACCCAAAGGCGTGCAACAGGCACAACAACTGGGGTGGAATTTGGTAGAGGGCATCCTGAACCCCACCGGGCAGGCGGAAGGGTGTTGGTACGTCATGTTGAAAATAGGTTACGAAGGACAGTCTGGCCGAAGGTGGAATCTTGTCTTCCGGCTTTGTCCAAGCTATAGTGGGCTGCAAAATTGTGGAGGGAACTCCAGGTGGCAGCCCTGCAAATGTCAGAAGCGGCACCGGTCGTAGGTGTGCTACTGAAGTCGCCATGGCCCTCAAAGAGTGTGCTTTAACACGGTCTTTAAATGGAATGCCCGCTTGCTGATAGCAAAAGGATATGCAGTCCGCCAACCAGGAGGAGAGAGTCTGCTTACCCACAGGTTTCCCTAACTTGTTTGGGTGGAAAGAGACAATTGAGTGTTTTCCCTGTGGGTTACTGTACGGTCTAGGTAAAAACGCTAGAGCCCGTTTGCAGTCAAGGGTATGCAAAGCCTGTTCTCCTGGGTTGGCATGGGGCCTGGGAAAAAAGGTAGGTAGTATGATGGATTGATTTAGATGAAAATCCGAAACTACCTTAGGTAAGAATTTCAAGTGAGTGCAGAGTACCGCCCTGTCCTGCAGAAGTTTAGTGTAAGGCGGATAGGTAACAAGGGCCTGCAATTCACTAACTCTGCGAGCTGAAGTGATTGCCAAAAGAAAAAATCACTTTCCATGTGAGATCGAAGTTCACAAGAATGAAGAGGCTTGAATGGTGGTTTCATGAGCCAACCCAGAACTAGATTAAGGTCCCAAGAAGGGGGCGGAAGACGTAACAGAGGCTTGATGTGGAGCAAGCCCTTCAAAAAACGTGTTACAAGGGGGTGTACTGATATAGAGAGACATCCCAGATACCTTTATGGAAGGTGGCTACCGCACTGACATGCATTCTAATAGAGAAAGTCTTAAGAACTGACTAATAGATGCCAGAGAGATGGTCCAGAAATTTCGGGATTGGACAGGAAAAGGGGTCAAGGGACTGAAGAGCACCATGACGTGAACGGCTTCCGTGAAGCAATCAAGACACAGGAAACTGGCTCAGAAAGGTTAAGTGGTTGAAGGATTAACTTTTCAACATCCATGCCGTCAGGGACAAGGCTTGAAGACTGGGATGTCGTAGGCACCCGTCGTTTTGAGTGATCAGAAGCGGGTCCTTTCCCAATGGAATGTGCCTTCGGATGGAGAGGTCCTGAAGTATTGGAAACCACACTTGGCGCGGCCAATGGGGTGCTATCAGGATCATGGTTCCCTTGTCCTGACCTAACATTCCCCCTACTCCTATCCTGCGCCCTTTCTCCCTCTCTCCCACTCCCCTCCCCACCATACTCTTCAAGGCCCCATCCTTTCCATTGACTCTTCCTCCCCTTCCCCACCCCCCTTCCTCCCCTTTGCCTTTCCACCTCCTTTCCTCTGTACATATTCCCCCTTTCCCTCATTCTTTCCATTAAGTGTAAATAAGGAGATTACAAAGGACGATATAATCTCATACTCATGTATATTTACCCTATAAATGTAGATATCCCCCCTATATTCAGATTTTTCTGCTCCTCCAAGTTAGCTAACCTTCCTTACCTAACCTCCTTACCCATATATTACTTGTAAAAACGAAGCTATTATATGTAATCACTATTGGTTTAACTGTTCTTCATATAATCATGCGTTAATTGTAAAGCCTGTTGCTAAATTTTGTGTTCTCTGTAAACCGATGAGATGTTCCCAACATTCGTCGGTATATAAAAGCCATTAAATAAATAAACTTCACGAGAGTCTTCGAGAGAAGAGGAAGTGGAGGGAATGTGCAGAGCAGACCGGTTGCCCAAGAGAGGGAGAATGCGTCTCCGGGTTGAGATTGTTTGCTGCGAATGAGAGAACAGTAGTTCTCCACTTTGCGGTTTTGCGGGGACACAAAGAGGTCTATCCGAGGATATCCCCATTGTTGAAAGATGGAGTTCGCTACAGAGGGGTTGAGAGACCACTCGTGCGGTTGAAAGATGTGATTCAGCTTGTCTGCCAACACATTGTCCAATCCCGGTAACAAGGTGGCCCTGAGGTATATCGAACGGGAGAGAGCTTCCGCCCAAATCTGCGCAGCTTCCTGACAGAAGCCTGTGCCTCCCTGCTTGTTGATGTACCACATGGCCACCTGGTTGTCCGTCTGAATCAGAATGACTTGATTTGAGAGGCGATCCTGAAAGGCCCTAAGAGCATATCTGATTGCTTGAAGTTCCAGGAAATGTATTTGGTGTTTGGCTTCCTCTGGAGACCAAGAGCCTTGTGTCTGCAGATAGACTACATGGGCTCCCCACCCGAGGTTAGAAGAGTCTGTGGTGAGGATGATTTGAGGATTTGGAACCTGGAAGGGCAAGCCTTGGAGATTGGTCTGATTTTTCCACCAGGCGAGAGACAGACGGAGTGAGTCGGTTATACGGTCAATGGCTGACAGAGGCTGAATAGCTCGAGCCCATTAAGACCTCAGAGTCCAGTGCATGAGTCTCATGGCCAAGTGGCCCCATTGGTGTGACATGGACTGAGGACACATGTCCGAGGACGACGAGAAATTGGCGTGCAGTCATGGAGTGCTGAGACTGCAGCTGGTGAGCAAGGGACGCAAGAGTCAGTGCTAGTTGTCGAGGTAGGACAGCCTTTGCCTGTAAGGTGTCCAAATCTGCCCCATTGAACGATAAGGTTTGAGATGGGACCAAGTAGGATTTGTCGTAGTTGATGAGAAATCCTAGCAAAATTAGAGTGTGTAAGGTTAGATTGAGGGACGACAGAGCAGATTGCTGAGTGGGAGCCCTGATTAACCAATCGTCCAGGTAGGGGTAGACATGAACACCTTGGGTTCTGAGGAAGGCTGCGACAACTATGAGGCATTTGGTAAAGACTTGTGGCGCAGACGCTAGGCTGAATGGGAGCACTCGATATTGATAGTGCTTGGGGCCTACTAGAAACCTCAGGTACTTGCGATGAGCTGGAGTTATCACAATGTGGGTGTATGCGTCCTGGAGGTCCAGAGAGCAGAGCCAGTATCCTCTTTGTAGAAGAGGTAAAAGCGATCCCAAGGTGGCCAATCTTGAACTTTTCTCGTTGAAGGTACTTGAGGGCCTGTAGGTCTAGAATAGGATGGATACCTCATGATTTTTTGGGGATTAGGAAGTACCGGGAATAGAACCCTAGGCCTTGCTGAAAGTATGGAACGGGTTCTATTGCTCTTGACTGGAGAAGGAGGGAAACCTCTTGATCCAGAAGAATGGAGTGGTCCCACGTCTGCAGAGGTGGGGAGTCCGGTGGCAGGGTGAGAGTTCAGATGGTAACCCTGAGCAATGATTGCCAATACCCATTGGTCAGACGTGACTGGATGCCACATGTTGTGGAAGTGACAATTGACCTCCCACTGGTATGTTCGACAGAGGAATGTGGCTGCTGCTCTCTAAGTGGAAGTCAGTCAAAAACGTGAAGCGGTCCTGGTTGAGGAGCTGCTTGTGGTTTTTGTTTATGGGCTTGACGAGACTGCGGTTTTTGATAAGGTCTCGTGGCACGGGATATGGATGGTGGCGAGTAAGACTTCTTCGGATGGAAGAATGACTTCTTAGAATCCTTTCTGAACGGCTGTTTTGAGGAGAAGTCAGAAGGCATCAAAGAGAGCTGTCTTAGGGTCTCATGATGGTCTTTTAATTCTGCTACCGTCCATTGAATCTGCTCAGTCGGATAACCGGTCTTGTACTTCTAGGCGAAGGTCAGAAGTCTTGAGCCAGGTCCACCGCCTCACCGAGATGGCAGCTGCAGACACTCTGGTAGAAGTGTCAAAGATGTCATAAGATGTTCTAATCTCATGCTTTCTTGCCTGCCTCACAACCCTTGTTGACTAGGGTTTGTAATTGTTCTTGAAATTGTTGAGGCAGGGAGTCTGAGAAGTCCTGTATCTGCTTAAAAATGACCCTGTTATATTAGGTCATAAGGCTGATATGCGGCTATTTGGGAGATGAGCATGGCCTCTTTCCTGCTAGGATTATTTGTTCGATTCCATATTCTTCTAAAATTAGAGATATTAAAAAGTAGTATTTTAAGGCATTGGCGCATGTTATCATCCAACACGGTGTTTGTTGAAAAACCTATTTTCGCTGTGAAAAAGCGACAGAACTTAGGTGGCCATTTGAAATATCATAAATTTAAAGGACTAGAGAATCAGGATTTCGGTCAGATCAGCTGTGGATCATGCTCTGTGTGTAAACACGTGTTGGTATGTAAGGAATTTCAATATGCCCATTCAAAGTTACCGCATAGATTACCGGAAGTTTTTTCGTGTAATACAAGTGGCGTAATATATGCTATAGTATGCCTGTGTGGGCTAGTATACGTTGGGCAGACTGCTACAGTTATTTGAGCACACATCATAGAACATCGAAGCAGAATAAAATCATTGAAATTGCATGCCCCATTAGTGGATCACTGGATGGAGCTTGGACATACAGTGGATGACAAAATTGTGTCATCAGAAAAAAAAAAAAAAAAAGTTTGTTTACCTAACGGGGGAGACATATCAGCTGTTCTGAAACGGATAGAGCAGCGCTTTATCTTTAAATGGGGAACAGTTATACCCGGAGGCTTAAATGGCCCAATCGAATGGAATGCATTTTTTTGAATGTGTTTAGGTGGGGACAGCTGTTTGAGATTTGCATGAGAACATTTCTAATGATTGAATGGCATATATAACAGCAGAGGAAAGGGTATTATGTTATGACGTTTTCTGACATGTGACATTTTGTCTGTTCTGGTGGAATTGTAAGTACACTGTGTGAACGGGGGTGGTAAGAGGATCGTTGAATAGACGGGTAGAAGTTGGTTTTAATTCATTTATTTGCCTGTTTGGTTTTAGAAAAGCCTTTGGAAACATGGAGTATAAGCTATATTTTTGATGAAGGTGGTTAAAGCGATGTTTGGAAATAGGACCGGGAGAAATATGATCGCCCTTCATGACAAATATTGAAAGAATTTTGAGCTGTGACATCCGGACACAGTTTCGGACTGATTTACATGTGGAAATTTTGATACATAAGGGCTCATCGATGTTAGCAGTTAAGATACTGAAATCAAATAATAAGTGTACAAAAAAACAGTATTAAATTGAAAAGTGTATTGAGCATCACAATGTTTACAGGTGTTACATGTTTAAGTGGGATGAATGTGTGAGTGGGTGTTTTGATTAGATAAAACATCCTATCTAAACAATTAAAAACTATTTCAGGATATAATAAAGTTCATACATGTTAATTTAAAATTTGTTGTATAATTGATTCTCTGTGTTTGAGTAGGGTTTACAGTAATAGAGAATTAGTATATCCCTGTGTATCGTTTACCTCTTTGAATACTCGGCAGACTCTACAACAATCAAGTGGTGATCAAGCTGAGATTTTTGAAAACCTGGGGCTGACTGTACCAAATAGGTAGTGTCAGCTTTCCTGTGTACTGGAGCAACTGATCCAGGATGTTCCCAGTTCTTCTTGAGAAGATCGAGAAGGACCTGATGGATGAGTATAGATGTGATTACCTTGGGGGCATCCAGGAACTGGAGCAATTCCATCATGTGGTGCCTATCATCCTGTTCAGTCTGCAATTGGATGGGGACCAATTCGGACATTTCCTTCAAAGTTTATAAAGGAGAGGTCCTCTGGAGGAGAATGCTTCCTACTCAGTGGGTGAAGGTAAATCATCGGTGTCTGATGAAGTGTCATCACCCCAGGTGTCGTAAGGATCAGCACCTGTTCCTCTAGGAACTAGAGGGGGACAGGGTGGTTGTAGGCCTGAAGGTCCCTGTCTAGGTTCCGAGGGAATCTGAGGAATTATCGGAGGTACCGATGATGGCATCGAAGGCAGCGGTGCAGGCATCGAGCGCATCAAAGGATGACTCTGTGGCGCTGACAGACGTATCGGCACCGATGGCTGAAGCAGAACTCCGGATGGAGGTATGCAGAACGGTGTTTCTCCTCCCGATGACGCAGTCAATGGGGAGGGCATCGGAGCCATCGGAGACCCGGGAACGATCTGAGGAAAGGCGCTCATAAGCGCTTCCATCCTGGATAGCAGCGGTGCCAGCATCGGGTCGATGATCGGTTCCACAGACTGTGCCGGTGGAACCTGAAGACATTGTATCGCCTTGTCGATGGCCTCCTGAACCATCTGGTCCAGTTCTTCTTGGAGACCTGGAGCAATCCGCCCTGGCTCCGGAACAGAAGAAGGAGGCAGAGGCATAGTCGGAGGGACCACCGTTAAAGGCGGAGTCGCAGCTCCCGATCCCCAATTGGGTGAGGGTTGCCTCGGGGACTGTCACAGGAATGGTCGGGTGCCTTTCCTGGACGGGGTCTCTTAGACAGCAGCTCGGACGATGGCGAGGTTGATGATCCGAGTCTTACGGTGTCGATGGCGATGTTTCTCCCTGCAATCCCTTCGATCCTGAGGGGGAGTGGAGGGTGTCGATGGCCGAGACGTCGATGGCGGTCGGTCACCGGTCGGTGGTTGATGCCGGTTCTGACGTCGTCTATGCAATGGACTGAGTCGGGGTTTGAGTAAGGAAGAGAAGTTCCATTCTTCTCCATTCTGGCCTTGCATCCCTTCGGTATCATTAAGGCACATTTGGTGCAGGTCAAGACATTGTTCTCACGTCCTAGGCACATTACACAGACTTAATGAGGGTCTGTGATAGACATGGTGTGGGTACAATCCGGGCCCCGATGAAACCCCGACGCCATGGCAAAAAATTGAGCTGCGGTACGGTCGACGGCCAAACTAGACAAATAGACGGAAAAACAGGTAAAAGTGTACCGGAGTACTGCGGACTGAGAAAAGTTAGAGGGGGGACCCCTGTGGGGAATTCACTTTTAGTAATTCCGTAAGGAAAATTCCTGTCAGGAATCTTCAGAGCTCCTTTACCGCAAGGCTTCTGCTGCATGGAAAAAAAGAAGACTGAAGGGGGACCCCTGCTGGCTGCAGGGTTAGTGCCATGCTGGGCATGCCCAGTAGGGGCCAGTCAAAGTTCTGGAAACTGACAGAAGTTTTCCATGATTGGGCTCCATCCTGTGATGTCACCCATATGTGAGGACTACCATCCTGCTTGTCCTGTGAGAACATTAATACACCACCTACTGGGATAACAGAACAAGCTAGACTGCTACAAATCCCTACAGAGAAACTATACCTCAGTCACATACAGGCAAAACACAGACCAACCCTTATCTATTACAGAAATTAGGGACTACAATTTAAAAATAGAAACATGTAAACACACCAGAAAAGGAATCTGGAGAAACCAGATTCTGAACAGTGAAACACTACAGAGAAAAATACAAAATTATAAAAAATGCACATACCCAAGGATATCATATTCCAATTGCTAAAATCTCGTAAAAAAAAAAGTTCTCTCTTTGTCTGATCTTTTTATTTTTCTAATTAGTTGGTCTTTTTCCCCACGTCAGTCTTTTCATAATTCTTTCTCCAGGATCCCTCTACTTTTTCTGTTTCTTCTCTTTATCTTCTTCCAGACTTCTTTACTCACACAAGCTCTCACTCACACATCCAGGCTCCCATTTTCACTCACATATACACACAGAGAGGCTCCCATTCTCAAACAAACATCTACACTGCATCCCACTCTCACACGCATGCACCAGGCCTCACCGCCAAACCCCTTCTTTCGCCACCACCAGGATGGGCTCCCGTGATGGAGTCAGTGGTGGCCATTCTTCAGGCCTTGTTTGGTGTCAGGCAGCCGTGACTGGGTGGGCCATGGCCCACCCATGGTTACGTCACTGGATGAAACTGCACGATCATAGTAAGTGCCAGAAAACATGACCATATCACCCCACGCCTCAGAACCCTACACTGGCACCCAACACATTGCCAGGCTATATTCAAAACCCTGGTTCTGGCTTCAAGGCCCTCAAAGGCCTGGCACCACCCTAACAGACTCACCTTTCACACTCCCACATGACCTCTGCGTTCACTACCACAAGCTTATTTAGATGTGCCAGACCCCAGAGAAATGATACTTAACCAGGGGAAAGACTTCTCAGGCTCCATCCCTACTATCTGGAACTCTGTGCCACTTGAGATCAGGCTCACCCAGACGTCCTCACCTTTAGGAAATGACTGAATACCTGGTTTTTCATAGCAGCTTATGGTTCACAGCATGACTCCTGAACCTATCCCCAATGCTCTACCTTAGCCCAGAGGAACCATATAAACTGCTCACCTAATGATCCAGGCCTCTTCCACACTACCTTACTGTAAAAATCTTAGCTCACTGGAAATAATTTCTGTTATGGTATATTTGTGCTTTATAAATTCTCTGATTAGTATTGCCTCTTATTCCCACCAGATCTTGCTATTTTGTCAGCTAGCGATTGTACACTAACTCGCTGTTGGACTGATGTCTTACTATTATAATTACGACATAACATGCTTTGAACTCTTATGGTGGGAAAAGCATGAGAAAAGCGTGACAAAAAAAAACAACAAACAAACGCTGAGGATGATAGATCTATGCAGAGGCATTGATGATATCCATGGTACAACTGTGCCTTGAGTAATGCATTCTGTTCTGGTCACCCCATCTCAAGAAAAGGTACCGAGAACGGCAACAAACAGGATAGAGGGGATGATGGAATGGCTCCCTTATTAAGCAAAGCTAAACAGGTAAAGGCTCATCAGCTTGGAGACGAGACAACAGAAGGGATTTGACGGAGCTTTATAAAATCATGAGAAGGGTGGAAGAGAGAAAGAGAGAACAGTTAAGTTATACTTTCAGTTACCACAAGGACTAAGGGACACCATGAAACAAATGGTAACTGCCGAACTGGCACAATTAAGCTATGGAATTTATTGCCAAAGGATGTGGTCCAAGGCATCTCTCTTAGCTCTGTTTAAAAAGGGTTTGGACAAGTCCCTGGGAAAAAAAAAAAAGTCCATAAGCAATTAGCAGCAAGGTAGACCTGGGGAAAGCCACTGCGTATCCCTGCGAATGGGTAACGAGAACATTTACTCTGTGGTCTGCTGGCTACTTCCCATAGATCTGAAACAGGCTGGGCTAGATGAACTTTAGGTCTGATCCAGTATGGTACATTAACGTCTGCCAAAACACCAGAAAAAATATGCTTAAGATCCAAAGAGGACAGGGATCCAGTGATCAAGAAAGGTTTACAAACTCGGAGGGATTGAGAAGTACCAGCAGCAACCAGGAACGAGTTAAACAGTCAAAGTATTGGAGGCATAAAGGAGAACAATATCATCAAAATAGTTTGCAAAGGTCTCCCTGTCTACCACACATACTAGAGAATCATAGTAGGCTTTCCAGGAGCTCCCTGGCAAACCTGAACAGCTTTTTCACTCGTCGTTGCTATTTTGCTTTTCTTATTATTTCACACTCTGGTCTTTACTTCATTTTGTCTATTTTTTACTTTGGTTTTTACATTTTTTTTGTGGGGTTTTTTTTTTTTTTTAATCTTAGTTACCAAGTACCAAATTTTAGGTGCCCAAGTCTTGGTGACCTGGGATCACTTAAAATACAATGGACCTGACGTGATTACAGCCCCCAGTTTATTGTGGCACCACAAGGGTAGAATCTGTGGCAAAAATTAGAAACTTCAGCAAACTCTCTCTAATTCTGCAGCAGTCATGTGGCACATTTTCATAAGTCTGAATGGCTTTGCATATTAACGCTAATTTGTATTTTACTTTATAAAAATAGCATTTCTTGCATTAGGTTAATTTTGTTTTTTGGGGGGCAGAAGAGAATTTAGTGATCGATGCTGGGAAAAGGGGATAGAGGAGGAAAAAGGGATGGGGAAAGAAGGGGAATCAGGGAGCAGAGGGAGAAAGTATCAGAAGGGGGGGGAGGAGGAAGAAGGCGAGATCCATAATGATGCTTCCTTCTGACACGGAGCCTTCTCTCTCTCACACACACACCTACCCCCACAACACCCTCCACACATCCATATTGGAAAGCATTTCTGAAGCCACGACACTGCATGCTTTCCCTGTTTCCTTTAATAAACACCCCAAACACCTTGGTTCGATTGTAAGCTCCCTGGAGCAGGGGCTGTCGCTCATAGGATTGTGTACAATGCTGCGTAAGTATAGTTGCATTATGCACACTGAAGAATCAGCGACTCTGGCAGTAAGAGACAATAGAACCCGGAGGCGAGAGTTATGCAGGCAGAAGCAGAGCAAAAAAGCCCATCTCATTCACTCGTTCAGCACCAGTGCCATCAAATGCCACAGAATTACTCCAGTGACAAATTTACATTCAGTCTTTCACAACTCACATCTAAAGTATGTAAAATGTGTCAGACTCGTTTTATATTACCATACAGGCTACCTAGTCAGGGGGGAAAAAAAAAAACAAAAAAAAAAAAAAAAAAACACATCCCTTAAGACTCCACACCAACTACTCTAAAACTAAGTGAAAAGCCTCAAGGAAAGAAATGAGAAGTCTATTTTGGTTTGTAATTTAAAAAAACAAAAAAAAAATGTACATACAGAAATACCGATTTCTTGCATTGCTGGTTCTGGTTCTACTTTTTTCTGTTCTTCAGCTGCCATAGTGTTAACACTTAGAAGGAAAGCCGAGAGTTGACTATGTTTCCTCCCACCTGATGCACTGCTGACATGGCCGGAAAGTAAGTCAGAGGGAGAACACGCCTGTGTTTGCTCAGGCTGCCGGTTTTCCCTTAGCTTGGCGAGCTCCTCCAAATGAAGTCAAGCAGGATTTCACATGCCACGGAACCTCTCGCTCAGTCGCGGGGATTTCTAAAATCAAACCTAAATGCCAAAGTGCATTTACAGGTCCGGCTGGAAGAAGACACCTTTGTTAGCCCCGGAAGCTACCATGAGACGTAAGAATTTCCAGAGGATTAGGGGTTTGGGTTTTTTTTTTTTTATTGAGCAGCTTTCAGATCTCTATTCTATTATGCAGCTTCTGGCACAGACAGAAACCAGGAAAAGAAAAGGCAGTAGAACTTGATTCAGGTGTATGAGGTAGCTAACCAGGTAACCACCCACCTGATATAAAAAACAGTGCCATAAGTTTAAAGATATTACGTGTGTCTAAATATGTCCTCTTCTGTGATCTCCAAGTCTTAGGATTGCACTTGTTATTTTACAGCTGCAATCAGTCTTGTTTCCTACAGCAATCCTGCTTTCAGTACATTAAATACAAATCCCATTTCCATACACTTACTGCATTGATTACTGCCTGCTATTTACCTTTTATCTGCTACAAGTGCTAGAAATAATTCTGGCCACTTAAGCTTTGCAAGTAGCCAGGTACCAGGAAAAAAAAAAAATACACCGCTCTGTACCTTCTAACTTATTTTCACCTCTAAATGCAACTTTTAATGAATTCTACATAGAATAAATGAGATGCAATGAAATATTTATAAGAGAGCAATCCTTACAATACATCCTGAGAGTAAGATCAAGAGAGCTTCAAAACATACACTTCAACCTGACTGATTCTAATCAGCCATCTCACCATCCCCTTTACAGGGGTGTATGCACTATAATCTAGTGCTCTAATATACCCCCCCCCCCCCCCCCCCCCAAGAAGAAGAAAATAACTTTAAAAAGCTCAGGGCACTGGAGGTGATATATCAGGAAATTATTTACAGTGTATAAAAGGTCACAGTAAGAGATACCTTTTTCATTAGAACTTGTACAGTTTTTATGCTGAATTTTAAAGAGCTCATTAAAACACTTTTGAACTTTAAAATTTAAAAGTTAAAGCATTATTCCAAATCTGTTCCAGTTATTGTTAGATGCTTCTTTACAAATCATACTCCTGGGGGAATTCTGTGCTACTGCGGAATGCAGAATTTGCACGGAATTCGCCATCTGCGCAGAATTGCCAAATTCTGCGCAGAAAATAGAGACCACCCTGGCATGCCGCGAATGGAGTACATCCTGCGGCACACACTCCATTTGCAGTGAAGATGAAGGCCTGGCACGCCGGTCACGGCAAATACAAAGGCCTTCCCTTTTAGTCGCAAATGGCGCACCGGGCCTTCATCTTCGCCACGAACGGAGCGCGTCATGCGGCATGCCAGTGACAGAGAATGTGTGTCGGGGAGGGAAGGGTGAGAGAGAGCATGCCTATATGGAGGAGATTGTGAAGGAGTATGTGTGTGTGTGTGAGAGATTGGAAGCTCATGTGTATGAACAAGGGGTCGTGTGTATGAGGGGATTGTGAATGTGTGAGCCAGAGCCTGTGTGAAGGGCTGCGTGAGAGGGAGACATAGGTATCCTGTATGAGGATGTATGCGTGAGAGAGAAAGGGGGCTTGTGTGGGTGTGTATGCAAGAGAGAGGGCCCTGTATGTGGGGATGTGTGTGTGCGCGTGAGAGAGCCTGTATGAGGGTGTGTGTATGTGGAAAGGACACTTACAGTGAATTTCTGGGAAAATTCTGCAAGTAATAACTTCTGTAATAATTTAAAACGTAATTGCTTCAAGATTGTCAGCAGGGGAAAAAACAAAAAAAACTGATGCTTCACGCATATCCTGCATAGCTTCAACGACAGGGGTGAAGAAAAAAAGGATTCGCAATCACAAAGCGAGGAGTAGCTGGCTTGTTACGGCGGTTACTACCCCAAACCAAATGTGCCTGATACTTCACTTTCAATGCATATCCAGCATGGCTCTCTGCTTCAACGGCAGGGGAGAAAAAAACTGATACTTCACGCATATCCAGCATAGCTCCCTGCTTCAACGGCAGGGGAGAAGAAAAAAACAACCAACAAGGGCTGTATAACATAGTCTAGGTAAAACAAATAAGCATGGGTGTAGCTTGCTTATCGCGGCGGTTACTACCCCTAACTAATCAAGCTAGATATTTCACTTGGATGCAGCTCCATCACTGCTCTCTACATTAATGGTGGGGGAGGAAGGGGAATAGAACAAAGAGCTAAGAGAAACAGATAAGTATGAGAGAAAAAAGTGTGTGAAGCTTGCTGGGCAGACTGGATGGGCCATTCGGTCTTCTTCTGCCGTCATTTCTATGTTTCTATAAATTGTGTTATTTGACCAATATAACGTTTGCAGAATTTTCAGTTTTTGTGCGTAGAATTCCCCCAGGAGTAAAATCACTTCCAGCAAAAAAAAAAAAACCACCAGTCACCGCACCACATTCTCTTCACTCACAGTTCCAGATACTCACCCCATAAATTCATATATGGTTTGAGTTTGAATGTGTCTCACAACCAGAAATACTACAAATAATCACATCTTTAAATACATCAATTATCCTCTCAATCCTTAATTTACTGGTCTCCTGAAGATAATCTCCCATGAATTTGTATCACAAGTAACCTCAATTACTAATTCATCTCTCTTCAGCTATACTTCCACCTATACTAAAAGCAGCCTCAGTGCATCCAACATTAAAAAAAAAACAAAAAACCTAACATTGACCCCACTGATTTTTAAAACTACAGTCCAATTTCCTCACTGCCTTTTCTGTTTAAAATAATCAAATCAGCCATTCTCAAACAATTTCTTGATGAACATTCAGTTTTAGAACACCAATTCAACTTTCGAAAATACCACAACACAAACTCTAAAGCTATCCATAACAGAAGTCAATCACAGGGGCTTCGATTCTGAGACTTATCAAATGATGCTTCTAGATATTAACTCAGCTTTTGACACAAATCATAACCTACTCCTCAGCCATCTTTCTAATGTTGGTATTTCGGGAACTGATCTGTAACGGTTTAGATCCCATCTCACAAGTAGAAAACAGGTGAGAACAGCCAATGTCAAACCTTCTTGGTTCATCCCAATGGGGGTTCAGCTCTATCAGCTACACTGTTCAATATTTATCTGGCTCCTCTATCTTCTTGCTGCTGTGGGTCTATCCTAACGCATCTATGCTGACATTCAGTTCTTCTTCCAATCATGTCATCTTGGTCATTAACTTCCCAGTTCAACTCTTTGTGTCTCTCTTCCATCAAAGTTTGACTTCCCATAACAGACTTTTCACTTAACCTCAGCAAAACTGATATTCTAGTCTTAGGCTGCTCTCTCTCATATCACTCCATCTCTGCAATTTGATTTTTTAATCCATTCCCATTGCTAAAAAACTGCTAGTTATTTAGGTGTTCATCTAGATTCCATGCTATCTATGCAGGTTCATGTAAAAACTGTCATCCACTCATTTTATAAACTGCACCTCCTGCACCATTTAAAATCTCTGCTGGACCCTCAAAATTTCAGAACTGTACTTCAGTCCCTAATTCGAATACTGCAATGGTGTATAGGAGACCAATATATAAAGCATCAAACCCCTGCAGTTAATTCAAAACTCTGCCGTAAGGTTACTCACCACTCCACAAAAACATGAACATATTACTCCTACATTACAAGCCCATTGGCTCTCAATCAAATAGCGTATTTAACAAACTGGCAGTATTAGTCCATAATTTAATACATCACATCAATTCTCCATGGATCAGTAGTACCCTCAAACTTCATGTACCAACCAGAACTCTTCGGTCAGCTCTGTCTTTACTGGAAATCCCATCTTTACGTACAGCTAAATTGTCATCCACTTGCAAAAAACATTTTTGCTTGCCTGATCTACATTTAGAAATTCCTTCCCACAACATATACATCTTCTGACAAATATAAAAGATTTTAAAACAGAGCAAAAATCATCTTTTTACAGCCACATTCTCCCTAGTACCTTCAGATAATCAAACACCTCCCTCAGTCGGGCACGCTTCATGTAAACTCTTAAAGGTGAACTTTAAAAGCTCGGCACGTGCCAAAAGCAGAGATATCTGAATGTGTTGGGCCAGTGTATGCTGAGCAGATTTTAAAAGCCAACCAGATGATATGCGCGTATCATCCACTGCGTGCACACTTTTTTTCTAAAAATGGGCAGGACATGGATTGAACGAGACATGGGCATGACTGGATTTCTCAATGAAACCAGCACAAATATTTACAGGCACCAGGGGTCTCCTGCTGCATACATAAGAACATAAGTTGCCATAGTGGGTCAGACCAAGGGTCCATCAAGCCCAGCATCCCGTTGCCAACAGTGGCCAATCCAGGTTACAAGCATCTGGCAAGTACCCAAACATTAAGTAGATACCATGCTACAAATACTAGTAATAGAAGTGGCTATTCCGTAAGTCAACTTGATTAACAGTAGTTAATGGACTTCCCATCCAGGAACTTATCCAAACCCTTTCTAAACCCAGCTACACCAATTGCCTTAACCACATCCTCTGGCAACAAATTCCAGAGAGTTTAATTGTGCATTGAGTAAAGGAATTTCTCCAATTTTAAACGTGCTAATTGCTAACATGGAGTGCCCCCTAGTCCTGTTAACCGAAAGAGTAAATAACCAATTCACATTTACCCGTTCTAGACCTCATGATTTTAAAAACCTCTATCATATCCCCCTCAGCTGTCTCTTCTCCAAGCTGAACAGCCCTAACCTCTTTAGTCTTTACTCATAGGGGATCTGTTCCATCCCCTTTATCATTTTGGTCACCCTTTCTCTGTACCTTCTCTATGGCAACTATATCATTTTTGAGATGCTGTGACCAGAATTGTACACAGTACTCAAGGTACAGTCTCACCATGGAGCGATACAGAGGCATTATGACATTTTCCATTTTAATCACCATTCCCTTCCTAATAATTCCTAGGATTGTTTGCTTTTTTGACCGCCGCAGCACACTGAGCCGACAATTTCAATGTATTATTCAGTATGACACTTAGATCTCTTTTCTGGGTGGTAATTCCTAAGATAGAACCTAACATTGTGTAACTACAGCAAGGGTTATTTTTCCCTATATGCATCACCTTGCACTTATCCACATTAAATTTCATCTGCCATTTGAAAGCCCAATCTTCAAGTCTCACAAGGTCCTCCTAAAAATTTATCACAATCCACTTGAGATTTAGCTACTCTGCATAGTTTTCTCTCATCTGCAAATTTGATCACTTCACTTGTGTTACCCCCTTTCCAGATCTTTCATAAATATATTAAAAAGCACCGGTCCAAGAACAGATCCCTGAGGCACTCCACTGCTTTGTGTGGATGTGATGTCAGCCCACTTCCTTCTGTTATACATATGGCTGAGATGTCAAGAAGCAGCTGCTGCAGCCTCTTTCCAGCCTACAATAAAAGAGAAGTAGCCTTTGTGGGTTGCCCTCACCAGCCAAACAAGACAAAAGGTGGATGATGCGGTCTCTCTCCCCCCCACCAGCCTACAAGAAAAGGAGAGCCTGGGCCAAGCAAGCTGAGGGGATAGGTGCTGTGCTCTGCGATGCGGCAGGTTCCTGGTTTGATGCCAGATCGAGTTTTTTCCTCCCTGGGTCAGCCGGGGCTGGGGATGCTGCGGAGATAGCGTTTACAGCTTCAGAAGAGGGGAGAGAGAGCATCAAGGTCATTACTTAAGAATGATACCAAGGGAGCGGATTCAGGGCCCATGATTGCAGTGTCCCAGAAGGAGCCCATGTGCACAGCCTCCAGCTCAGAATGGAAATGAAGAAAAGAGCACATGGGGGTAACTTGCTGGTGTGGAAGCTACTACCCTTAACCAACAAGCCGACATACTGTTGATGCAACTCATTATTGCTCTCTGCTTTAACAGCATGGGGGGGGGGGGGGGGGGGGGGAAGAGGAAAAGGGGAATTAGTTTCAGACAGCAACCAAAGACATTTACTTTTATGGTCTTGGAAAACAAATAAGCATGGGGATAACTTGCTGATGCGACTGTTACTACCCTTAACCAATAAGCCTTATACTTGTGATGTAACTCCAACATTGCTCTCTGCTTCAATGGCAGGAAGTGATGGGGAATTGGACTCAGACAACCACCAACAAGGGCCCTGACTTTAACGGTTTGGGAAACTAAGCATGGGGGGCAATTTGTATGGCACAGCAGATTCCACCCCCTGATGCTACCTTTATAGGGGAGACCTGTATGGCGTGGCTGATGCTACCATAAGCTTGCTGGGCAGATAGGATGGACCGTTTGGTCCTTTTCTGCCATCATTTCTATGTTTAAAAGCTTGGTACCTGCTGCGAGGCTACACAGAAGAGCACAAGGCTGGAAAAGGGTGGGAGGTAGAGAAAAAGGCCAGACTGAGGCACGGGGAGGAAAAGGCTGGAAGGTGTAAGTGAAGAAGAGCAAAAAAGCAACCAGCCCTTGGATTTAACTCACTGCACACAGTAAAAGCACTTTTAAAGGAACATGTCAACCCAACTGACATTGGTTAACATGTTTAGAATTCTGATTTGAGCGCTACACATCTCAGAGGAAAAAAAAAACGAAACAATGGGAAAATTATTTTCTGTTGACTAATTGAGGATGAATATGCTCTAAGGCAGCTCACATTTCCCAATGTCAAGTGAATACTAGAAGATACCGCAGTCAGCCACTGCCCACCCACAAATCCCCCCCCAAAATTACAGGAAAGAAAAAAAATCCAAACCATTTGGCAGCATATTTTCTCCTGTGGGGGGTTTCAGCCAGTGATGGATTTTGGATTTTGCTGCTCCTAGGCACTGCTGGCACCGTCGGCCCTCCACCCTTGCCACTTCCCCTAAGGTCAGACAACAGGGAGTAGAAGCTGGAAGGCTTACAGCACCAGATTCTAATAACACGTGTCCATGCGGAGAAATCTCACAGCCTAGGACAGGGGTGGCCAAGATATCAGGATATCCACAGTGAGTATGCATGAGCAAGATCTGCATGCAAATCTCTCTCATGCATATTCATTGTGGCTTTCCTGAAAACGTGGCCCGAGGACTGGAGTTGGCCAAACAAGTGCTTCTTTAAGAGATCTGCACTGAACTATTACACGAACTGTAACCTGAATAATGCAAGCGCACTCAGATCCTAAACAAATAACTGAAAGGCCATAAAACAGCCCCCACCATCTCTGTCTTTCTGAATACCTGCTTGCTGATCAAGTGTAACAGTTATGCTACACAAAGAATGTCACTGGGGCGTGAATTCTCAGAGCTCCATAAATCTGTGAAGGGACACTAACATATGGTACTGGCACATGATGAAGTCTGTTTTCTCTCCCCACCCTTCCTGGCTTTGTTTTTGGATTTCTCATTCATTCATCCAGGATATCCTGGATCCACTTTGCACACCAGAACTAAGGTTCTTTGTTTTCTTTTTTTTTTTGCTTTTCTGAATTTAAGGCACCTAGGTGACTTGGCTCCTGGGATTTTTCAGCCCTGCCCAACACTAGCAATGCACTAAAAGTAGAACTGTTTGGAAATCAAGATGGCTGTAGCCATGCTTTACTAGTGTACACATTTTCTCAGGAATTAAAGGTGAGTAACGTTCGCCATTACCCCACCATGGAAGCCAGCATGGGTGGTTTGCAGGTCCTATCGATCATTGTTCAGATTACTTACCTGGTAATCTTGTTTTCCTTAGTGTAGACAGATGGACTCAGGACAAATGGGATAGTATCCACGTGCTAGCAGTTGGAGACGGATCTGACGTCAGCACAGGGGCGTGTATATATCCCCACAGGAAGCGCAGCTGTTCAGTAATCTTCCTTGCAAAAGCTGTTATGGATGTGTGTACTGACGCTCAATGAAAAGTAAAGAAAAAAGTGAAAACAGGCCTCCCCTGACCGATTGACAGTGGCCGGAGACCGCCAGCCTTCCCAACCGGAAGGCGTGGATATAGGCAGAGTGTACGCTCGTAGGAACACAAAAGTCAAAGGCGTACCCGGAATCAGTGAAAACCCATGTACACAGGCAGCTGGGCGGGATGCTGAGTCCATCTGTCTACACTAAGGAAAACAAGATTACCAGGTAAGTAATCTGAACATTTCCTGGCATGTAGCCAGATGGACTCAGGACAAATGGGATGTACCAAAGCTTTACACCCCGCCTGGGCGGGAGGCTGCCTGAGGACCATGCAGTACCGCCCTCGCAAAGGCCGAGTCCTCCCTGGCCTGGACATCCAGACGGTAGAACCGAGAAAAGGTATGGAGGGAGGACCATGTCGCCGCTTTACAGATGTCCGCCGGTGACAGCATCCGGGATTCAGCCCAAGACGCCGCTTGGGCTCTGGTAGAATGAGCCTTAACCCGAAGAGGCAGAGCCTCCCCAGCCTCCACGTAGGCTGCTCTGACAACGTCTTTAATCCAGCGGGCAATGGTGGGCCGAGAGGCCGCTTCACCTTGCTTCTTCCCGCTGTGTAGGACGAACAGACGGTCTGTCTTCCGCAGGTCTTGAGTCATTGTCAGATACCTGGGCAGCAATCTGCCGATGTCGAGATGGCGTAATAAACGGCCTTCTTCAGATTTCTTCAAACCTACCGTGGTAGGCAAGGATATGGTTTGGTTAAGATGAAACTGTGAAACCACTTTAGGGAGAAAGGAGGGAACCGTCCGAAGATGGATAGACTCCGAAGTGATACGTAGAAAGGGGTCACGGCAGGACAGCGCCTGTAGTTCAGAGACGCGGCGTGCGGAGCATACGGCCAGCAGGAATACCAACTTCAGGGTTAGAGACCGTAGAGACAAGCCCCGAAGGGGTCGGAAGGTGGATCCCGCAAGGAAATCCAGAACCAGATTAAGGTTCCAGAAGGGTATAGGCCACTTTAGTGGCGGACGAATATGCTTGACGCCTTGCAGGAAACGAGAAACATCAGGGTGCTTGGCGATAGTCTTGCCACCTCTCCTGGGTCCATAGCACGATAGTGCCGCTACCTGAACCTTGATGGAGCTGAGGGAGAGACCCTTCTGAAGCCCATCCTGCAAGAAATCCAACACAATAGGAATAGTGGCGGCATGTGGACTGGTGCCATGAGAGTCGCACCATGCTTCAAAGATTCTCCAGATCCGTACGTAGGTGAGGGAAGTGGAAAACTTGCGAGCCCGGAGGAGTGTAGTAATCACAGGCCCCGAGTAACCCTTTTTCTTCAGTCGAGCCCTCTCAATGGCCAGACCGTAAGAGAGAACTGAGCCGAATCCTCGTGCAGAATGGGACCTTGACGTAGAAGGTCCCGGAGAGGAGGCAGGGGGAGAGGCTCCCCTGCCAGCAGGCGTCTGAGGTCCGCGTACCAGGGTCTTCTCGGCCAGTCCGGGGCCACCAGAAGAACTAGGCCCTGGTGTGACCGAATCCTGTGGATGAGGGCACCCAGTAGAGGCCACGGGGGAAAGGCATATAGAAGAGTCCCCGGAGGCCACGGCTGGACCAGAGCATCGATGCCGTGCGAGCACGGGTCGCGCCTGCGGCTGAAGTATCTGGGTACCTGAGCATTGGACTTGTCTGCCAGTAAATCCATGGCCGGGAGCCCCCAGTGATCGACAATCATCTGGAAAGCTGTGGGGGACAGCTGCCACTCGCCTGGATTCAGGCGTCCCCTGCTGAGGAAGTCTGCTGTGGTATTGTCCTTCCCGGCAATGTGGACGGCGGAGATGTCCCGCAGATTCGCCTCTGCCCAAACCATGAGTGGGGCGATTTCCAGAGATACCTGTCGGCTTCTGGTTCCGCCCTGACGGTTGATGTAGGCCACCGTGGTGGCGTTGTCGGACATCACCCCGACAGCTCTGTGCCGCAGCCGCGGAGCGAAACGAAGGCAGGCCAGTCTGACTGCCCGGGCTTCCAGGCGATTGATGTTCCATGTGGACTCCTCCCTGTCCCAACGCCCTTGCGCAGTGAGTTCTTCGCAATGTGCTCCCCAGCCGCTGAGGCTGGCATCCGTGGTGAGCAAGATCCACGTGGGCGAGGACATCCGCGACCCCCTGCTCAGGTGGTCGGACCGCAACCACCACCGCAGCTGGGTCCGAACATGGACCGGCAGAGGGAGGCGCGTGGAATAGGCTCGGTGATGGGGGCTCCAGCGAGAGAGCAGGGAATGCTGTAGTGGTCTCATATGGGCTCGTGCCCAAGGCACCACGTCCAGAGTGGAGGCCATGAGACCCAGAACTTGCAGATAATCCCAAGCTAACGGCCGACTGGTTCCCAACAGATACTGGATACGCTGCCGAAGCTTCAACTGTCTCTTGGACGTAAGACTGACCGTGTCCGCCCGAGTGTCGAACTTTACCCCCAGATATTCTATGGACTGGGAAGGCTGTAGGCAGCTCTTGCTGAGGTTGATGACCCAGCCCAAGCTTTCCAGAAGGGCGATCACCCTGTCGGTTGTCCGCAGGCTCTCCGCTCGGGACTTCGCCCTGATCAACCAGTCGTCTAGGTAGGGATGGACCAAGATCCCGTCCCGCCTGAGTGCCGCCACCACAACCACGATCACCTTGGTGAATGTCCTCGGGGAGGTGGCCAACCCGAAGGGGAGAGCTCGAAACTGGAAGTGGCGGTCCAGAACCTTGAAGCGGAGGAAGCGCTGATGATCCGGATGTATCGGAATATGAAGATAGGCTTCGGACAGGTCTAAAGCCGTGAGGAACTCTCCGGGCGGGACTGCGGCTTTGACGGAGCGCAGAGTTTCCATGCGAAACCTCGGCACCCGTAAGTACCGATTGAGGGATTTGAGGTCCAGCACAGGCCGAAAAGTGCCCCCTTTCTTGGGTACTATGAAATAAACGGAATAGTGTCCAGAATTCACTTCCCAGGCAGGCACTGGGAGGATGGCGTTCAAGGTCAGGAGCCTCGTCAGGGTGGCCGCCAATGCTGCCTTCTTGAGCGGGGAACATGAAGACTCCACAAACTTGTCCGGAGGAAGATGATGAAAGTCCAGATAATACCCCTCTCGGATAACTGCGAGGACCCACTGGTCCGACGTGATCTCGACCCATCTGGGGTAGAAGAGGGTCAACCTGCCCCCTATGGCTTCGTCCCCCAGATGAATCGGCAAATTCTCATTGTGGGATGCGACCGGGACCCCCGCCCGGCCCGTTCCCCCGTCTGCGCAGCCTGGACCGAAAGGACTGATTCCTGGCCGGAGGACGCGGCGTCTGGTAGCGCCCTCTATATGGAACAAATCGCTGTGAACCCCTGCCCCTGGAGGGCCGGGGACCGGAGCGCTGTCCCCTCCTGGACCGGTCTTCTGGTAGGCGAGGCACAGGAGAGGCACCCCAGGAAGCGACAAGCTTATCAAGGTCACTGCCAAACAGAAACGAGCCCTGAAAAGGCAATTTGGTGAGGCGAGACTTGGAAGGGGCATCAGCGGACCATGGCTGGATCCATAGGTGTCTCCTGGCGGCCACGGAAGACGAGATCCCCTTAGCCGTGGTTCGAACCAAATCCGATGCGGCATCGGTGAGGAAGGAAAGAGCGGGCTCCATGTCAGCCGCCGGAGCGTTGTTGCGGACCTGAGACAAGCAGGCACGAGTGACCACCGTGCAACAGGCCGCAATCCTCAAAGAAAGAGCTGCCACCTCAAAATTTTGCCTCAGAATGGCGTCCATCCGCCTGTCCTGGGGCTCCCTGAGGGCCAAACCCCCTTCCACAGGAATGGTAGTGCGCTTGACCACAGCGCTAATTAAGGCGTCCACCTGAGGGCATGCCAGGAGGTCCTGGAGAGCCGGTGCCAATGGGTACATGCCTTTCAGGGCCCGGCCCCCTTGAAAGGAGGCCGCCGGTGCTGCCCATTCCAAATCAATGAGTTGCTGAGCTGCCTGCAAGAAAGGAAAATGGCGGGCTGTAGGACGAAGACCTTCCAGAAGGGGGTTCTGCGCAGAAGGAATCGAAGCACTGGGTCCAGTGATCTCCAACTCCGCCAGACACTGGGACACGAGGTCCGAGAGGTCCTCCTTAGGGAAAAAGCGCCGCATAGTCCGGTATGGCGCAATCCCCGGGGGGAGGTCCCCTTCGTCCGGGAGTTCGGACTCGTCCGGTGAAACCTCCAGGTCCGAGTGATCGGGACTGTCCAATAGCGGGAGGTCCCGCTCCCGAGAAGGCTGCGAGGGACCCGGAACCGGATCCCTAGAGGCTGCCATCATGGCGGCAGCCGCAGTATGCGCCGGAGACGCCGCCCCCGCAGGAACCGCAGCAACCGCCGGAAGAACAGGCGCAGCAAGGACCGTAGGGGCAGGACGCGAAGCCGTCTGCATCTGGACAAAGGCATGAATTCCCTGAAAAAGATCCACCCAGGAAATGGAAGCCGCCTCAAAACGCCGGGGTACCAGATCCCCCGGGATTCCCGAGCGGTCGAGACCGCCTCCCAAATCCGGGGTAGCCGCAGGTGAACTATCAAAAAACTGCGGCTGAGATTGGTCCTGGCCGGAGGGTCCCCCGGCCGCCGCACATTGGGTACACAGTGAGTCGGGGTCAGTACCGCGCGTGGCACGAAGGTGGCACGCGGAGCAGAGGCCCAGAGCTGAAACGTCTAGGGCAAGTGGCGGCGCAGCTGCGGCCGCGGCTGCGAGCTGATCCATGAGCAGAATATAGCAAGCGTGCGCTTCCTATGCGGCAGCAATAGGCGCAGGCTAGAACAGGCGCACAATAGCAATAGGATGCGGCAGCAATAGGCGCTGAATAGAGCAAGCGCACAATAGCAATAGGAAGCGGCAGCAATAGGCGCTGAGCAAAACAAGCGCACAATAGCAATAGGAAGCGGCAGCAATAGGCGCTGAGCAATACAAGCGCACAATAGCAATAGGAAGCGGCAGCAATAGGCGCTGAGCAAAACAAGCACACAATAGCAATAGGAAGCGGCAGCAATAGGCGCTGAGCAAAACAAGCGCACAATAGCAATAGGAAGCGGCAGCAATAGGCGCTGAGCAAAACAAGCGCACAATAGCAATAGGAAGCGGCAGCAATAGGCGCTGAGCAAAACAAGCGCACAATAGCAATAGTAAGCGGCAGCAATAGGCGCTGAGTAGGAACAGGCGCCCAATAGCAAGAGTATGCGACAGCAATAGGTGCTGAAAAAAAAAAAGCCGCACAATACGAAGCAGGTAGCAATATACACCTAAGGGCAGTCAATAGACATACAGCAGCAATATGCGGCACATACTCACAGTGGCAGCCAAGAAGCAAGAACAAGGAGGAAAAAAAAGAAAAAAAAATAAATAAATAAAAGCCGCGCCCATTACAGGCGCGGAATACCTGAGTAAGGCCACAAATGGCGTCCTCCACGGCTTGCCACGCCGCCGGTCCTCTAGATAGCGGAGACCTGGGTGAAGAGACGTACGCCGTACCAAATCTTCAGCGCTGCCGGGCAGGATCACAGGCAGTCTCCGGCTGCGAGGGGAAAGGGCCGATACCTTTCACCGCCGCGGTTGAGGCACTGCACCCGCTACCTCGTCCACGCCAGGAGCGAGGGCCTCGGCCGAACCGAGGACTTACACCTCCGGGGGACCACGGCAGTCACCCCGGGAAGCTCAACTGGGGGGCACGGCCAGAACGGCCCCTGAGGAGCGCGGGGCTCAAAAAGGTGTTGAAGAAAGGTAAAGTAGAATCTAGAAGAGAAGAAAACAAAAAATGAAAGTAGTCTTGGAAAGCACGCTGAACCAGCGTGCAGGCACTCCAAACTGCTTTGGAGACGGAAATTACTGAACAGCTGCGCTTCCTGTGGGGATATATACACGCCCCTGTGCTGACGTCAGATCCGTCTCCAACTGCTAGCACGTGGATACTATCCCATTTGTCCTGAGTCCATCTGGCTACACGCCAGGAAATTCATCTTTTTGGTGGTGACAACCAGGCCAGGCTGTCCCCACTGGCAGGCAAGGTTTCATTGAGTCCTGAAGCCTAATTCCCCCACCCGGTCTGCTTAGCGTAGCTTTGCAGACAGCTGCCTGGAGCTGTTAAAGGATGCAACAGAGAAGACGTTGATAAAACAGCAACTGGCATTTGCAGGCTGTGGCAGCAGAGCTGAGAGTTGGTGGTGGTTGGTAGCAGAGTTCCCCCACTGGAGTTTTAGATCTGCTACCCTCACTGGGCCCTGTGGCTGCATGTACTGCCTAGACCTCAACTGCAATGGCAATTGTGGATGGGATTTGTTCCAGTTCTGGACTGGCTAGATCATCTTCGTCAAGTATTAATACAGAATAATGGAAGCGTATTCTGGAAATCCCCAACACTGTCACCCAAGAAGAGGCATGGAAGACCACTATTAAATTCAAATGAGCTGTAGTTTTAAAAAGTTCACTGTTAAAATACTGAATCCAAAGTTTCTGAACAGGCCAATTCTTTGGAGGATCATACAAAATGAATTATACCAGCTGAAGAGCATGTCACTGCTATTCGAACCATGAATAATGCTTGTATATTAAAGATAATTAAAGACCATAAGACTGAAAATCTGGAAAATGTAGCCAAAACGAGGATTTTACTCCTCAATCATTTTCCAAGACTACAAAATGTTATTGCTCCTAAGTTATTTTAATGATATACCCTGGAGGTCCTGCAGGTGCCCAAGGGAGGCTACTCCTCCCACATCTAGAGTTTATCTACTACCATTATTCAAAGGTTCAAATATATCAGAAGATCAGACCTCACAGCAAAGCCACCCTGAAGATGATTTGGACATACACAATATAGGAATTGGAAGAGAAAGGGAGAGACAAGGCTAGTTTAGTGATGACTTGAAGTTATTCCTTGCTAACAAAAGGGAAAATAAGAGACTTAAGCTGAGGAAGAGAAGAGGCAGAATTATCAAGTAAAACTAAAAGAGGAAGGAAGGATGATTAGATAACCCAAAGCTCAAACAAAAGAAAACTGCTCAGTCGGTAAGAGATACATTTTTTAGACAGATATGTAAAGAAGAAAAAAGAAAAAAAAAAGAAAGGGAGAAAGGAGGAATTACTACTTACCCGATAACTTCCTTGTCCTTAGTACAGACAGGTGAATCCAAAACCAGTGGGTTATGCACCTCTCTACAGCAGATGGAGACTGAGCAAAAGCAGACATCAAAATATTTATACCCCTGCAGAGACATCAGCCCGCCAGTATTCTCTTCAAAATCCAGCTATGGACAAACTAGCAAGATAACCATTCCAGCACTCAGTAAACAGGAAAACACTGAGCTCAGATAAAGAGTGTAAGCACACTCCCTAGAACACACAGCCATGCAAGAGGACCACAGCACATCCATTCGGCAGCCACAGGTGGGAAGTTGAATTCACCTGTTTGTACTAAAGAAAAGGAAATTATCAGGTAAGTAGTAATGTCCCACTTCTTAGCGTACAGACAAGTGAATCCAAAACCAATGGGATGTATCCAAGGTACTCCCAAACTGGACAGGAGACTGCTCGCGGTCCAGTCAAAGCCACACATGTAAAAGGCTGCGTCCTCCTGGGCTTGCATTTCCAGGCGATAATGCCTGAAAAAGGTGTGTAAGGAGGACCATGAAAGGAAGGAACAGTACGCAACTGTATCGCCCCTGGAGTTACTTGTTGAAACTGCTCCCACCAAAATACTGGACGCGCAGAACAAACTGCCACAAGAAACACTGTTTTCAAAGTCAGTAACCTCAGGGAAAGGTTATGTATTGGTCAAAAAGTAGGGTCCGCTAAACAATCCAAAACTAGATTAAGACTCCAGAAGGGCACTGGTAACTGCAAGGGAGGACAAAGATGCTTCACTCCTTTCAGGAAACAGGCCACATCTGGATGAGCCGACAAGGGCCCACTATTCACCTGATCTCGGAAAGAAGCAAGAGCCTCCACCTGTACCTTTAATGAATTAAGGGCCAAGTTTTTACTCAATCCATCCTGTAAAAATTCCAAAATAAGTGGGATCTTAACCAAACGAGGAAGATCTTCACACCTAGCTTCAAATATTTGCTAAACCCGCTTATATGCTAAGGAAGTGGAGAACTTTCTTGCTCGCGGCAAGATGGCAATCACCGCAACAGAAAATCCAACCTTCAGCAACCAAGCCCTCTCAAGGGCCATACTGTAAGACAAAATAGATTTGGATCTTCGTAAAGAACAGGCCCCTGCCGTAGCAGAAACGGGAGGGAAGAGTCCAGCAGAAGTATCATCCCCTGTGACTCTTGACCCTCCAAACAATTCTGCCCACATGGGCCATGGGGGAAAAGCATATAGCAGCTTGCCCTCCAACCACTCCTGCATGAGGGCATCGATGCCCAAGTACTTTGGATCTCTTCTGAGACTGAAGATTTGAGGAACCTTCGCATTGTGAGGAGTCACGAGCAGGTCCAGAAACTGAAGGCCCCAGCAATCCACTATGAGCTGAAATGCCTCATTTGACAATTCCCATTCTACTGGATCCAGACTGTCTGCTCTTACATTGTCTTTTCCTGCAATGTGCAAGGCTGAGATCTCCTGAAGATGCACATCCACCCATTCCATAAGTTGGACTATTTCCTGTGACACTTGCTGGCTCTTGGTTCCTCCCTGCTGATTAATGTAAGCCACTGTTATCTGGACCATTTGACCCTGCAATCTGTCACTGAACCGCAAGCATGCTAACCAGACCGCATGGAATTCCAGCTGATCAATGTTCTAAAAAGACTCTTCTGCATTCCAACGCCCTTGGGCCATCAGCTCCTGACAGTGAGCTCCCTAACCCTGGAGGCTTGCATCTGTTGTGAGTTCTAACCAGTCCGATTATCTTAGGAAAACCCCCCCTCTTAGATGATCCACTTTTAACCACCACTGTACTTGAGAGGAGACTTCCATCAGCAGGTGGAATTGAAATAACCACTGTCCAAATAAACAGCAACTAAATTCTGAACAGTGAACTTGCAAACAGCAGTGCGTGAACAAAAAAGACGTGCAGTATTCGAAATACAGAGTAAAAGATTGTTAAGACAGGTAGGCAGGGATGTCCCACAAGCAAACCCCCAAACCAAGGGAGGGTGTCTGGAATGATCCATGGTATTACAGGAACGAAAATTAGCAGGTAAGGAATAAATTCTCTTTTCCCTGTACATACCAGGATCATTCCAGACGGTGGGATGTACCAAAGCTTTCCCATCACGGGTGGGCCGCAGGCAGCCCTGCTCGTATTACCTTGTCTCCAAGCTGACCGCCCGGAGCACCGACGTCCAGGCGATAATGTCTCGCAAAAGTATGGATCGACTTCCAGGTGGCCGCCCTACAAATCTCCTGAGTGGAGACGGAGGAGCTCTCCGCCCAAGATGTCGCCTGGGCTCGAAGAGAATGAGCCTTGACAACCAGCGGAGGGGGACTTGCCTACACCAAGGCTCCCTTCAACCACCACGCTAAGATTGTTTGGAGGCCATGCAACCCTTCCGGGGTCCGGACCAGAGGATAAACAGATGATCGGAGAGCCGAAAATCATTAGTCACCTCCAGATAGCGTATCAGAGACCGCCGTACATCCAGTCTATGCAGGTCTCCAGACTCAGAAGAGGCAAAAGATGGTAATTCCACCGATTGGTTGAGGTGGAATGCCGAAACCACTTTAGGGAGAAAAGAAGGAACCGTCCTCAGCGAAACCCCTTCAGGCGTGAAACGAAGGTATGGTTCACGACAGGATAGGGCCTGCAGCTCAGAAATACGTCTTGCTGAACTGATTGCCACGAGAAAAATTGTCTTGAGAGTGACGACCTTGATGGTAGCCGAGCTTAGAGGTTCGAACGGCACAGAGGACTCGGAGCACCAGATTCAGATTCCACGACGGACAAGGTGGGCGAATCGGAGGCTTCAAGTGTTTCACTCCTTTAAGGAAACGGGAGACGTCTGGATACGAGGACAGAAACTCCTTATTTCCACTACGAAGAAAAGCCCCCAAGGCCGCCACCTGAACCCAAAGAGAATTGTAAGCAAGACCCAAATCCAAACCTGCCTGCAAGAAGGAAAGGACTTGTGGCACTGAGGCCTGCATGGGAAGAATGTCATTCGCTCCACACCAATCCTCAAAGACCTTTCAGACTCAAACATAGGTAACAGAGGTGGACATCTTACGTGCTTTCAGTAGCGTTGAAATACCCGGCTCCGGATAACCGCGCCTCCTCAACTGACGCCTCTCAAAAGCCAGGCCGCAAGACGGAAGTGATCTGCCTCCTTGAAAAATATTGGTCCCTGGCGTGAATATGAATGTGATCTTTATATATGGAATACTGTTATGTATTTCACTTTCTCAATCTTTTATAACTATGAAATCTGTATAACCTTCCGACACACTTGTCCGGATATCTCAGTTCAAAATTCTCTTCAAGCACGCATCGCAACAAGATCACATTCCTCCTGTTTACTGGTGTTAATGGTTTTATGGTGGTGTAATTGTGTGAGTGATGTTATGATTAGATAGGATATTCTGCTGCTGGAGATATTAATAAAGTTTATACATTTTATGTATTAAAAATTTGAAATTGGATGTATAATTTGCTTTCTGTACATGAATAGTATTCTCTTTATGTATAAGTAGTATCGAGACGAATAGAGAATAGAATAGAGAATATCCCTGGTGTTTCCTGTTTTTAGGCCATGTATAATGGCATGAATTTTGGTATCTGTTATGGGTATATTTAACATGAGGAGCTGCGCCTCCTTTAACTTAGGCCATGGAAAATTAGAAAAGAAAGCCTCTCTGGAAGGCAGGTGGCTGGATTTCTCCCCATAAAGCCCACTGTAATATTCAAGGAAGCGGTCTGCAATAGCTGTAGAAGTTACCTGACAAGCTCCAGTTTTATCTTTGATATTAGTAATAAAGGATTTTGGGCCACGTGCTCTAGCCAAACTGGCTAACAATTTACTGGGCCAGTTACCATAGCGGTACAGCTGATATTTGTAATATCTCATGGATTTGGAAGCTCGTTGGAATAGGAGCGCTTGCAGAGATTCCCGTATCCCTTCCACTTCGCGCTTACTAGTTTCCGACATTGCTTTGATATGTCGGAGCTGGGCTTGTTTTAGTTCTTCTGTTAGGTTAAGGATTGTGGCGGTGCGCTTCTTATTTTGGGTAGCAACATAGGCTATAATGTGCCCCCTCATAACTGCCTTCCTGCCTCCCATAAAACCCGGGGAAGAATTGAGAAGCATATATTCCTCCCAACGTTCTGTGAGAAAGTGGGAGAACTCTTTATCCAATAATAAACCCAGGGGCATGTGCCAAGAGAAGGGGGGTTTAAGAGTTTGCCCAAGTGAGAGTTATGGATACTGGCGCATGGTCAGATAGGGCAATTGTGCCTATGGAGGCAGCTGTCACTCTGGAGAACACGAGATCAGAAAATAATCTAATCGAGAATAAGATCCATGAGGATGGGAGAAAAAAAAAAGTGTAATCTTGTTCTCCAGGGTGTAAAGCTCTCCACAGGTCCAGCAGGCACAGTTCCTGACACAAAAAGTTGGGGCCCTTGTGAATATCATTAGGCTCTATGGGTTTGGGAGGTTTGCAGTCATCCAGCTTATTATTGGCTACGATATTGAAGTCTCCTCCCACCATCATGGCACAATCAGAAAGTTCCCCCAGAATTCCCAAGAAATGTGTAAAAAAACTCATGTTTATAAACATTAGGAGCATATATGTTACATAAGGCCACTTTTTGCTGGTTACATATTCCCTGGACAATGACGTAGCGACCTTCGGGGTTATGCCATACTCTTTCTGCTCGGAATGGCAGTTGTTTATGAACTAGTATAACCACCCCTCTCTTTCGAGATGAGAATGAGGAGAAAAAGCACTGTCCCACCCAGTCTCTCTGTAGTTTTGCATGTTCACCCGCCGACAGGCGAGTCTCCTGAAGAAACACTACCTGTGACCCCATATATTTAAAGGCCATGAGTAATTTCTTCCATTTGATAGGAGAGTGTATGCCATCTACATTAAGAGATGTAAATTTTACCGTAGCCATGTCAGGAATTACCTAAGAATCATCCACAAAAAATATTTCATAGTGGGTGCAATTAGCAAAAAATCCCTTGGCTCCCCAGCCTGAGCCTCCGGGATCGTAAGGGGACAGCAGCAAGAGAGACACGTCACTGTCCAAAAGAAACCGCCACTTATCCATCTCAAGAGGAGTGTCTCCCAAGTTTCCAGTAACCCCTGCCCTATTCCCAAACACATGTATCCCCCAAACACACCAGTCACACCCATACATATACCCCCACAACCCACACCACATCCACTCGCCCCAAGAGGCTTGGAGCCACTCACCCTCCTCCCCCCCCCCCCCACGTGAAGGTGGAGAGAAGCTCCCCTCTAGGCCCCCCATAACCCCCCGAACAGTAACAGTGACAGAACCTTATAGAAAAATCAGTCAAGAACGGCATAACCTTAGAGTTTATGGAGTTGTAAGGTCCTCAACTTCAAGAGGCCCCAACGCCTGGGTCCCATTCCAAGTCAGAGTATCAAATGCAGGTCAGGCCAAAGCTTTTCTTGATGAGAGGGAGATTAATTCCCACTGTCAGCAAGCGCAGGTGAATAGCCAGAACAACAGGGACTCGGGCCAACAGTGAACTTCCATCATTAAGACAGCGGGTAGGACAGCCTACCAAAGACTGGTCTTCATTCTCCACCGGCATTAGGCAGGATGGCTATATAAACTTTTCTGCTTCGTCTCTGGAGGTGAAAAAGAGAACCTTATTATCATGGAGACACGTAACTTGGCCGGATAGAGCAGTCCAAATTTGATGCCTCGCTTATGTAATTCCGTGCATGCCGGGGACATATTCTTCCGTTGTGCTGTCGCAGTCGCCGAAAAGTAGTTGAAAAGAAGAATCTTGTGGCCCTGATATTCTATGGCAGCCCGTTGCCTAAAAGCCCTCATGATCTGGGTTTTGTGAGTCCAATTCAAGATTCTCGCCAGTACCGGTCTGGGCCTCGCAGCCACCTCACGCAGCGCTCCAACACGGTGAACCCTTTCACAGACCATCGGGACCCATGGAGAGCTCTAAGCCCAACTGCCCCGGCAGCCATGTCTCCACAAATTCAGATAACTCACTGTCCTTAACTGACTCAGGAACCCCAATAATACAGATGTTATTTCTCCGGCTTCTGTCTTCCAAATCCTCAATTTTTGCCAGCAGGTCTCATTGAGTAGCTTGCAGCGTCTCCACATGATGCTCCAACTCGCCCAGCCGGTCTCCATGGTCGGATAAGATGTGCTCCGCCTCATCCAGTCATTTAGTTTGACCTTCCAGGGCCGATTTGATGTCTTCCATAGAGGCCTGTATCTTAGTAAGGCGAAGATCCAATGCCGCTGTGACACAGATTTGGAGCAGAGCATCCTCAGACAGCGAGTCCAAAACTTTGGCGCCTGCAGGGGCTTCCGCCATCTTGGCAGCGGGGGGGGGAGGGGGGGCGAGAGCGACAGACGACACCCTTCCGCACGCTTCTCTGTCACATCGCCCCCTTCCCCATACAGTAAGAGGGCCCCCAGAACAGGGAACAAACGCAGGGTGTCAGGTTCACACCAATGAGAAATCTGGGACAAGAAGCCCAAGCAAGCTAGCTAATATAAAGAATGAAAGCCTGGAACAAAGCCTGCTGCTGCCTGCAGTGATAGTAACCTGCGTGAGCCGGACCGCAGACCAGGATCACAAAAAACTTAGAGGATGCAGTCCAACCACTCTCCTCACCAGCCAAAGGGGAAAGGACAGAAGTTACAGGGGCTCCCAAGGTAAAGCAGTGCTGCCACTCGCAGGGGACCGACCTCCTATCCCCAGGTGAACTCAATTGTAGTACCTTGCGAGGACATGTTCCATCGTGGCCTGGCATTTATTTCCCGTCCGCTGCCCTGTCAGACTCACTTTCATGATCCCAGGGCCAGCGGGATCGCTTATTTACATCCACAGGGAGAGAGGGCCTCGCAGCGTACTGGCCGCCATCTTGGACGTGCCGTGTTTGCCTCAGCCCCCAGCCAAATCTGCTACCATCCGCCTCTGTCCGGCTCCAAATCAGCAGCCTCGGGGTCCCATCGATCTCTGAAGGCCCCGCGAGTCGAAGGCCGCTCAAATCGCCGCTCTAGTGTGGGGGGTTAGTGGGGGACCGCAGAGCTCAAGTTTCTTCTGTCCTCTCTAGTGATATCACCGGAAGTCCTCTGCTTTTTAATTAATAGGGATAAATTGGAATTTTTTTTTTCAGGCGAGTTTTTAATTAGACACTTGGATTACTTTTCTTATTATTGGAACCCCACTGTTGAGATGCCCTAATTCTAATGCATCATTAATATCCTCTGACAATATCTCCCTCCGAAGCATGTGCTGCTGAGCAACTGTCAGCTTTCCCCTTTCTTCTAGCTTAAAAGCTTCTCTATCTCCTTTTTAAAGGTTAGTGCCAGCAGTCTATTTCCACTCTGGTTAAGGTGGAGCCCATTCCTTCGGGGGAAAAAAAAAAAAATTCCCCCTTCTCCAAAAGGTTCCCCAGTTTCTTCCAAAACGGAATCCCTCTTCCTGGCACCATCGTCTCATGCACACATTGAGACTCTGGAGCTCTGCCTGCCTCTGGGGACCTGCACGTGGAACAGGGAGCATGTCAGAGAATGCTACCCTCAGATGGATCCAGGCAATAAAAAAAAACAATTTCTGAAAAACTCATGTGAGGGGCTGCTGTGTTGGTTTTGGGGCAGTTCTGTGCACAGCCATACAGAGAGACCTGGGTCTGATTCATGGCTCAGGGTCAGCCGGGGCTGGGGATTCTGTGGAGGCAGTGATCACAGGGCGAGCGAGTCATGGTCATTGTGCAATGGCGACACTGAACAACCAATTTCAGAACCTGTACTTTCAAGGTGCTGGAAAAAGCCATGTGGCCTGGCCCAGGACTGTCATGAAAACAAGCTTAGAAAGGATATAAAATGGGCTGGGGGCGGGGATGTAATGTCCAGGTAGTTGCAAATGAAGGCTCATGGCACCAAATCCCAACCTTGGTTCCCACTGACTGCAGCCCAAAGGAGCAGGACAACACTGCTGGGTTAAAAGATAAAGAAAATCCTCCTTTAAACAAGATTGCTAATAAGTCATCACTGCCATAACCTAATTTATGAACAAACATGCACCACACTGCCTTTTACAAACAGTGCACAGCCACAGCATAAGATTGTCAGGGATCTACAATGTTTTTTTACACACTAAATAGCCACCTAACAAGTTTCTGGACAGTTCACTTCTCCCTATACTTAAACAATAGCTGGGAGGAAACCAGGAGATATGCTAACAATCGGTACAGACTTAAAGGAACAAGAGCTACACTGGCATAATGGCAAATATGATTTTGGATGGTATTATTTTGGCAATGTCCTGTATTTTTTTTTTATTTCAATACTTTTTGAATCATTTCCATTTGTTATTGGCAAAAATTTGAAAATGTTAAGAGCTTAAGTGTGCCGCACCGCAATGGCTGACGTTATTAGTGGAGCTCAGCCTGATCCACCAGTCCTCTTGCCAGACTTTGTACATCCTTTCTGCTGTACCAGAAAGGAGAAAAGTGAAGGGCCTGCAAAAGTGTTGCAATCGTTGTAAAAGCTCTGAATGGCAAGTTACAAGCAAGTTTATGAAAATCAGATTTTAGAAATGTTCTGAAAACATGACCTACAGTAAATGAAATAAGTTGCGGAATACCAACCTTATATAAAAAACTTCAAGGAGTTTTTTGTGCAGGTTATTACAGTTGCTCAAATGATTTTTATGGATGGCTATCTCTCCACCTAGCTTGTTGTTGCCCAGGTAGAGTGTCCATCAAGCTAGGTGGAGAGAACGTTGCCCAAACCACTTCTTGGAGTGAGCGTCCTCACTCCGACGGCCAGCAAATCTGCACTAGAGACCACTGTTCTGTCCGTACGTCTCATGTGGAATGCGAAAGTGGCCCCCAAACCCCCGACGCTCATGCCTAATCCCCACCCCGAGTTAGTAGGTGGCCCTCCCATAGGGATTGAAATACCTGTCTAGGGCATAGGCACTATAGTCTCTCTCTCTCTCTCTCCCCTCTCTCCCCCCCCCTCCCGGCGCCTTGCGATGAAACACCGAAAGAATCATCGCACACTGGGAAAACATCGTGTGCGGTGCTAATGTTTTCGCGAATGGCGAAAACATCGCCGCACGCGATGTTTCCCCACTGCACGAAAGAAGCCTCATTTGCATTGGTAACGCCCCCTAATGCGTTACCAATGCGATATTGGAAAATGAGGCCCTTAGTTTTGATATTTAGTAACATATATACACACCTAGGTGTGTAATTAGCTTTCCAAATTTTTTTTTAAATGATGGAGAAGTCATCTTTATTTAATTGATGAAGTGCACTGCATTCAAAGAAATAGTTAAACAGCATTCTGGAGAAAAACTTAAATTTACTTTAGATTTAAAATTTGTGAACCACCAACAGTTTTCAGGCTGGAGGGAAAAATATAGTCAATCCCCCTAAAGAAGCCAATTCAGTGAAACAGCGGGGCCCACTGTCTGGGTTTTCAGGAAGTGACATAGAAAAATTATTTTATAGGTTATAACAAGGAACCATATATAGATATCTGTTTAGTACTCAGCAGTGTCACAAGTTGGATATGCTTTTATAAATGAGTGTGGATGGTTGTCTGATTATTGCTGTTAAGAAAAAATTCTCTACATCTTTATGTGTGTGTATATGTATTATTGATATGTGATTTTTGATATTTTTATTGGATTTGTAAATTTCAATAAGACAACCTTGGTTAATCCAGTTCATAGTATCAAATCCAAGTAGTTATAATTATGAAAGTCATTAGGGTTTATTTGTAAACTCCGATTTATGGTTGTATTTACAGTAAGTTATGCCTGTGCTTAAAATTATTTTATTTTTATTTTCAGATCCAGTGCAGCAAAGATCTGCAAAAGAAAGGCACAAGAGCTGTCTGTCCTGCTAATGACGCAGATCACAGCTGAGTTTGCTACTTGGACCAGCAGATCCTTGCTGCTGTGTCCCTCCTGTACACACGGTTTCAATCTGTTGTATTGTCTACTCATCATAAGTTGTTCTGATATGTTTACAGATTCTATTTTGTTACCTTTTGATAAGTAATTTAATTTTAAATAATGTTTTGTTATATGTCCTGGAACATTTGTTATTTATGTGTTTTAGCGCCTGAGGCAGCCCCTACGTGGGGCGAAACTTGTCCTGAGTCAGGCACATATATAAGATCGCGTCTCCAGTCAAATAAAGCTCAAAATTGGACTACTTTTGGCTTCTAATCCATTCTGTTACCCTAACGGCTTTCTTAGATAGCCTATCCTCCTGTTTTGTCAGTCCATTTAAAAAAGCAGTGCACCCTCTTTTCAATGCAAATACAAGTGTCACCGTACCAAGGTTTTTATAGTGGTTGGAACAATATGTAGAATATAATATATAATGAAGATTTGAGCACTAAACTCTAGACATTTAATAGCATTGAATACCCTGTATGGAAGAATTTAACCCAGGGCATAAATGCCTTAGCAAGGTGAGATCATTACAATTATAAAACTAAAAATGCATTTGCTTTAGGATTCTTCTGTTACTCCAGAAGTCCTTTAGCCAATATTCTGGCACTGAGGTGCAGCAGATAACACCTTTGTGGGACACAGTAAGGGGCCAATGAGACAGATGCTGGCTTGAAGTGTACTGTTTCCTTTCTGTTTCCCTGCTAGTGCTTTCCTATCAGAATAAAGTTTGCTTATAATGTGAATTCATTTTAATATTAATTGTTCGTTGTGTGTTAATCCACTTGAAAGGAACACCAATTTATTTACAATAATTATAGCCTGCTTTATCTGATAAATTTCATTGTATTGTTGATGTTACCTGCTTGCAATGTTCACAAAATCAAATAGAATTATAACAAAATATTATTCCTAAATATTATCAAAATAGTCATAAAGTAGATATCTGAATCACTACCAATAAATTGTCTGAATGAAGATAAAACCAGAACTAAAAGCACAGGCAAAAGAATAAGCCTTCTCCTGCTTTCTAAAATCTTTATAAACCAGATATTGCCCAAACAATTCCAGTCTTAGAATCATCCCAGTATCCACAGAAGCCAACTCTGGAATATGTTAGCCAGACCATGGCATTAAGCATTCTGGAACTCCGCAGGCATCCATAGAAAGATAAACAGTGGAACAGGAGCCCAGCAAACACTGGAAAACCTCTCTGGTTCCCGTTCCAACATTCTGGTTTTTCGTACGTCATTATAAAATAATACCCTTCATATCCTGCTCAGGATATAGCTGTATCCGAATCCTTACAAAATACAAGAAGAGGGAGAGTCTCCACACTCAGCTGTACCCTCACTTCCTGCTTTCATTGCTTCTCAATCATATGCTGGATTGGGGCTCTCTGGGCAAAACATTCAAAGGCGGGAGGGGCAGCAATTAACGATGGGGGAGAGCAGCAGTGGGAGCCAAAGCCGGGGGGGGGGGGGGGGGGGAATGGAGAATCATGTGAGGGGGGCGGGGGGAGGTGAGGAAGAGGATCTACAGGGTCAGGGAGAGAAAAAAAGGGCTAAGGGGGGGGGTGATTAAAGCGAAGCTGCTCAGAAAGCGCTTCACATGCAGTTTCCGGGCCCAGCACAGATTCCTCCCCCGCTTTTTCTACATTTTTGGATTACCTGGCCACCACCTCGGCACGCTCCTCACCTTATTCTGGAGCGCCGTCTCCGGACGGCGGCGAGAAGCACTGTTATCAACCTCGTTTGTTTCCCGCGAGATTAGGGTTCTTTTCCTAGTCAATCGCGGTTTTTTTTTCCGATTCGCGGGTTGCTTTTAATTGGGCTATTTTTCCTGCCAATCGCGTTTTTTTGGGCTTGTTGGGCGGGACTTCTGCTCTGATGGTGCAGTGATTGGCTGCTGCTGCGATGAGGCCTGTCCATAGCAGGCACACCCTAAATTGTTGCGGCAGTAAACCAATCAGAGCGGCAAACCACAGGAGCACGTGTGTGGGCAGACCCAGCACAAGCACGGCATTGCAGCATCAACAGCGTCGCACGTGGGCACTGGGCAGTCAGTTAGACCCAGCACTGGCATTTCAGCATCAGCATCGTGGCAGGTGGGCAGACCTTGAAGACCGGCACGGCGTTGCAGCAAGCAGTGAAGAAATCTTCTGTGTAGCTGTAGACCTGAATGCTGAAGGGATTGTAGCACTCTGTTGGCTACAGCCAGGTATCAGGAGGGGAGGAATGAGGATGTTGACAGGGGGGAATGAGAGTGTGGGGGGCCAGAGATGTGCTCGGAGGGGGGAAATCAGTGTGTGGGGGGCCAGAGATGTGCTCGGAGCGGGTGGGGAGGGGGGAATCAGTTTGTGGGGGCCAGGGATATGCTCGGAGGGGTGAATCAGTGTGTGGGGGTCAAGGGATGTGCTCAGAGGGGGTGGGATGGGGGGAATCTGTGTGTGTGTCTGGGGCTGCTGTATTTTCAATTTGTTCACCACTTTTAATTTCATCTAATTTTTTTCTCATTTCTTCTCCCTGCAGCAGATCACCTTTGTAACAGGCCAATACAGTACAGTGCACTCCGGTGCAGCACACTATTAACCCGTGATTGGATGCCTGTTTTGATGCACTAGCTTTACCCCTTATTCAGTAAGGAGTAATAGCTCATCGAAAACGCACGTGCAACCCCTCGAACCTAATAGTGCCCACAACATGCAAATGCATGTTGATGGCCCTATTAGGTATTCCCGCGTGATTCAGAAAGCAAAATGTGCAGCCAAGTCGCACATTTTACTTTCTGCTTTTCTGTGCACCCTCCAACTTAATATCATGGTGATATTAAGTCGGAGGTCCCGAAAGTTAAAGTAAAAAAAAAAAAAAGTGAAATCGGCTCGCGGGTTGAAAACCGGACGCTCAATTTTGCCGGCGTCCGGTTTCCGAACCTGTGGCTGTCAGCGGGTTTGAGAATCGACACCGGCAAAATTGAGCGTCGGCTGTCAAACTCGCTGACAGCCGTCGCTCCTGTCAAAAAGGAGGCGCTAGGGACGCGCTAGTGTCCCTAGCGCCTCTTTTTGCCGCGGGCTCTCATTTGAATACAGAATCGCGCGCACAGGAGAGTGGCCTGTGCGCGACTTTTACCTTATCGGCCCATAAGAAAGCCTGTCCATACCTACTGTTTCCGTCATTGGCTGCTACGCTACTAAATGGATTTGATCTACTATAGCTAAAGTAAGGAACAAAAAGATACTGCTAAGCGTGGAAGAGGAATGTGAACTAAAAGCATGGATTCAGTCTGTTGTCAGCAATGAGAGTAAGGCTATGTGCAAATTTTGTAAGTGTAACATTCATGCACATCATGCAGACCTTCTGCAACATGCAAAATTTAAGCTCCTTTGTCATCTATGCGACTCACAGACATTGGTGTTTTAATTTCACTTTTTTTGGGCCTGTTTTTTTTGGAAAAATGTGCTTGGTTTTTCATGAAAACCTGGCAACCCTGGTGACACGTATTGCCAGCGCTGTCCCGGACGGCAGTTCAGACTGTTAGGTACGGAGTGCCCGCGGCCCCTCCCTTGCCTGCTCCGAACACTGGGGCACATTGTTTCCGTGACGCGAAGGATGGCACCAACACTGCCAGCGGCCTAGTGTACCCCGGCTTCAGAACCGGACACCGGGCCTCCATTAGTAAGCATAGCTTCTCCCCTCAAAGCAAAAATGAACAAAGACTGTAGCCATTCCCAGGACTACGACTCCCACCCTGCTTTAAGGTGAAGCCGTGGCTGAAACCACCACCTTGAACTGGGGAGGTCGCGGTGACTGTTTTATTCTTGGTGGTTGAACATAAAAAGTATATGTATTGTTTTTTTCCTTAGGATGCCCGGAAAGAATTTAGGTGCTGAGAATATTTCTTGAAGGCCGTAAGTTTTATGCCCTGCCTTACTGATTGGTAGATAAGCTTTTCCTATCCACACCTGCCAAATCTCCTGTTTAGTAGGAAGTCGTCTCCCGCGCAATGCAAGAGACTTGGGTAGTTGGGTGGCAAGACGTGTCCCCTCCCCCTGCCACAGGCCAACAAAAGGAAAGCACCAGGCCACGCAGTTCTCGGCACAGCTGTCACTCAGAGGAAGACGGTGTCACCATGTAAGCTGCCTTCCTATAGGGCTCGGGCGAGTGTCAGCATGTAAGCTGCTTTCCTATAGGGCTGGGGTGGAGAAATACATGCAAACAGGCTCCCGATTGGCTGCCTCTCTCTAGGATGCTTCACACGTTCTGGCTCTTATTTTAATAGCCAACATTTTTGAAAATAGAAGGGAAGAATCATGGACAATGACCGGATAGGAGGGGGTAAGAAAAACAGCAGCAATAAACTGGGGAGAGAATGAGAAGAGCCGTAAGAGACCGGGGTGGGGGGCAAAGTGCCTGGTGGGAGAGAAATTATAGAGGACAGGACCGAGGGGAAATTGGAGGGGGGGGGGGGAAATGGGTAATGCTGGCAGGGGAGGAAACTAGGAAGGGAAATGAGATGGGATACTTGCTTAATTTTTGTTTTCTTTTTGACTAATATTGTCACCTGGGTAGCTACTGCTGCTGCTGTGTTGGTTCACCTCCTCCCTCCTTTCCTGTTGCAAGACCCCCTCCGATAATCTGCCCTTTAGGGCTCTTGCCTTTGGGTGTATGCAGGTACAAGACAGGGTAGATAGGCAATGGGAGGAGAGGATGGTGGGGACACAATAAGTCCAGAGAGAAAGTCATAAACTGTGAAAGTTATCATTAAAATTGGTGTACTGTTAGTTTGTCAAGAGTCAGGAGAGCATGAAACTAATAAGGAGGTGGTTGGGACTCTTAACATAGGGAAGCAAGACATGCAGCTCCCTGTCACCTCTCCACCCCCCCTGTACAATAATTACAGTACACCTGTATGGCTTTAAAACACAAAGCCACAGTTTATTTCATAACATAACCCGAGCCCTCTAACTTATTATACAAACAATGCCAAATCACTGCCCACTCCCCCTTGTTCCACTTCACTTACCACCGCGTCCCAATGGTAAGACAAAGCTGACATTCCCCCTCTCTTACCCCACCGCAGCCCCAAGCGAGGGTAAGTTCACGGCCTGAGCATCGCCCCCCCTTGCTCATAGGCCATCCCGTGTAGCAGCCCCCAGACTACACAAGATTGGCCCCCCCCCCTCCAATGCCCTTTACAATCCGCTTGTGGCTTGGGTTTCCACCACAAACAAAGACAACTTTGGTTATCTTTGTTCCCCCACTGCGGCCCCTAAACCCCTTTAAGTTGTTGCTCCAAACCTTCCTGCAAAGCTTTGTTAAAGAAGTCGATGCCTACATCCGAAAGGTGCACACTAGAGATGTGAATCGGAACCAGAATCGGTTCGGATTTCAGTTCCGATTCACATCCGAAAGGTGCACACCAGCAGGACGGAATAAACCTCCTAACACCTCCCCGACCAGTCGTGCCGCACCCAAAACCACCTTGCCTTTGTACCCATGCACCCAGCTATCGGTTCAAATTTGTTACGCCCCATCGCCTCAGTGGGTCGATATGATGTTGGATTCGCATGATTATGTCCGACCAACCCATCTTAGCACCAGGCATCCCATGAGAAAAGCAAAGTTTTTCATCATTTGCACCCCAGCTCCCAACCAGGAAAAAATTCCCTATATCGTTTCCACCCAAATGTATAATAAGCAGCGGTGGGACACCCCAACTCTTTAACAAACCCTTGCAAGAATGCTACCAACTCCCCCCTTTTCATGCCCCTCCTGCAGCACCATTGAATTGTCCGCTTCCGGCTATCCAAGGTCAGCTTTTCTTCATATGGACACTTCTCCGCCCAACGCTGAGCCCCAGTGCATGCAGGAATCGCAAGACACCCCTTTTTGAGTCTGCAAAAAGAGAATTTGGACATTAGCCTCCACACTTCGCCTCCCCTTCCAACTCCCCTTGGCCTGCCTCTCCGTATATGCGCCTTGGAAGCATTAGATCGCCCTTGCCCCATGGCCTGAATAGTCTTTACTGGCAGCCCTAATTCCGCCGCGGTAGTGGCGACTGCTATATGGAAGGAACGTATGCAAAGTATTCTCATTCCCAACCCAAACCCTTGACCACCCATAACAAAGCCTTGGAGCTGAAATATGGTCATGGGCATACCATTGACGTGTAACAGATACAAACCCTGAACTGCCGGCCGCACCCGAACATGCTTGAGGTGTCCGCACTGGGCATACCTACTCATGGCGTGTCGGAAATAACAAAATCCACTGACCTCTACCGCTTTGATTTGTGGATACCCCCGGGACCGCCCTCTCACAAAACCATACCTGCTGGGCCAAAAGACCGTCACGAGCATTCGCCTTGGAGCGTGTAACTAGTTCGCTCACCTGCAATTCTTCTAAATGAGAATGCAGTTGCTAGTGCATATCCCTTCCACCTTGCCCGCAATACGAACTGGATGATATCGTAGTCACGAACCATAATTCCGGCTGCCTGGCATGGGCCTACCCATGATAATCACATCCATTACAATACAAAAGTACCAACTCCCAAAACCTAGAGACTTCTAAACATCTGGCTAACTGCCAATTAATCACCTGCACCACCCCTACTTTGTCACACCAAAAACCGCTCTGTTATTCTGTACTCTTTATTACCCCGGATAACTACCACTACTTCTATGTGAAACAACGCCAAGAAGTGATATTCTTAGTAATACTCTTCCCCCTCCCAGACCACCTGCCATTACTCCTCGCCCCATCCTCTTGAAAGTATACTCCAAAGCCGAAAGCCCGCAGCTGCATCCAGAGACAATTCCAGCTCCCGGTTAGATACCTCCCCTTCATGCATAATGCAAACTCCTTTAAATGAGTGTAAGAAGCCGTCCCATATCCCCCCCCCCCCCCCCAATTCATCCTTCACTTTACACGGCACCCTAATAAAATGATGTCCTGCCCTCCCACCTATGTTGTCGCAGAAAGGCTGTGAATGAAACCCTACCCATCGGACTCCCACGGCATGCAAAAGTAAGCAAACCACACACAGACTGCATCTGCTGTAACGTCTCCTTGGATGAACATCGCACCAACCTCACCAATTCCTTCAGCTTTACAAGTTTGTCTACATGCAAACGCGACCCCGCCTTACCGAATCCAATTCCATACCTAGGAAATTACGCTTTGTAGTCGGCTCCTCCTTTTTTTTTTTTGGATGAACTAGTTCCCTCCAGAAACCCTCCAACTGATCCTGACAACGCTGGACTGACTAGGTCCCACAAGAAATCATCTAAGTAACGCAACCCGTCTCCGTACACCACCTGATGGCCCAGTATAAGAAGGTACTAAAAGCCTCAACGCATGTGCATGAAATCACACAACCTATGGGCAAACAACGATCGACATGGGAACCTCGTTCAAACACAAAACCTAACTAACGGGCTGATACAGTAAAGTCCGCGGGAGAGCAGGTGAACGCCCGCTCTCCTGTGTGCGTGATTCAGTATTCAAATTAGGGCCGGCGGTAAAAAGAGGCGCTAGGGACACTAGCACGTCCCTAGCGCCTCTTTTTTGACAGGAGTGGCAGCTGTTTGCGAGTTTGACAGCCGACGCTCAATTTTGCCGGTGTCGGTTCTCAAACCCGCCACGGGTTCGGAAACCGGACGCCGGCAAAATTGAGCGTCCGGTTTTCAAGCCGCGGGCAGACTTAACTTTTTTTTTTTTTTTTTAAACTTTTTGTAACTTTCGAGACCTCCGCCTTAATATCGCCATGATATTAAGCCCGGAGAAATTAGCGCCTACCTTTGGGTAGGCGCTAATTTCTGAAAGTAAAATGTGCAGCTTGGCTGCACATTTTCCTTTCTGAATCGCGTGGGAATACCTAATAGGGCCATTAACATGCATTTGCATGTTGCGGGCGCTATTAGGTTTAGGGGGGTTGGACACGCGTTTTCAACCCCTTACTGAATAAGGGTTAACGCTAGCGCGTCAAACGCACGTCCAGTCGCGGGTTAACAGTGTGCTCTGCTGGAGCGCACTGTACTGTATCGGCCTATAAGGAAATCTCTCTGGGTGAATGGAAACACCTGGAAAACTGATACAATATCCACCTTCCCTAGTAAAACCCCTTTTCCCGCACCTCACACTAAAGCAACCACTGCATAGAAGGACGCATACCGTACCGTACCCTCTCACCACAGAATAAAAAATTTACCGACGACCTCTCCATACCAAATAGGCTAACTGGATCTCTGATCAGCATTTTTCTCTTGCACTGTCCACAAGTTGCGATGCCCACCCGACATTGCGCGCACAATCCCCACTACCAGGACCTTCGTACTGGATACGAAAACCCCAACTAATCTACACTCAAAAACGAGCCATCTCCACGTCTAACAACACCGCAACAAATCTTTGACACTGATACCACAACTGGGGAATCCGCCATTCGCTGTAAACCTCCTGACTTCCCCACCCCATGAGTGTCGGTACACTGCCCTGGTGTGCACTTTGTAGCGGGATGGACTCCTCCGTATGTCACGCACGTATGTCGTGCATTTACACTCTGAAAAAGACAGGTAAGCTTAGTGAATCGCCAGCAGACATCTGACCCCCCCGAATGATACCTTGCTCCCCCCCAACGAACTTCATTACGCTCCCTTGTCTTCGAAATGAACATCTTTTACCACCACCCGCCCCGAACTCCACTGAGTTACCCATACTCCCTCCACTTGCCTCTAAGCTCTGGCTGTGTGAACACCTTTACTGATCCCCTGAGTTAACCAAAGGTGGATGTCCTGAGTTCCCCTAGACAAAATTAGTTTCCCACCATCTTGTCACGGAATTTCTCACCATAGTTGACCCAAGCCCAACCTTCATAATCCGTGCAAGCTCCCAGGATGCAGTCAGCATAAAACCGCACGAACCGTATTGGGTCAGGTCAAAATGCTCTACTACGCTTGCTAATCCCATAAAGCCGCGCACCCAATTAACAATAAGTGTATAGACCGTTGGTCCTGCCCTCCCCCCCTTGCATTCTTTGTTGCTGTCTTCTTATCCTTCCTATCCCTGCATCTCCCTTCTAATCATGTGAAAATATCCACATATTTCCTTTGACGAATACGCCGTGTGCACCTCCTCCCACAACTCAGTTAACGCCACATCAGGACATCCCCTATCCTGTTTAAGACCCTCCTCTAATACCGCATGCTGAACTGTCCTTGGCTCCCTACTAGGTCTAACCCTCTTCTACTGCCGCGCCAGTGCTCATGATCCGTGTTCTAATGCACTCCCTTTCTTACCTGACCCCCTCCGCTACACATCTGCCTGGAACCTCCTTGGGATGCACAGCCGCCGATGCCCCTCTGGGAAATGCACCTCCTATCGATGTGAGACACTTTGCCTCTCCCTGCGTCCTGTTGCGAAGTTCCCAGAAACACATCTGGAAGATACCCATATTCCCCTCCTCCCCCAAGCTCGGCCTTTTCTTTTTCTTTCAGTGCCCCAACCTCCGGGCGCTGAATTGTATCAGTCTGTGCACTCTCCCTACTTCCTCCCCCCCCCCCCCCCCGAACTACTAGACGCCGGGCGTAAATAATTCTGGCCCCTTCCGCATCCAGGGCCCACCCCCCCACTCCCCCCTGCCCCAACGGCCATCTCCTTCCAGACTTGTAGTTGTCATCCCGAACTGGGGACCGACCTGATGCCCTAGGATATCATCTAGCCTCCCCGCCAGAGAAAGTCCCCTCGCCTCTGGTGCTCTAAGGCTGGAATGCCCGTATATACCCTGTCATGCCGCCGCTAGCCGCTCACTATACCCTCGCCAAGGCACCTATGTTGCCTTCCACCTGGCTGATACTTTCCCCTCCCTCCCGCACTGCCAGGCTTCTCATGTCCGCAAAAACCTGAAGAAAGAGGGGTGGGGTGGCTGCCCACTCACCTGTGCCCGTACAGCCACAACATACTGCATCCCAGGCTGCACCTGCGCACAAGGGCATTTCTTTTGCCCGCTTCTCCGCAGAGCATCACTTCTCCACCCCCCGTTGCATCCTCCCAGCGCCCTGACAGGGTAGGCCATGCACAACTGTGCCCTGGATTAAAGCTAAAAGAAAATTGGGGGGGGGGGTGTCTGGGGGGGGGATTGCAGGAGCCAGAGAACCGCTTCTACACCAGTGCCATTCAAAGATTATTTTTTTTATGTTTTTTTTATTTTGGGGGGGGGGGGAGCCGCACTGTGCAGGAGGATGTGAGAGGGGTAGGAGGAGCCGAAACCGGACATGCCGGACTCCAAGCCTCTCTCCCCAAATTCGGATGCCCCAACATGAGAAAAGCAGGGGGCCTACGACACGGGGAGGGGGGTATGATGCTGGATGAGGGGTGGCAACGACGGGGGGACTGCTGCGCTAAATGTGCTACCGGCGAAGGCCTACAGGAAAAGAAGGGCCCGCCCCCCCCGAAAGGAACCTAAGCACTCACCCTCAATGTAGGCCAGCTGCCGCAGCAGGGGGGATGGGGGTTGCACCGTCACTGTGCGCTAAAAACCGCCCACCCTGAGACCACTTATCAAAACCGCAACAAACCGATGAATCAGCGGAAGCAGGCAAAAAGTTGCCCCAAAACCGCCAAAATAATCAATTGCTGCAAAGCAAAAAGCAAGGCCTACTCTTTGCCTCGCTGCTGGCTGCTGACTGGAAAAAAAGGAGCCTTGCCAAAACTGTTGCTCCTGAGGTAATCAGTGGCGAGGCACCAATTCAATTGTTGCCATCGCCGTTGGTTACCTCCCCCCCGCCCACATCGCCTTGCCAGCTCCCTGCGCTTGCCCACGTGTTATCATCGGCAGCACCAGACAAGCTCGCGCTGCCTTTCCTTAGAGGAGAGGTCCCTGCAGCTAAGGGGGGTGGGGGAGGACAAACACACATCCCACACACCCCCCTGGTAAAGAAGCTGGGAGGCAGCAGTACCGGCCTCTCTCGTTTCTGTGCCTGAGCACTGCCAGAAGTCAGCCTTTGTGCTGTGGAGCAGCTACTGTTGTCTAGGCTAAGCAAGCATCCTCAGGGCTGCAGCACACAGAAGTAAAGCATCTCTTGTCTAGGGAACCACAAACCATGAATAAACAGACTGCCTGCTGCCCTGCTGTGTATACAAAATAAAGCATGTTGGACCTTTCCTGTGTGAACCCTCCTTTGTTAGTTATATCCTGCCCTCAAACCCATGGCTTCAGGGCCAGGAAAGGGAGAAGAGACCCAAAAGTGTAATATTGCTTTTAGAATAAATCCAAATAATGTTTATAGTAAGTGTTTGGTATTGTATAATATAAGATGTATTTTAATTACTTCAATTTTATAAAAAATGCCTTTGGCAATGTAACAACTTACTGTTGTAACTCACCTGGAGCAATGCAGATGGAAGGGCGAGATATAAGTCTAACAAATACTTAGTGGAGGAGAGGGGAGGGAACTGCTGGATGCCTGCCCTTCCCACGCTGAGTAGTCTCCCTCAAGTCTTTGAACGCTCCTTCCTTGCTTGGGGTGATGTAAAGTACTTTCACAGCAAGTTTCTCACTATTTATTTATTTAGCACTTTTATATACCGATATTCCGGTAACAGAGTTACCAATCAAGTCGGTTTACATTACAACAATAACCATGGCATGAGAATGTCTTACAATAAACTCACTAGGTGCCTGACCTCAGTTCAGCTGGTATGTGTGGCTCCGCCAGAGGCCTAGCTTTCTTCTAGTATTGTAGGCATTTTCAGTATCTCAAATTGTAGATACTTTTTCTGTATCTGGCCATCACAAGGGGTGGGGCTGCCGGTGGTAACCCTGCCCCCTACTAGCTCAAATAGAGCAGCCATGCTTAAAGGTAATACCATATCCAGCATTTGAAGACAGTACATAGGGAATAAGGGGCTCAATGAGCAGTAGGTCCGCCCCTTACCAACACAGAACTGTCATTCCCTTCCCCTCCCACTCACCCAATACTCTCATCCCACATTGTAGCCCCTGCTCAAGGATCTCACCCCACAAACCCTCACCTAGTTCTCTATCCATTCTCCCTCTGCCCAATGTTCTTCTCCCTATCCACTGCTCATACCATAATCCTCTCCCTTGCCCACCCGAAGGTTCTCACCACCCACCCTGCCCAGTGCTCACATCCCACACGCCCCCCTTCCCAGTTCTTGCAATTCATACTCCTCCCTCTACCCAGTGCACTTATTCCAAACCCTTTCTCTCCACCTGCATAGTGCTCTCATCACAATCCTCTCCACCCAGTGCTCTCACCTCCAGCTCAGGGGTCTCCTCCCACCCCCACACTACTCCCACCATTGCTCTTACCTTGCACTCCCCCCCCCCCCCCCTGCTCAGGCCTCCCTTGCTTTTTTCCTTCCCAGTGCATTCCCCTTCTCTGTGTTCTCACCTCTTAGGTATACCTCTCTCCAAAAGTGCTGCCAATGATGGCTTTCCCCTTGCTCTTACCTCCTATGATAATGGGAAGAAGCACTGCCCAGAAGGCTTTCTTTTTCCCACCTCCTGGAAGTGATTGGTTCTTATGAACAGAAATAACCAAGCAACTGCAGAAGGTGGGATAAGAGTTCAGCAGGCTTTCCTCTCCTCTTTGCCTGTTCCAGAAAACAAGATAGGAGTTGGTAGGGGAGAGAGTCTGATTGTATTGCTCTGCCTGCCTGCTGTGAGGGGCCCTGCATATGAGCTGGCTTTGGCAGTGAGGCCCCTTTCACTGTGTATTCCGTACTTATGCAGCATGTCTGGCAGCAGGAAAGTACAAGAGAGTGAGCATTCTGGCAAGATTTCCTAGCGTGTAGCCAGATGGACTCAGGACCAGTGGGTTATATGCTCTTCTGTTAGCAGATGGGAGACGGAGTCAGATTTCAAAGCTGACGTCACTCTAGATATACCCCTGCAGTAACCTCAGCTCTTCAGTATCTCTCCGTCTCCTAGCAGATGCGGGCGCTATCGCACACACTAGAATAGTGTTAAGAATTACAGCAAAGAAGAAAAAGAAAATTTTACCTTAAAGAAGATCGAGCCCCGCTCTCCTGCAGTGAAACCTAAGGGTCCTTCCCCCAGTTGAGAATTCCTGAGGTGATCTCCGATATCCCTCAGAGGTATGCCTTGGTCCGGTAGCCGGTTCCCGGTGTGGGCTTAGCTCCCAGAGGGGCTGAAAGGCAGCAGGTGCACAATCAAGTGCGGCAGTGAAGGTAAAAGCCCTCTGCCCCGCAGTTGGAGATCATCCCGGCACTCGATTGGTAAGCAGAAAACTTTAAATTCAGGTCTCCGAGGCTCGGATTGCCATACCGATTCTGTTTCTCTTCCAGCAAGATTAAAAGGGAGCACCGATTGAGTTGAGAAGCCCTAGTTGGGGCTAGGCCCCGTTTGGGTGCAGGGGTCCACGTGGAGACCCTGGGGGGGGGGAGAGTACCATTTTATGCGCGGGGGGCGTCTTCACTTCTCGTCAGTGGTACGCACGGGGCAGGCCGGGTGGCCGATGCGCCTAACTTGTGCACGTCCAGTACAGACACCGCGCGCAACCGAGCTCATATCGTGGCACGCACAGCTGCGTTTACAACTACACGCGCGCATTGAAGCACATAACCTGTGCGCCTAGACATAGAGGCTATGGCACCGGCGTCCAAGAAGGCCAGAAGGCACTCTTTGCACAGCCTGCCACATAAGAGCCACGCAGCCTGAACTGGAGTCCTACCTATGTCGGTATTGCAAAGAAGCCCAGGAGGAACCAAAGCTTGGTCCCTCACTGTCTGGGGATGGATCCGGAACTGCTACAGATGATAGCTCCCCGGACCTATGCATCTCTGAGAAGGCTTCTTCAGAAGAGGGCACCTCCAGGGCCCCTACTCTTGACTCCCCCTGGGATTAACATGGACCCTGGTTAGAATTTTTCCAAGGGCTGCAAGCCTTCGTTCAGGAGCAATCAGCCCCGGCTGCGTCTTGGGCTCAACCCCTGCCGGGAGCACAAGATCCTCTGGTCCCTGTTCGGATGCCTTGAGACATGCCTCGCCTAACCAAGAATTTCCCTATCAGGGACCCAGACACCTCAGATGATGGTGGTGGCTCCTTGGAAGAAGGAGAAATCCCTCCAGGCCTGGAACCATACTGAACCATGCTTCGCTTTTTCCTCAAGGATGAATTACCAGCCCTTGTTTCCCAGACTCTGGGTATTCCAGGCACAGATCCTATGGCGGAACCAAAGAAGAACCCCATCCTGGTATCGCTCCGTAAAGCCTCATGCTACTTCCCAATGATGGAAGCCATCCAGGAACTGATTGACCTGGAGTGGGATGCCCCGGAGGCCAACTTTAAAGGAGGTCGGGCCTTGGAAGCTTTATATACTCTGTAACCAGCGACCAAGGAACACCTGCGTTTCCTGAAAGTGGACGCCATGGTCTGTGCCGTCTCAAAGCGAATAACTATTACCGTTGAGGGAGAGGGTTGCATTGAAGGATACCCAGGATAGATGATTGTAATCCATCCTTAAGCAGGCCTTTGACGCAACAGCAATGACAATGCAGATTGCTTCCTGCTGCGCACTGGTGGCACGTTCCTGCTTGCTGCTCTCGAGAGAGGCAAATAACTCCGGAACGTATACCGGTGGGACGATGGAACCTGCAGCAGCCTTCCTGACGGATGCAAGCTCAGATCTGGTGCATACCTCAGCCAGAGGAGTAGCCTCGGTAGTGGCAGCCAGAAGACAACTATGGCTGCGGAATTGGTCTGCTGACGCAACCTCTAAAGCGAATCTTACAAGAATGCCTTTTAAAGGATCTCTCTTGTTCAGAAGCGAATTGGAGAAATTAGCCAACAAATGGGGTGAATCCCCAGTGCCTCAGCTACCGGAAGACAGGGGTAAAAGATCCCAGCCCCCTTCCCCCAGAAGAACCAAGGACACAGGCTCGCAACGCTTTAGACCCTATAGGAACTCACAGTTCCAGGCACCTCGTCTCCGGAAGGTCCCATCCCTTTTGGAACCGACAGACCAAGAGAGGAACAGGCTCCAGCTGTGCTTCCCAATGAGAATGGGCCGACCCATCCACAGGAAGAGGAAATAGGGGGTCGACTTGTCCTCTTCTACCAAATATGAGTCGAGATCACGTCAGACAAATGGATCATTAAACACAACTCTCTCAGCATTATGAGGTATTTCAGAACCCACAATTCGAGACATGTAAGAGAGTAGTTTATGCCAAAACTGTTGACCTAACAGACAGGACCGAAATGCATGACCTAAAGTCCCCACTACAGTTTAACATTTTACCCAAGTGTCAGATTGTGTTACTTTAACCAGGAAAGCTCTGTTGGGCCATGTAAACCCAGACTGGAAATTTCTGCTGAATTTCCTTACTATTACATTACTGGAAATAGAAAATTATTGATGCAAAGTACTGAGAAAATTGTTGAGTCGTCAATGACAATTGGAAATCCTGTTCTCATTTAATAATAAAGTACAATCCATTTGTGTGTTAATAACTTATGAAGAATGGTAAGCAAAATCTCCACCACATCCCATTTCTGTAAAAGCTGAGACCAATTCTGTATGAAATACTTCCTGATTCAGACCTGGGGGAAATTTAAGTTTATAAAGAGCGACCTTTTGATGGGACAAATAAATTGGAAGGCACACTGCATGCATTAGAAAAGCCTGCCAAAAACACACTCAGAGCCTTTATACCGCTGACACCCAGGAGCTACAGCAACAATCCTACCGCAGGGTGCGTGGCTGCCATTAGCTAAAGCCCTTTGCATAACCGGCTCCTTTTCCCACAGAAGGAAAGTAGCTGAATGCAAGAGAGCATGGGATAAGCACAGAGGGGCCGATGCAATAAGATGCTCCTACCGAGCACCTGTTTTCCCTAACACACGTGCAGCCATATCCCCTGGGCGCCCGATGCAGTATTTAAATGAGGGGCTGCGTAAAATAAGTGCACGCTAGGGGAGAATTATGCATCTGTAGCAGTCAATTGCATTGGTTGCCCTCAATTGCAATGGGCGCTCAATACGAGCGTCTTGTCTCCCGCTTCTTCAGGCCGATTTTTCTTTTTCTTTGCTGAGGTTGCTGAAGTGTCTGATATTAAGCGCCCCTTGCTCTGGGCATCTAAAATCGTGTAGCCATAAGAATTTAATTTTTTTAAATGAAGCCAATGCACATTTATTTTTTTTCTCCACCACGAGCACTAATGTAGTCACACCGATACTAAGCAGGAAAACGCACAGAGGACTGTATTTATTATTTTTTTATTTCTCATGAATTGACTTTACCACACCTCTGGGACTGGAGTTAAATTTGCCACATTAAAAAGTGTGCATTGGGCACCCAGCGACTTTCTGTATCGGGGGATTGTAGTTAATAGTCTTATCTACATGGAATTTTACATGTGATGGCGCTATCAGCTATGCCTTCACTTGGGTGCACATTTTGGATGTGCTAATCTCCTTATTGCATTGGGTGCTAGTCTAGCACTTCCAAAACGCGTGTCCAACCACAAGTCAACCTTTGCGCTAGGCTGGGCGTGCTTTATTGCATTGGCCCCAGAGTATCTATGAGGGCATGGTAGGGATTATAAAGCTGAGCAGTTGGTGTGAATGGGCAGACCAGATCAGCTGTAATGGTATTGCTGCTGTCACGTTTCTGTTTCTGAGGACATGCTAATTTAAAGATGTCCGAGACAAACATACCTGGGAACTTTTGACTTCGTCACCCTGAGATTGCCATAGATTAGCAGGGGGGAGGGCAACTGCCCAGTGGAACTGGATGCTCACAAATTCTCTCTCATAAACACTCTTACATGTTCACACTTACTTTCACTGCTCATTCTCTCACATGTCCATTTACACCTTTACTTCTGCCATTCTTCCACCAACACACACACACGTCTCTCCCTCTTCCATACACACATGCCCACTCACTTTCACACCCATGCTCACTTGCACTCAGCGCTCTCCTACTCACTTACATACACTCTCAGATCTCTTCTTCCTACACAAATACACAGTCACTCTCACAGACATGCTCATTCATTCTCTCACCCCCCCTTTCAAAACACACTAGCAACAGCAGACTCTAACTTGGGCTCCTGGAGCAGCAGCAGCCTCCTCCTGTGCTGCGGAAGTGGATGCTGCCTGTTTCTTACTCCTTGTTTGATGCACGGGCAGGAAATCGCAGTGTCGATTGGCCAAGGCAAACCGGATGGGGCGGGTAAGTGGCTGGATACAGGAAACAGGCTGTGCAGGAGCAGGTGGTGTTATGAAGAAGTGGAGTTAAGAGTTAAAAAGGTCCGGAGATGGTAGAAATCAGTCGAGTTCCTCCTTTTTCAGCCGCGCAAGACCAATGACGATCCTTTCTTCTTTCCGGGTCCAAGCAGATTGGTTTTGCTGCAGCACCCGGAGATTTTCTGGTATTTGCCCGGAGACCCGGTAATTCTTTTAGAATTCCGGAGTCTCCGGGCCAAATCCGGAGAGTTCCCAGGTATGGAGATAAGGGAGAGGACTGGCATGAAAAAAATAAAGCACTTGCATGTACCACATCTCCTTTATATATTTTCTTTTGCTTCCTGGGCTTTCTGCCTATTATTTTGTATCAGCCAGCAGGCTCCAGGCTTTTGGAGACTCTATGGGTTAGCCAGTGCAGGATTTCAGATTTTGGAGCCCATAGGCAGAACTGGAGAAAAGTAAGGGGGAGAGGGGACAAAGTGTCATGACCCTAAAGCAAGATCCTCCTGGCCCAGATATTTAAAGCCTTCCAAATTTGGCAATCGAGGCAGGGGCCTGTGTTACCTCTGCCTAAATCCAGGCCTTCATTTTTCAACTTGCATTAGATTCGTAGTTCTATATTTTCAGCTTACCAAAATAATAACCACCTCAGAATGGTTAGAAAACTCACGCCTGCCTCAGCTCTTTCTACTAATTTGGAGCTCTGGGCATCTCTGCCGGCTTCCTGGAGAGCAGCTGCTGCTTTTCTGGGAGAAGGGGGCAGACGAGTAGCACAGGCTGAAGGAAGTTGCAAAGCTCACTTTTGGATATGTTATGTTACAGCAGAAGTCATACATCAGGCGAATGCTTGCAGAAAATGTATGGGATATATTTCACAAGAGAGAGAACAGTTCACTCTAAGGTTTTGTGCTTGTGAATGACTTCCACATCTGAGAAAGAACCTTTTGCAAAGGATTAGTTATCTGGTGACAAACGTTTAAACACTGGTCCAACAAGGATGCATTATTTATTTAAACAATCTAGAGACCACCTAGGCAACCAGTTACCTGCCAAACAAGGGCATTGCTAGCCATAGGCACAGGCCTGATGTCCCAAATTTATTGACCAATGTCCCAAATCTCAAACAGCAGCTCTGTTTACTTCTCTGCAGGGAACAGGAAGAGAGGGGCTGAATAAGGGAGCAGAGCAATTGTTTTCCTCTCTGTAGTGTCTGCTCCAAATTCATCCCCACTAGAGAGGTCGAAGGTCAAACTGAGGAGACACTGCTGCAGACAGCATGTGGGGAGAAAGAGGAGCAGAGGGGCTGAAGGAGGGAGCAGAGCAAATTGTTTTCTCCTGTAAGTCTTGTGCTCCAGTCTCATTCCCTCTCACCCTATGGCTTTTGTTTCAGTGGAGAGGAGGGGCTGCATCAGAGCTGCAGCCACAGCAGGGCACGGGGGTTCAGCTGAGGGCAGAGTCCGGTAAGAGGAAGGAGGCATCTTAGAGCCAAGCTTCTCAACCCTTTTTATTTCCTGGCACACTCTCAAGGTTGTGCAATCCTTGAGCTACAAACTACATTTTGCACCATTTTCGCTCTCTCAGGAGGAGAGGGGCACTTTTTTAACCTCAATCTGCAGGCTTCAACCTGACCAGCCCATCCTGTGAGACATATCTGATTGAAGCTGGCAGAGGCAGAGCACACAAGTAAGCAATCCCGCTCTCCTGCCAGTGGGAAGGAGGGAGAGAGGGCAAGGATACCGGGGTCCTGGTGGGTGAATCTGGGACACTTGCTCCCTGCAGTGCGAGTGGTGAGTAAGAAGTTCAGTTCCGTGGGAGGGAGGAAGTCTGCTGGACTGCCCCCCACCCCCGCAAAACTGTAGTAATCTCCTCTCAAACCAGTCTTAAAAGCACATTCTTTACATTTTGTTATTATTAAATATTTTGGGGTCCAAAACAAAAGCCTCCATGCTGGTGTAGGTATGTCCTGCCTACAAGAGAATTAGTTATAGACCAGAAAGCCTAAATTAGCCACCAAAATTCACCTCTTCCCAGGATGTGGGGGAGGCATCCAGATCAGAGGCTTTGCTAAATTTTCTACTGATGAGTTAATATTCTCTACCAAGCAATAGCCGATTCCAACCTTTGACGTCTCTGGCTTGCCTTTCTGGCTGATTGTGTCTTTTTTCTAGGGATGTGAATCATGCTTCTGACGATTGAAAATATTGTATGATATTTTCAAAATCGTCAGAAATTGGGGGCTCCCCAAAACAGATAGGAAAACCCCACTAAATTGTTCATGGGGGTTCTCTTATCGTTTTGGAGGAGGGCGGGAAAAATGGCACACAAAAATAACCCCTAAACCCACCTCGACCCTTTAAAACTAATCCCCCACCCTCCCCACCCCTCCAGAAACTTTTTACAGGTACCTGGTGGTCCAGTGGGGGTCCTGGGAGCGATCTCCCAGGCCGTCGGCTGCCACTAATCAAAATGGCGCCGATGGCCCTTTGCCCTTACCATGTGACAGGGTATCCGTGCCATTGGTCGGCCCTTGTCACATGGAGGGAGCACTGGATGGCTGGCGCCATCTTTAAAAATGGCACAGGCCATCCAGTGCTCCTACCATTCCGGTTCTGATTCACATCTCTACTTTTTTCTCATTCTCAGGTCTTCTCGGTTCCTTTTTTGTTCCCCTCCTCCCCCCTCTCTCTGGTGTCCTCTTTTCTTGAGTGGATATTGTAATACCTTCTCTATCTTCAGTCTTTCAGCTCTTCCCCTCTGTCCTCTCTCCTCCATTCCTCATTTCCTTTCTCCATTATCTCTCAAAATTTCCCACTCTCAAATCCAGGGTCCCACCCCAATCACAGGTCATAAGAACATAAGAATACTGGGTCAGACCAAGGGTCCATCAAGCCCAGCATCCTGTTTCCAACAGTGGCCAATCCAGGCCATAAGAACCTGGCAAGTACCCAAATAAGTCCTTGCTCCCCTCTGCCCATCCAATATCTGGTCCTCTTCCCTCCATCCTGGATTGCCCCCTCCCTCCCTCTCCCTGTATACCAGAGACCCCTTTCTCCCCCGATTCCTGAGTAATTTCTCCATCTCAGTCTTCCCAGTACCTGCTCTTCTCTGTCTGGACCCTGGATCCCCTTTCCATCACTCTGCCCTTTCTCCCTTCTTCCTCTCCCCTCCTGGTTTTGCGCCCTTCTCCTCCATACCTGATCTCTCTCTCCCTCCCTCCCCGGGTATGGCCCAGCGTGTCCTTCCAATCCTTTCCCTGCCCCTCCCCTGGCTGGCAGGTGTAGCGTGGCCTAATTCTGTGCCTCCTATCCCAAGCATTTACGCCCTCCTAACCTCCCCCCAACATTCACTGCTTTTTGTACTGTTCCCTGCCCCAAGCATTCACCCCTTCTCGCCTCACCTCCCCTTTTCCCACAATTCCTCTCACCTGTGCCAGAATCCCGTGGCTTCCAACCTTGTTCTAAGGGCTGTGACTGAGGGGAAGGGTTGTAAAGGTATCAGATGGGTGGGAGGATTAGGGTAGGGGCGGGGGAGGAGAGGGACCGCCTTTTAACATTGCTAACAGGGAGGGGGCAGGGAAGCCAGCAGCACACTTGTTTCTTATATGTTTTTTAATCACACTTGGAAGGGTCTGGGGGGTGGGGTGAGTTCGGCCTGGTAGGCCACTTTTTTCCTACAAGGAATGGGAAATCAGGTTCGAGCCGCCTGACCCACCCGCAACAATTTTTAAAGGCCTAGCGCTTCTCAACCAGTTATAGTCTTTTGAGTGCAGCCAGTTAAGAGGAAAAATCAAGCGACCTCACGAGGCTGGATAAACTTTGAAACCTAGCTGGCTGTATTCACATTTAACCAGTCAGGTTTAAAAGTTATCTGGCTAAGGTTGGCCGGGACACTAATTGTGGCTATTCAGTGAGACTTTTATCCAGCTAAATACCTGGGACAAGTTATCCGGATAACTTGTCCGCTCCAGCTTGCTCAATATTGGCCCCTGTCTGTTCCATATAAAATGTATTTTGTTGTTATATGGATAGAGGTGATGGAGAGCTAAATAATTTTTTTGTGAAAACAAGGGGTGCTTCACCAAATGGAACCGGACAGGCGAAAGCCCCTGGATTTAACAAAAAAAAAAAAAATTGGCAGCACATCATGGACCATATAAGAATCTGCCCAGTCCAGTGTCTCCGCTTGGCTCTTTCAGTGCGGTTGATGCTGTCTTAAACTGTTCCGCTAAGGCCAGCGGGATCTCGGTAACATTGGTGCCATATATCTTTACAGGATCCTTCTTGGGGTGGAGGACAGAGAAGGAGGTTGATTGTGATTGTTGAATTTAATTATCAAAATCTCAGGAGGAAGATCATAATGAGCCCATGCCCCCACGTCATTTAAGTACCTAGCAATGCCTCCACTGCTAACATAGCTCCCAGGGTTATGCAGAATTGTGGTCTAGTGTAATTCAATCTTGGAAGAGTCCACTGCAGAGACTCAAGCAGCACAAGCTCGGTCCAGATGTGAAATTCTGTACTGAACTAATGCAGTGTTGGCAACACAAGGTAATTATTTTTCAGTAAAGACCAAAGGGAAGAGCATTTTGTAGTAGTAAAGGACCACCTGAATTAAGCTAAAATAAAATATTTTTGAGTTGAGCCTGCAATAGTTAAGTTTTCCCCTTACACTTAAAAATGTTTATTTTATGCTTATTTGCATGCATACAAAACCTTTACAGAAAGCCTTACAGATGCAAATTCCATTCCAAACATTGGATTTATCAGAATTAATTTTGCATTCATTTTAACAGACAAAACTGGTTTTCCTATGTTTTTCTAAATAACGTTACAAAGCTTAAAAGGTGAAAAAATCTAGAGTAAAAGCTCCTTCCTAACAAAATTCCTGAAATGGAATACAAGAAAGCCACACACATCATCTAGTTTATACTAAATTGTTACAATTTTACGATTTAATTACTTTTCATAGCCAAAAATACTCTTGAAAATACTATTATATTCAAGTTGAAATTGTAAGAAGTTTATTAGAAAACAATCCTCCATGTGTTCATGTAAAATACAATCAAAGTCTTACCTTCAGCTCTGCAGAGCAGTCCTTACCCCCACCTGAAGTGTTGTCAGAGTAAGTCCAGGCACTCCCCTGCTGGTCTGCATTTATGGGTAGCTAAGTCACAGGCCTGTGTCACGAGACTTCAGAATGTTAGTACTTTTTCTGGATCACCTCTCATTGACTAGAATACTACTTTCACATCTCTACTGTGATTGGTTATATGTAGTCACATGCTGTTATTCTTGCAACTATTTTTTTGTACATGGAAGAAGCAGGACTACAGATCCCAGAATGAACAAAGAGGCACGTTGCTGAAACTGACACTCTTAGGGGCCGATGCAATACAGTGCGCTCAGCCGAGCGCACTGTATAACCCGTAGTCAGACACGGGTTGAATAGGCCCTAATGAATCCCCTAATGCAACAAGGGGATTAGCGCCTATTCAACGCGCTTCCTATGTGGAGAGTCTAATAGCGCTAATCATTAACGCCTGCCTGGAGCAGGGGTTAATTGCTAAGCTCCTTAAACCGTACAGTACAGTACAGAAAAGCAGAAAAAACTGCTTTTCTGTACTGCCTCCTACTTAATATCGTTGTGATATTAAGTAGGAGGAAAAACAAAATTAAATAAAGTTAAAAAAATAGAAAAAAAACCCCCAAAACACTGGCAGTCGGGTGCAGGAAACAGACGCTGGAATGACAAGCGTCTGTTTCCTGAACCCCCTGGCTGTGCAGCGTTTAGGTAAACCGACGCAGATAAACTCGGCCTCGGTTTTCCTAACCGGCAGACTGCTGATGCCAATCGGGTTCTCGTTAGCAAGGAGGCGCTAGGGGGCACGCACGCGACCCTAGTGCCTTCTTACTAATGCGACCTAATTTAAATATTGCAAGGCGCCCCTCATTTGGGGTACGCCTGGGGTACATTAAGAAAGCGGGCCCTGACTGTTCAGCGCCCGCTTTCTATGCAAATTTATTGCATCGTCCCCTCAGCTTGGAGTAAGTTAGCAGTATTGTTTTTGACTTCAAATTAGATCACCAGATCAGAAATTGCAAGTTTTTAACTTGCTTTAGGGAAAGGGCAAAAAGTGCAATAAGCTATATCCTTCTTCCCTGAAAAGAATGAACTGAAACTGTTGTGTTTGTGACATTGCGGACCCCTGGTTGCAATGGAGATGACTCCTCCCATGGGGAGGGGCCCTGTGGGGAACCAATGCGATTGGCTGACACAGATTGCAGACACAGAAAGAACAGTCTTTTATTGTACTGCGGTAGATGATGGCAGGCTGGAAGAAAAGGCACAGATTCCAGAGGTGCCAATACGCTCAACAGGCTCAGTAGAGTTCTCACCCAGATGGTAATGATAGGCAGGAGCCCGCAGAGCGGGAGATGCCAGAGTAGATGGGTGGTGGTGGAGCACCGGCTCGTAGAGGTGCTCATGGAGTAGATGCGTCTTCCTGTAGATGGAATTTGGGACCGGAGGTCCGAGGTGCAGGATATAGTGGAAGGGCCCTTGAGGAGCGAGTACCCAGAATCCTGATATCCTGAAAGAGAAAAGACCCCTGAGGAGCGGTTATCTAGTTAGCGAGGACCCCCGAAGGGAAACAGAAGAGAAGGACCCCCGAGGGGCGGGTGTCTGGAGCTTCAGAGGATCGAGGCCCTGGAATGTGCGTCTAAGCCGCAGCTTAGAGCAGGCAGAGTAGCGAAGCGAACTTTGCTAACTCGCTGGTGTAGCGGAAACGGAGGCTTGAAATACCCGGAGGTACTGAAGTCATGCGGTGGGGCCGCCCCCAAGCTTCCCGCCGTGACGTGTATTTGAGCATCTGAATTGTGAGCGCTCGCGCCCTAGGAGACCACAGGAGCGAGCATGGCGGCTGAGGATGCCCATGCTCATTGGAAAACGCTGAGGCCCGCGGCACTCGGCACCGGAGGTAGCCATCTTGCCCAGAGAGAGAGAAAGGGGAGAAAAAAGAGGTAAGGCAGAGAGGTCGTAGCCGTCTGCGACCAACAGACACAACAGAAACTAGCACGTGATTAATATTAGTTGTACATAAAAAGTAGGCATGATAAGCATGCTGTATATCAATTACTGTATGTAATAGATGTTACCCAGTGAAATTCCCTACAGGCCCCAGTATTCAGTCTTCATCTTCCCAGCACACTCTGCTTCTCTCCTTCCCTCCCTTCCCCATCCCCACCCTAAGGACCCTCCAGCACACTCTGATTCCAAGCTCAGCACTCTTCCCCCTTCCTCCCCCCCAAATCTAGCGAATCAAACTCTGATTCCCCTCCCCCAGCACACGCCAAACCCCTCTCCATCTCAAGGTCGAAACTTCCCCACCACTGCCACCAGAGCACACTGTGAACCCCTCTCCCCAACCTGACAGGATTCTCTTTACCCCCCCTCCCCTTCCTATCACCTCCGCCCTGGATGTTTACCAGCCTGAATCCAGTCCTTTCATCCCCTTCCCCAGCTCTGACCTGACCCAGTATGACTATGTTTCTCTCTGGTTTCCTTTGGCCCTGCTAACTGCCCCCGTCAGCTGTGTACCTAGGTTCCTCGGTGGTGGAAGGGGAATGCACGCATGCATCCTAGGGTGAACCTGCGTAGCCCACCCGCCCTCATGTCCGCTGGCCTCAGAGTGGAGTTCTCAGCTGCGTGCGTGGGTTACTCAGCAGATGACAGAGCGTGCCCGCCTGCACGAGCACCCCACCAACTACTGACAGACAGACACCATCGAGTGGGCTAACTGTATTATACAATACATATAGTTTTGTTTTTGGTTTTTTTTTAATTATCCACAAGCAAGAGACCTGTATTTGAGCCTCCAGCTACAGTCAAAACGATGGCTTCCTAAATATCCTTTGCCTGCTTAGGAGTTTTTACAGATTTGAAAGTTTCCCTCTGTTTACTGTTTGAATGTGGACGAAGGCTTCAGGATTGGGTTTGCTTCTTTAAGTGTGTGATCCATACATGACAAGAAGTTTGGTAGATATTTGGTGTTTGGTACATTTTCCCTTGATGCATGACCCTGTCAGGATTTTGTTCATTTTCTATATTTTATTTTCTGATCTTGCTCTTCACAGCATTGCCCTTGCACACTTTGTTGTGTTTTGTTTTTTTTTACATTTAAGATTTGTTTTGTATACTTCATTCCTTTCAGGTCTTGTATCTGTACTTTGTCTCTCAAAGGGTTTTGTCTTATCTCTGTCCCTGCTTGATACTATGACCTAGTCCTCTTGTTGTCTGGGGATGGGCACTTAACTCTAGCATCCTGTTTTAACAGGACATTTACCTTATCTCAAAGGGATATTGTTCCAGAGGATTCTCTAGCATGTGCTGGAATGTTTCATGGAGCCTCTTGAGTTAAACAGTAGCAGGATTTATTGTAGCAGGAGGTTGAAAAGCTAAGTGCTGACTGTTTTCTTTATGCTTTGCTGTGACCCGCCCTGAACGATCTTAGAAGGACAGGATAAATATCGAATTAAACATATTAGTCTAGAATTTGGTAATGAGTGATTGGGAGCTACTGCTTTTGCTAAAGGAACACTTAAACCCCTGACAAAAGCACTGCTATTTCACTGTAGATGTATGTCATAAGCATTCTTTCAAAATTAAGTTAGAAAAAAGATACCTTATCTCAGAAAGATACCAGGCAGCTCTGCTGTTTGCCACCTTCTGATAAGCACTGGTGTCAATTTGTCCAGCATGTCCTTGGGCTGGACTCTAAGGCAGGGGCTTGAAATGTAACAAAAACTGTACTCTCCCCCCTCCAGCTCTCTTTTACCCTGTCAGACTGCACACAGATTTCCAACTCATCTCGCTTCCAATCACCTGTTCAGGTCTATCCTCTCACCCTTTTGTGTCGACCCTTCATCATTTTCTAAGTTTTCTCTTCCACTCTCCCAGTCTCGTTTTCCACTTCTCTCTCTCTCTATAGTCCTTTTCCCCTCAAGGGAGTTCTCTCCTGGGTGGGATAAGGGTTTTTGGTTTTTAATATATGTGTCTATCTATGTGGACAAGTTTCTAAAACCTTTGGTTCCCAAGATCCCCTCTTTGATATACTAGATTCTGCACCTCTCATGACTTTTCTGGTTGATTTTTAGGTAACTTGGTTCTTAGCATTGTTAGCATCACTTCTTTATTTGTCAATATCCTGCAGCTTGCAACAATGGAAATAATTTGCTCTAATTTGTCCTCTACGCCTTCCTCCTCTGAACCAGTAGACGTTCTCTGTGTAGGGTCATTAGTGCAAGGTGGTGCTCAGGCCCCATCAACTTAAAAATCTGTGTTCTCCCCCCCCCCCCCCCCCATCAGAAACAGTGAGAGCCAGGGCAGTTTAGGGCTGGAGAGGATGAGGATCCGTGCGCTCCAGGGGAGGGGGAGTTCATGAACGTTCAGTTCTGCTGGTGCCACTTTTCCACAGCCATTGCAGCAGAGGCTGAGAACTCGCAATCTTCCCCTTCCCTGCTGACCTGTAATCATGGTTCCTGGCTAGTGGGGGCGAGGGTACCTTGTCTCTGGTGACTCCTGGGGGCTGGCCTCCTGGTTCTTATACTATTAAATAATTAACCTGTGGGGTGAACAAATGCAGTAAAGCTCAGGGCCAGTGCTAACTTTTTTTGCTGCTCTGTGTGAACAATTACTATGTTGCCCCCATCTCCCTGTTCATTCAGTCTCTGCCCCGGCACCACAAAAAAAAAAAAAAAAACAGCTAGCTCCCTTCACTGATACAAACTTTAAAAACCTGACTCCATACCACCCCCCCCCCCCCCCCCAAATCCATGCCTGGTACAAGGTTTTTAGGTGCCCCAGGCGAACCTTATAGCCTCACACAACGCCCTCCCCACCCCATTCCACACACACACAGAAGAGTTATGCATTGATATTTTACATAAAAAATATCAAAGTATAGTATTCTGTGGTAAAAATATCACTTCCATTATATTTACATGCACTGCTGTGATTCCAACTAGAAATCCCTGCAAAAAAGACACTTGGAACCCCTATGGTATTAGGCCTATTGTGATGGATGTTGGGTGTGGGCTTGACCCTCCGAAAGCCTTAAAACACTAATACACTTCCTATTAGGAAAATGACTCACCTCAGTCACACATGCAGAATATAAATAGACCCTTACAGAATAGAGCAACTATAAAGTAGAAATACAAACATGCAGGCAAAAACTGAACTGGGAACCGCAGATGCCAGACACCATGCAGTGCAACAAGTTAAAAACAGAACAGTCACCATTCCTCAAACAATAATATCAAGACATAAAATAAATATATAATCATACTACTAAAAACATACTAATATTTTAAAAGCTGATGAATAAAAGATCAAATAATTAAAAACATACACATTTTTTTTAAATGTCCCAAACACCAATAAAATATTTCAAAACAGCAGCCTCAGCAAATAGCATCCATTCTCACACACACACACACTCCCCCCCCCCCCTACTCCTCCCATTCATGCAAATGCACACACTGAAGGCAGATCCCCCTCTCTTTATTTGGCCAGCAACCTCACAGCCTCTCTCGTTCCGCTGTTGCTGCTGTCACTGTTGCCGCGTGGCTATTGGGGAGGCGCCGATCGCTGCTAATGGCACTGAAGCCTGTTCTGCTGCATTAAAAGTTTGCAGGGCTTCCAGTTCCTCCATGCTGATCTTGTACATCACAAGAGTGGCATATGTTATCTTTGGCAATCACTAAAAATAAAAAAATGATTTTTTTGTTACCTTTGCGGTCTGATGTTAGTTGTCTAATTGGTTGGTCACAGGCTTTTCCCCCCCAACTTCCCTTTCTTGATCTTTTACCAATTCTTTCAGAGGGTCTCTTTGTTCTGTTTTTTCTCTATCCACCTTTCTTCTCTTCTTCCCTCATGGACATGCTCACAGGCTTTCTCTCACACATACACACACAAGCTCACAGGCTCTCACACACACACACATGCGCGTGCAGGCTCTCCCACACACACACGTGCACGTGCGTGCAGGCTCTCATTCTCACAGGCTCTCACACATGTGCGCGCGCAGGCTCTCATTCTCACAGGCTCTCACACACACGTGCAGGCTCTCATTCTCACAGGCTCTCCCCCACGCACGCAGGCTCTCATTCTCACAGGCTCTCCCCCATGCGCACAGGCTCTCATTCTCACAGGCTCTCACACATGTGCGCGCTCAGGCTCTCATTCTCACAGGCTCTCCCCCACGCGCACAGGCTCTCATTCTCACAGGCTCTGCCCCACGCACGCACGCTTTCATTCTCACAGGTTCTCATACCCACACGCGCACAGGCTCTCATTCTTACAGACTCTCACACACACAGGCTCTCATTCTCACAAGTTCTTCCACACACACGCGTGCGCAGGCTCTCATTCTCACAGGCTCTCATTCTCACAAGCTCTCCCCCACACACGCGTGCACAGGCTCTCATTCTCACAGGCTCTCTCTCACACACACCCAGGCTCTCATTCTCAAACGCTGCCTCTCACACACAAAACGCTCTCATACTCATACGCTGTCTCTCACACATATACACATAGGCACAGGCTCTCACTTGCTGTCTCACTCTCACACAAACACACACACACACACACACACACAGAGGCTCTCACATGCTGTCTCTCCAATCATACAGGCTCTCACTCCCACAAAGTCTCTCAACTCACTCTCATACACACACACTATACAAGACCTCACCTCTTGGCCTCCTCTTCGTGAGTTACCGTGGGATAGGCTCTGCAGTGGTCCTGATCTTCTCAGGCTGCTGCGAGGTGGGATCCAAAGCAGCCATGCTACCAGGCCTCCTCGTCTCAGGCCACCACAAGGTGGGATCTGTGGCAGCTTACTACAATCGCTACTGCCCTTCTGCATGTGGCCAATGCTCCTTCTCCTTCCTGCCTGTGCGGCTCCGGCAACATTTTTCGTCCGGCATTGCACAGGCAGGAAGGAGGAGGGGCACCTAGACGTGAATTTTTCTTCGGACCGTGGAGGGATGAGTTGCACCACAGCCCCACTGCTCAAAGTGACACACCTCCGCCCTTGTGTACGAAACTACTTCCTGTTTTTCTGCGCCAGTGGACTCGATTCACTGGCAGCAGAAAAAGAGAAAATCTTCTGCTGCCAGTGGGAATCGGGTCCACTGGTGGCAACATGGACTTCTCCCTGCTCCCGAAGCCACCCCACTGGGTGTGCCACCCTGTGCATTTGCACTGTTTGCCCTCCTGGTGGCACCAGGCCTAAGTAAGCTGCTAGAAAACAGAATTATTTATTTATTTATTTAAAGTTTTCTTTAATCGACATTCGTCAGTGACATCATGCTGGTTTACATGGAACAAGGGTAACAAAGTCGGAAAATCAGTTACAAAAAACAGGGGAGCAAGGAACTGGGAGTTGCGAAAGAAAAAAGCATGTAGAAGAGGGGGAAAATCAAACGGTAACATGAGAGACTGATACAGTAGGATGTACCAGAGGCTATAACAATAGAAAACTTATATACACGTCTTGTTTCCAGACCTTAGGTGGCAAGTGGCAGCAAAATGGCACAGTCAATATTATACACAAATGATGTTTCCAGGTAGAGGGGAGGATGGCTGAGGAAGGGAGAAATAATTTGAGGAATTGTGAGGAGAGCAAGATGAATTCACGGGAGGCAATCAAAGGGAGGATTAATATATATCAAGGTTAAGGGTAGGCTTGCTTAAATAGCCAAGTTTTGAGTTTTATTTTGAATTTCTGCGCACACTGCTCAAGTCTGAGTTCGAGTGGCATGGCGTTCCAGGCATGAGGGCCAGCAATGGATATGGCACGCTCGTTAGTGGAGTTGAGGTGTAAATGTTTTGGAGAGGGAGTGTGTAGGGCACCTTTATGTAGGAGTAATGAATAGGCCTCAGACAGCTTTCATGGCAGGCAGGAAGAGAGAAGGCAAAGAGGGTTTGTCCTCAGAGCCTCTTCCTTTTATTGTACATTCATACAAAGGCAGATGATGTGTCATTACATGATTGGCTACTTTCCCATAGCAACAGAAGCGTCATTACACCATTGGCTTTGGCTCAGGGGGTGTGCACGGATCATATCATTGGCTGCTGAAATCTATACCTCCTGACTTTGTCCTGCCTCTGACTAGGGAAAACCCAGCCCCTCCCCCAGGAATTCAGGGCCAACAGGTATCCTTTCCCAGGCAGAGACTTAAGCACAAGTGATGCTTTTATTCAGGCAAAGGTCAGGGAGAAGGGAAGTTAATGTTTAAACCCTGAAATGGCTTGCTGGCAAGCGCATATTTCCCACATCTCACCCTTTCTGTTTTTGTTTAGGAAGCTCAATAAAGCTTTAAACCCTTACTGAAATCTGTTATGTCTTGGTATGGGCAGGAAATAGGGGAAGGGGGATATGAAGAGAAGAAAGCTTATTCGACGTGGTGTGCCAGCCACCGATGAGCTCCTGAATCTCCATATCACCCAGAGCTGGTGCAGGTGGTGTGCCAACGCTGCAGGGCTCATGATTCCCTATTAGGCATCTTACAAGACATCTTTGTATCCGGGCTGAGAGCAAGGTTTCAATTTGGATATGAGGGTTGGGTATGCACTGAATACAGCATCACAGGCAAACAATTAAGACAATTACAGTAATTATAATAGAAATCACTCTTTTGAGACCAGAAATATCAGGGAGCCAGGACCATAGCCAGTCCCATGGAGAAGTTGGTATTCTGTCTGAAAAATGGTGCATCAGCAACCATGGTTTCTATCTGCTCTATGGTATGTGTGAGGTTTGCTTTATAAACTGATATGTACACACAGCAATGAGATCCAATTAATGCACAAACACCACCCTTTAAGGCTAAAATGGTTTCTAAGGTATAGCTGTTCTGTAATGCTACTTCTCTAATCTGAGAGACTTTTGTTGTAAGTAGTTTTAATGCATGGACTGTCTGATTAAATATGGCAGTCGTCCAGTTAGCTAGGATGTGTAAGTCTCTGTAATTCATATCTGTCCCCATTGGGGGAAACTGGCTTCTAGCTATCTGAGTTTCTGTATACTTTTCTATGGGATTATTTATCGCCTCCCTTTTGTTATGGAGCCTTGCTTTGGGTAAATTTTTGACTGCATAGTATGAGGGGAGGATGTAGCCTAAAGTGCATCTGTCTCTCCATCTTGGGGAAATGTTCATATATGCTCTACGCCCACATAACATCCATATGTTTCCTAACAGATTAGTGGACATGTCATTGGTTATCATTTGGGCTATATAACTACAAAAGGTAAATCCTTCATCCCCTCTATACTTTCTGTACCTGCTTGGGTTTCCCACTGCACATCCTGAAATCTGCCAATTGCATACATATGTGGTATAACTATGCAAGTGTTCAGTGATTAATACAAATGTTCGGTTACAATATGGATATTTCCCACCTGAATTCCCTTTCCCATCCCCTGTATCATAGTCCCAACAAAGAGCGGCAGTCTCTTGAATACGGCTACCAATGTGTAGTATGGTATTATTAACTGGAGAGTTAATGAAAACCTCTCTGTAAAGGATAATTAGTCCATACTGTAAGGTTAAATGGTACAGTATGCATCAGTAGTTCTCCACAGGCTTGGGTTGGCATGTGTGCGCAGATCCAACAGTCTGTTCGATTCAACAGGTGTGAAAAGTTCTGTGCATGTTGTTCTGTCAGAGTCCTTGTTCTGAAATCGCCATAGCTGGAGAAATAAGGCAAAGGAGGAGGATGCAGAACACAATTGTTAATGAGTTGGCATTCAGGCAAGAAAAAGCGGCTAATAAGTTCTCTGGAGTTTTCTCAAGGCCTTGCTGTTCTAAGAGTTGTGCAGATTGGTTGGATAGGGCCTTGATCTGTCCCCAGGTCATGTGGCGCAGCTTTTTGCAAGGAGTCCGGTCTCTGTCCTTCTGAGGGCTGTGGAGGCTCAGGGAGAAGTTTGTGAGCGGGTCCTGTAGACCTGGACACCTTTCCGTCTTTCCACGGCTTGATACACCTGTGGAAGCAAGCAGAGAAACATATCCTCGTTCCCCATTTTAAGGGAACGGGACCATACCAGACATTAAATATTCTATACAAAACTGATGGCTGTGGGTGACTAACCCTAGTCCCATAATGATTACTAATGGCTGTGGTCTTAAATTTGATATGTTGGGATGATTTAAACAATACTTTGTTCAGGGGGAAAATCCAGGGGCAATCCCCCCTTTTTCTTTTTGTTTGGTCCAAAGCTCTTAAGGGTATGATTGGCTCTCTCCACAATGGCTTGCCCTGTGGTGTTGTAGGGGATGCCAAATAAGTATTTAATGTTCAATTATTGACAAAATTCATGCAAAGGAATGGCTGCAATAAGCAGAGCCATTATTAGTTTTCAGAACGTAACCCCATTATCAAGAAAGTTTTTATGCAGTGATCAATTTTCATTCAGTAAATTAGCAATAAATGTAAATTAATCGTTTAAAGGAAAAGTCATTTGCAGTAAGCAGAATCAAATGACAAGTATATTAGAGATTACATTAAACATATGTTACACAAGACTGACATATATTCATTCATCTTGCAAATATTCATTTACACAAAACTGACACATATTCATCCATCCTGCAAATATTTCTTGCATCAAGACAGACAACAGATAACACATAATATGAGCTAAAAATCTTACCAAAAAGTTATCAAAAACAAAATTAGATCAAAAATCAAAAGTCAAAAGGTGTTAGAAAAATGTTTGAAAATAAACTGCAAAGTGTTCATCTTCACATCTCTTCATGGCAGGAAGGCTGTAAATCTGGAAAATATTAAAAACTGGCATACAGCAAAAAATTACTAAGGTAAGGATTAAAGTGAACTTCTTACTTTTTTAACCTTGGAGAAATCAATTCTATTATTCAATTTAATAAAATCAATTTGGATTTGCAAGAAAAGGCTTGTGAGGGATTGCTTTATATGTAGCAACCTCTGTCAGTAAAAATTTTAAGGTTCAGAATTCTGTATAAAATTTTGTGAAAAAGAAAATAAAACTGAAGTGTCCTTAATACAGAAGGTCTGTAGGCCTGAAAAATAAAAACTATTATACAACAGAATTATTAAAACAATAATATAATATAACTTGTAGAATAACATAGCGCCTCCTAGTGGAGACCTCATCATTACATTATAGATTGCAACTATTGTTCCAGGTTGCAATCAGTAATACTCTGAGCTTACTTTCAATGTGGAGTATCAGAATAGAATTTCTTCTTATAATTATTAGAATAGGAAATTAAACACGCTGTTCAGTAATCTCAGTTCAGTATTAAGGAAGTTTGAAAGTATTAAAAGATTAATAACAGATGAAGGGCTAGTTTAGTAATGCATTGAAGGTTGAGGGAAAAGATTTGGATCAGCAGGATATCTGAACTGTCTCGTGCCCCCCTTTGAAAGCTGCAAGCACAGTTAAAGAAAAGTATTAGTTATAACAAATATATAAACTAGAGAGAGAAACTGCAGTACTAAGTCAAGTTTTTTTTCTTTTCAAAAGTTCTCCCTCCCTCCCCCATGAGTGGCAAGCAAGAGTTACAGAAAAGGGGGGGAGGAGCAGTGTTTCTCAAAAGAAAAGAACTACACCCAAGGAGTTAATCCTTCAGTCAATAGGAACTTAAAGATAGCTTTGTTTAACAATTGACCACAGACAATGGCTTGGCAAGGGCTGATTTCTTGCAGACAGATACTATTTTTTAATTTACTTTAGGGAGAATCACAGTAAGAATACAAGTTCTGTGTGCTGGCAATTCAAACTATAAACTTAAATCTCAGAGAAATGGAGTCATTTTAAATGTGAGTCAAATTAACTTTGCAAAAAGGAAATTTTCACATGAAATTTACACAGTAATTGTTCAAATCTCAGTACAGTTTTAACATAAGGCTGTGCATACACTTTGTGTGGGGAAAATACTCTCAAAGTATGCAGACTTTTTGTAACTGAATTTCAAATAGAAACTACTCCTTAAGTATGCAGTCCCTCTGCAACTGAACATCGAAGACCAGGAGAAACCATTTTTTCCAAATTTGTACTGTCTGCACAGTTACTTTGCCTAATCTGGTCTGCAAGAGGTCATTGAAGTGTATAATTAAATCAATTTTTTCATAGTGATATTTTCTTTGCTTGTAACGCAGGAGTCTAATTAAATCCTTTTTTTCATATTGATATTTTCTTTGCTTGTAACACAGGAGTGCAGCTGCCTGGCCCAAGGTCTTACACGCTGATTTCTTTGAAGACCTGGGGGCATAGCCACTGCTCATGGCATTCCGGGCTGCACTCAACTCTATTGCTGCCACACCTAGTTCTTTGTTTCTTTCTGTAATGGGAAAGGCTTGAATCCCTTTCAATAATTCCTCCCTTGTGAGATTTCCATGTTCAAGGTGGAATCCCATGCTGACCGCTGCACATAAATTGTTACCGGGAGCAGTGGTTTGAGATAGTAATTTACCTGCACAAATTGGTGATGCAGAATTAATGACTGTCTCAGGCAATGGCAAATGAATGTTCAGGGAGTGGTTAGTGGGGAAAGGGGTTTGCAGGCAAGATGGAGGAAGGCTAGTTTTTCTGACCTCAGTGTTTTCTATTTCCTGGGGTCTTTTCTCTGAGGTGGATGCAGAGGAAGCCACAGGAGCCATGTGAGTGTGTGTCCCCAGATGTTCTATTTCATTTTCTGTCCCCCTTTGTTCATGGTTCTTTTCTGTGATGGGGAAGGCTTGAAGTCCTTCTAATAATTCTTCTCCTGTAAAGTTTTCTTTCTGCGGTTTCTGCTGAAATTCAATGCTAATCGCCCCACCCAGGCCAGGTCGTAGCTCTATTGTTCTCAAGGACTGCTTTTCTGAAGAAATGGGGAAGGTGTGAATTGCTTGTGCCTTGGGTGTAGGTATGGGGAGCTGAGGATACAAAGAATTTGCTGTCTCTGAGGAAGACTGAGAAGATGGGGGAAGGGTATGTCTGCCTGCTTCTAAAAGCACATGGTTTGAAACTGCTGTTTTTAAACCTTTTTTTTCTTCCATGTGTTCGATGGCCTCTGTGCATTTTTGCCATATTAATCTTTGCTTTATGGGAGCTCTGGGAGCCGTATGAAGATAATTGCCGATTGAAATCCAATTCTGGGTATTTAGAGTTCCAGACTCCATAGAATACCAAGGGCAACGGCAAGCTATTTCACTTATTAATTTTTCTAAGTCCCCCAGGCTGACTTGCGCTATTTTTCTTCTGGTGATGAAATAATGATTATTGATGATTTGCTGCAGCTCTCTGGCATGTAGCCGCTGCTGTACAGTCAAATCACTGCCCATGCTTACGAGTGTGGGGAACAAACTTGCTGAGAAATACTTTTAAAAATTACTAAGAAGTACTTTTTTTTAAAAATATTACGATTGCAAATCTGTTGAACGGTACGTACCTTTAAGCTATGACCAGCCGAAATAAGCATGGAGTTTATCATCACTGTCGGGCTCACCAGATGTAGGAGTAATGAATAGGCCTCAGACAGCTTTCATGGCAGGCAGGAAGAGAGAAGGCAAAGAGGGTTTGTCCTCAGAGCCTCTTCCTTTTATTGTACATTCATACAAAGGCAGATGATGTGTCATTACATGATTGGCTACTTTCCCATAGCAACAGAAGAGTCATTACACCATTGGCTTTGGCTCAGGGGGTGTGCACGGATCATATCATTGGCTGCTGAAATCTATACCTCCTGACTTTGTCCTGCCTCTGACTAGGGAACACCCAGCCCCTCCCCCAGGAATTCAGGGCCAACAGGTATCCTTTCCCAGGCAGAGACTTAAGCACAAGTGATGCTTTTATTCAGGCAAAGGTCAGGGAGAAGGGAAGTTAATGTTTAAACCCTGAAATGGCTTGCTGGCAAGCGCATATTTCCCACACCTTTATATGATGATCTGGTGGGTCTATTGGATGTGTGGAACTGCATCGAGTCTTTCAACCAGTGCATGTTCAGGTTATGGAGGGTTTTGTGTATGATGGTGAGTATTTTGTATGTTATGTGGTGGTAAATGGGGAGCCAATGAAGATCTTTGAGTATGGGGTGATGTGGTCGAATTTGCGAGAATTGGTAAGTATTCTGGCGGCAGCATTCTGAAGCAATTGAAGCGGTTTAATCATGGCTTTGGGTAGACCAAGAAGAAGAGAATTACAATAGTCAGTTTTGGAGAGAATGGTAGCTTGAAGAACGGTACAAGGGTGGAGGAGAGGTCTGAGTTTAAAGTAGCAGTCTTTCGTAGTCGAGCCAATTAATTTTTGTAGGTTGAGGTGATTATCTATTATGATGCCTAGGTCTCGTGCTTGGAGAAGTTTGGGGGGGGGGGGTACTGGTGGAGTGATGCGGAGGAGAGATTATGAGTAGTTCAGTTTTGGAGGAATTGGCTAGGTTTAGGGAGGTGAGGAGGCTGTTTATGGATGAAAGTGCGTTTTTCCATTTTTCAAGGGTGGAGGTTAGGGAGTTGGTTATGGGGATGAGTATTTGAACATCATCCGCAAAAATGAAGTGGGTGAGGTCAAGGTCAGAAAGGAGTTGGCAAAGAGGAAGTAGATATATATTGAAAAGGGTGGAGGACAGTGAGGATTCCTGGGGAACGCCTCTGAGGAGGTGGATGGGTTTGGATTCATGGTCATCAATTTTAATTTTGTAGAGTCTATTGGTGAGGTACGATTTGAACCATAGTAAGGGGGTGCCAGTAATACCAATTTCACAGAGACGTGTGAGGAGTATGCTATGGCTTACCGTGTCAAAGGCTGCAGAGATGTCAAGAAGTGCCAGTAAGTATGAATGACCTTTGTCAAAGCCTCTTAAAATGGTGTCAGAAAGGGACAGAAGGAGGGTTTCTGTGTTGTATAGTTTTCGGAAACCGAATTGGGAAGGGAAGAGATGTTATGTTTTTCAAGGTGGTCAGAAAGTTGAATGTTGACTATTTTTTCAAGTACTTTGGATAGGAAAGGGAGGTTAGATACGAGTCGGAAGTTAGAGAGGTCGAAAGGGTCAAGGTTGGGCTTCTTAAAAGGGGTTTGACAGTGGCTTGCTTGAGGGGATCGGGAATAATGCCCGAAGAGAGTGAAGAGTTGATTATATCGGCAATCGGTTTTGCTATGGTGCTGGAGATAAATAGTAGGGCTTTGGTGGGTATAGTGTCTGAGGGGTGTCGGGCTGATTTCATTTTTTGAGTATATTTTCTGTTTCTAATGAGGAGGTCAATTCAAAGGAGTTAAAGGGAGTCTGTGAGGTAGCGGTGAGTGGTGTGGGAGGTAGGGTTGAGGATGGAAAACGTTGTATGAGTTTTGAGATTTTTTCTGGCCGCCCGACCGTCCCGCTCGACCTCGGCCTGTGCTCCCGCGATCAGTGAAAGACCCATCAGGGTCTGGAGAAGGCTGCAACGCGACTTGGACTGCTGAACAAGGCCGCACCGCCTACCTGCCTCAGACCGCCCCACTGATGACATCACTCGGAGGCGCCCTCGCTAGAAAACTTTAAAGCACCACCTCCACCCCAGGCGTCGTGCGCCGGGCGTTGTGCGCTGAAGGAGCGCGACTAAGGGGCCTGCCCCTTAGCGTGCCCCGTTGCACAGCTCCCTGAGCTTCTCTTCTCTGCACTCTGCTCTCCCCTCCCCTACTTCCCCCCCTCCACTACACTCTCACACCTAATATCATTACTCTCCACCAAGCCCAACTCCGCTTACCACCCTACCCCCCTGTAATCTCTTCACTATCCGCACAGGCTCATCTTCCCCACTCCTCTCTTGCTAGCCACCTCACCCGCTGCCTCCCCTCACCCCACCCCCCAGGCTATCTCAACAAACTCTCTGCCTCAATCATACCTTCCACCTTCTGCTTTTGTCATTTTATCATAATTTCTACACCTGCACTCTGCCCCATCCCACCCCACTCATCGCCTCGTTGACCACCTCCTCTGACCTTGTCTCCTACACCCTCCTAACCCATAATTATTCTCAAGCTCCCCCGTGACATCCATCATGCTCACGCACCCAATCCCTATCCTCAACCATCGGTCCCTCAACCATAGGATGCCACTAAATAACTCACACTTCCCACACCACAGAATCTTACTTCCCATCATGCTCTCCCCCTTTACACAGTTCCTAGGCCTAACGGTCTTCACTCTCTTCCTCTGCAACTCTCAATCCGTCTCAAAAAAATGCCTATTCTCAATGACATCCTACTAGACTCTAATCCTCACATACTCGCCCTAACTGAAACCTGGCTCAAGGAAACAGACACTGTCCTACTGAATCAACTACTCACACACAACTATGACATATTCTCATTACCTCAACCAAGAAGAAGAAGAGGAGGAGGTCTCCTACTAGCAACAAAAAAAGAGCTGAAATTCTCATCACTCCCTGCAAACACTATTCCCAAGCTAGAAGTTGGCCTTTTTGTCTTCTCTCTTACAAATCTGCCTTATCTACGTGCCCCCTGGCATCCTTGATAACAATCCCTCACCCCTCATTGAATTTATAACGCAAAACATTGATCTGGATAGCCCTGCCATTAATCTGGGGGACTTCAACCTTCATGTTGACGCCACCCCTGCACATCCTCTTGCAAAGCCTTCCTCTCCTCACTCAAGGCCATGGGTTTCACCCAAATAGTCAACACACCCATCCACAAAGCTGGTCATACCCTAGACTTAATATTCATTAACTCCCACATCCAATCCAACTCTGCCCCTTCTTGTACTCCCATACCCTGGTCTGACCATTCTCTCCTCACAGCACCCCTCTGGATAACCTGCAATCACCCTAATCCACTCTCCAACAAAACTATTCATTTCAGGAAACCATGCAGTAGAGAAGACCTTATCTCCACCCTCCCCAACAGCCTAGAGAAGCTTGATTGTACTGACACTGAAACAGCCTTCTCATCCTGGAATGAGATCACCTCCAACATTGCCAATTCCTTATGCTCCCTAATCACAAAAACCCTAAACACATCCAGAAATACAAAAAAACCGTGGTACACTACCGAACTCAAGAAACTTAAACATGCCCTGAGACACCTTGAAAAGAAATGGGGCCAAGACCCTTCTCCATCCCTCCTGGCCAACTACTTTATAGTTGCTCTATTCTGTAAGGGTCTATTTATATTCTGCATGTGTGACTGAGGTGAGTCATTTTCCTAATAGGAAGTGTATTAGTGTTTTAAGGCTTTCGGAGGGTCAAGCCCACACCCAACATCCATCACAATAGGCCTAATACCATAGGGGTTCCAAGTGTCTTTTTTGCAGGGATTTCTAGTTGGAATCACAGCAGTGCATGTAAATATAATGGAAGTGATATTTTTACCACAGAATACTATACTTTGATATTTTTTATGTAAAATATCAATGCATAACTCTTCTGTGTGTGTGTGGAATGGGGTGGGGAGGGCGTTGTGTGAGGCTATAAGATTCGCCTAGGGCACCTAAAAACCTTGTACCAGGCATGGATTTGGGGGGGGGGGGGGTATGGAGTCAGGTTTTTAAAGTTTGTATCAGTGAAGGGAGCTAGCTACCTAAATCCCCCCCCCACCTTTGTTGGGCAAGTTACGCCTGCTTGAAGCAGGCGTAACTTGCGCGCGCCGCTTCGGCATCCCCCTGCACAGACAGCAGTGCCGGGGGACTCGGGACTGCCCTCCCGGCCCGCCCCCAAACCGTCACCACGCCCCCAGACCCGCTCCAGACCACCCCCTGCCCCCAGACACACCCCTCGGGCATGCCCCCTCCCGCCCCTTTTATGAAGCCCCGGGACTTACGCGCGTCCTGGGGCTTTGCGCGCGCCGGCACGCGAGTGCCTGCACATGTAATTCCGGGAGGATTTACATGCGCAGGGGTTTTAAAATCTATCCCATAGCGAGCACCTGGTCTCCACTAGAGGAGGAGGGGGAAAGGAATGTGAGCAGGAGGGATTCTCCCCTCCCTACCCCACCCAACCTCGTTGCAGGGAGGAGGGGCGGATAACACCTCTTCCCCCCATTGCCCATGGGTGGATGTCCCCTTAATAATGCAGGCCCAAGTCCTGGAATTGCAGGTGCAGTTTCTCCTCACCTGCTGCCTGCAGTGTGTGTGTGGTTCAGGCCTACTCCTCCCCGACCTGTAGGCTGGAATAGTAAAACGAGAGGTCCTGAGCTTTTCAGTATTTTCCCTAGAGACCTAACAATTGAAACAAATTTCCTGAGTCTCCAGGGGAAATGCAAAGTGTTTCCAGGTATATCTCTGAGATCATACATCTTTATTATTGAGGCTAGAGCCTTATAACCTTCTGACATTGTGAGTTTTAACTGGATCTGTCTGGCCTATAATCCAAACACATATTCCAGTCTCTTTCCATTATCATAGGGAATTCTTCATACTTGGATACTTTCTGGGCAAGCTCAGAGTAAGTCCTTGTGCTAGCTCTTAGGGCTGTACACATTCACATTTACCACAGTAAACTCAGCAGAGCACAAGGAGCAACGAAATATAACAAATCTCCCTTCCCTATCCATCCTAGATTTCAGAATTTTGCTGGGCACAGATTTATGTACAAGAATGCAAACCCCCTGCAGCCAGTGGTGTAGGAGGCAGACATTACCTCTAAACATCTCCTCTTAAGCTCTCCATGTTCGTTGAGAGAGATGTGTCTCCTGAAGGAGCGGCACCTGAGCCCCTTTTGTGTTTAAGATACTGAAGGATATGCCTCATTTTTACTGCTAGAGAGATTAAATTAAATCTTCATCCCCATCATCTGATCCCCAGTGATTGTGCTCTTATAGGTGAATTTTCAAAGGAGTTACACATAGACCTGTAACACTGTAGCAATTTTCAAAAGCCATTTACCCACATTAAATGCACTTACAGGCCGCTCTCCTGTGCGTCCGATTCAGTACTTAAATGAGGGCCCGCGGTAAAAAGAGGCGCTAGGGGCACTAGCGCCTCCCTAGCGCCTCTTTTTTGACAAGAGCGGCGGCTGTCAGCGAGTTTGACAGCCGACGCTCAATTTTGCCAGCGTTGGTTCTCAAACCCGCTGACAGCCACGGGTTCGGAAACCGGACGCCGACAAAATTGAGCGTCCGGTTTTTAACCCGTGAGCCATGGGCCGATTTTAAATTTTATATTTTATTTTTTTTTAATTAATTTTTTACTTTTGGGACCTCTGACTTAATATTGCCATGATATTAAGTCAGAGAGTTTACAGAAAAGCAGTTTTTACTGCTTTTCTGTACACTTTCCCAGTGCCGAGAGAAATTAACGCGCAGGAATATCTAATAGGGCCATCAACATGCATTTGCATGTTGCAGGCGCTATTAATTTCGGGGGGGGGGGGGGGTTGGACCCGCATTTTCGATCCCTTACTGAATAAGGGGTAAAGCTAGCGTGTCGAAAACGAGCGTCCAAACGTGGGCTAACAGTGCGTCCCGCCAGAGCACACTGTACTGTATCGGCCTGTCAGTGATTCCTATAGACAATTCAATGGCATATATTGTATCAATTTTCAAAAGGCACTTAGCACATAAAGTGCATTTACACGTGCAAAACCCAGTTTTAAATATGCTTTTGAAAATTCCCCCCTTATATACAAATATCTATTTCAGTGTACCATATGTATCTTATTTTCCAGTCTTTGAAAAGCAAGTGTCTCACACACACACCATCCTGTCATGGCTGTCGGTAAGTACTTCCTGGCATTTATTTATTTATTTTATTTATCGAGTTTTATATACCGTTGTTCGGTTTCGCCATCACAATGGTTTACAAAGTTTCGATGTTTAACAGTGTGTTCAAAAATTCATGTGCTTGTTAACAAAGTTATCTTAGTCTTTATAAACATAGTTTGGTTGTTAAATTGTACAGTTTAAATTACATGCTTTGGATTGATTCAGCATGTTTATATGGGCCGGTAGGGAGGGAAGTTGTATCATAGGGTCATTGGGTGTTTTGGTAGGCTTTGAACATGCTGCCGCTGTGTGCTTGTCCACTTCTTTTCTTATAACTGGAAACCCATCAAACCCCAACAATATCTTCCACATCTCCCAGCAACTTTGCTGTTGATTTCTTCCTGTTTTTGCCCTCCCCCAGTCACCTTCCTGCCTATGGGTCAGCATGCTGTCACATTTGACCTCCAGTTAGAACCTTCTAAGGCAGACCTGGGCAAGGGGCGGCCCGCGGGCTGAATCCGGCCCACCTACGGTCTGTGACCGGCCCGCCCACTGCTGAGAGCAGACGGGGAATGAGGCACTCTGCCTTCCCTTGCAGAGGGAAGGCAGCAGTTCATTCTCCGCTCCCTTGCTCCCCGATTGGCCGGCCAATCGGGGAGCGAGGGAGCGGAGAATGAACTTTTTTTTTTTTTTACAGCGTCCGGTGGGGGGGGCAAGCACCGGCCGGTGGGGGGGGCAAGCACCGGCCAAATCGGACAGCGTGCCTTCGCTCGAGTTTCTTTCCTACATACGGTATGTCACAGTTCCGCCTTTCGTGGTCTTTTTTCAGGGGTCCCCAACCACCGGTCTGCAGACTGGGACCGGGCCGTGGGAGTTTTTTGCCGGTCCTCGGCGCGCGCTCTCGGTCTCTCCCGCTGCCGTTGCCGCTGGGCTGTCAGCACATTCAAGCCCAGTGGTAACGACAGCGGTGTTAGAAGCTGTGGCACCCGCGGCTGGCCTTTTCTTCTTCCCGCGCCTGCACCCCCCCCTCCCGTGACCCAGAACAGGAAGTGATACACGGAGCGGTGCGTGGGAAGGAGAAAGAGCCGTGCCGCGTCGGCTGCAGTATCGGTCCCCGAGCAATTGAAGCAGCCGGTAATCGAGAAAGGAGTCAGCAGCATGAGCCTCCCGCGGCCGATGGGATTCTTCTTTCTTGGCCTGCGGGGGCTGCTGCAGCTCCCATTTGTGCTCGGGGGGGGGGGGGGGGGGGGAAGAGGAAGTGAGTAAGAGAGAGTGAGAAGCAGCCAGCCAGCCTGTGTATGATTGACTGGTCAGAGAGCTGATGTGTGTGTGTGTATGTGAGAGACAATGAAAGTGATTGCTCAGGGAGATGACTGATGTGAATGTGAGAGTGTGAGACATTAGTCAGGGAGGTGACTGATGTGTGTGTGTGTGAGAGAAAAAGCATGGAAGTGAGAAGTCTGGGTATGTGGGAAAGCATGAGCGAAGGAAGCCTGGAGTTGTGGGAGTGAGAAACCTGGGTGAGTGTGCATGCATGAGAGAGAGAGACTGCTTGGTAAGGTGACTGTGTGTGTGAGAGAAAAAGACTGGTGTGTGTGAATGTGAGAGAATGTGATTCAGGGAATGAGAAGCCTGTGCACGTGGAGAGTGAGCATGGAAATGAGAGAGACTGGTGTGTGTGTAACAGAGAGAAAGTGATTATGGGAATGAGAAGCCTGTGCATGTGAAGAGAGTGAGCATGAGAGTGAGAAACCTGGGTGTGTGTGAGACACAGCATGGGAGGGAGAAGCCTGTATATCTGAAAGAGAATTTGGGAGTGGGAAGCCTGTGTGTGTGTGTATGCATGAGTGAGATCAGGTGACTGGGGGGTGTGTGTGTGTGTGAGAGAGAAAATAAAGTGATTATAGGAATGAGAAGCCTGTGCATGTGAAGAGTGAGCATGGGAGTGAGAAACCTGGGTGTGTGTGTGAGACACATCATGGGAGGGAGAAGCCTGTATATCTGAAAGAGAACATGGGAGTGAGAGACTGGTGTGTGTGTGAGAGAGAGAAAGAAAGTGATTATGGGAATGAGAAGCCTGTGCATGTGGAGAGAACAAGCATGGGAGTGAGAGACTGGTGAGTGAGTGTGTGTGTGTGAGAGAGAGAGAGAGAGAGAAAGTGATTATGAGAGTGAGAAGACCATATATGTAAGTAGAACACGGGAGTGGGAAGCCTGTGTGTGTGTGTGTGTGTGTATGGCATGAGAGAAACTGTTCAGGAAGGTGACTGGTGTGTGTGTGCCAAAGACTGTTTGGGAGATGATTGGTGTGTGAGAGACAGAAACTGGTCATGGGGGCATGACTGGTATGGTGTGTGTGTGAGAGACATGGGCACTAAGGAAGAGGACCATAAGTATAGAGCTTAGCTTCTACTGCTGCTTCTGGTGTGTGCCACGGCCTGCAGGGAAGGGGAGTAGGAGAGCTGCTGGAGGGGGTAAGTAAAGGTGGCTTTAAGTTTATTTTTCTTGACTGCCATTTTAATTGTGTGATGTCTGCTTTTTTGAAATATTTTATTGGTGTTTGGAGAATGTTTAATAGTTATGAGTTTTTAATTGTTGGATGTTATTCTGTTCATAGCTGTTTTGAAACATTTATTCTGCTTATTAGTATAGTTTTACAATTATTTCTGTGTGGGGATCTATAGTGCTTGCTAGTTCTGTTTTCCTAATAAGAGGTGTATTGGTTTTTAGGACCTGATTTAATATTTGTAGTGTTGCCTTTTCATAGATAGGGTTGCTCCTGTTTGAGTGTATTCCATAATACAGGTGTAACTGTGTGCGGATTAGTTTATGTGCATTACTACAGATCCTGGGAGTATGTTAGGTCGGTTCTGTGTCTGTTACCGAGATGAGATATTTTGCTAGCATGTAAGCGTTTGTATCGGTCTTATTTGTTGTGTTTTCTCAGAGGACATGCATTGGTGGTAAACTGCTGCCTTTTCATAAGTAGGGCTATTGAGAACTGAGTTAATTATATTAGTCCGGCCCTCTAAAACCATCCCAATTTCTTATGCGGCCCCATGGGAAAATTAATTGCCCACCCCTGTTCTAAGGGGACCCAAAGGTTCTGCTCATTGTATGTCCAATAACCCATAAAAGACACCCCATTAACATTGAACTCCTACAGCTCTTGTCTCCTCCCCCCCCCCCCCCCCCCACTACCAATAACTTCTGCTAGGGACAGAAATAGTACAGACCTAACCTGACCAAACACAGGCACTTCTCTTTCTTCATGCCCACAATCCCTTCCTGACTGTACTAACTGATGTTGCACTATGGCCACCAGATGGCACAGCAGTAATGGAAAAGAGAGGCCTGTTCTTAACAATGGCTCCAATATTTTTACAGTAAGAATTTTCCAGGTCAGTTGGAGTGTAAGTTTTCTGAAGGGGTGTCTATTCTTTATTGAGAGGGAATCGTGCAGGTCACCAAAAGCATAAGAGGTGTGAGATTCAAGTAGATTTTTTTTTTGAACTTCATTTTTATTGAGTCACAGGAATGCAATATCGTTTGGCTGCAAAAGATCAGTAAATAAGTGAACAATGCAACCAACATATCCATATAGCAGCCTCTATATAAGGGAAAACCCAATACAAAAAGCCCCATGACTCAAAGTTTTTCAAATAGGCAATAGAACATAGAGAAATAGAGAGAAAATCCCCCCGCAACCACACACACAGCCAGACGCATACACTCCACACCTATATACCTCACAGAAGACCAGAGGATATCCACTGCCTGTCATACCAGGAAACTCAAGGCAAGCAGAACCAAAGGAGAAGAATCAGAAATGAGCAATTTGGCAGTGACAACCAATGGTACAAGAGACCCATAGCTATATTCTCGATGGCCCTAATTTCTCTTAGCATTTCATTGTCCATCTCATCATTTTAGCCAGGTGGACGGTAGTATACTCCTATCACTATACTCTTCCCCAACACACAAGGGATTACTAACCATAAAGATTAGATTGTGCATTCAGTCTCTTGCAGAATCTTTATCCTGTTAGACTCTATGCCATCCCGGACATAAAGCGCCACCCCGCCTCCCAGATGCTCCTCCTCTCTGTCATTGCAATATAATTTGTACCCCAGTATAGCACTGTCCCATTGGTTATTCTCCTTCCACCATGTCTCTGAGATACCAATTAAGTCTATGTCATCATTCACTGCTATACATTCTAATTCTCCCATCTTACTTCTTTGAAATGTTTATATGCTAATGCCAGAAGTCTCTGCGTTTTTTGTTCGAATTTTCATTCTGCTTTTTAATTGATAGGGATAAATTGGAATCTTCTAGCTCAGGTGAGTTTTTAGGTACAGGCACTTGGACTACTTTTCTTATTATTGGAACCTCACTGTTGGGATGCCCTAATTCTAATGCATCATTAGTATCCTTTGAAGATATATCCCTCTGAACCATTCTCTGCTGAGAGACTGTCGGCTTTCCCCTTTGTTCTAGTTTAAAAGCTGTTTTATCTCCTTTTTAAAGGTTAGCAGCAGCAGTCTGGTTCCACCCTGGTTAAGATGGAGCCCCCCCTTCCCCAAAAGGTTCCCCAGTTCCTTATAAAACTGAATCCCTCTTCCTTGCACCATATAGTCTCATCCACGCACTGAGACTCCGGAGCTCTGCCTGGGTCTGGGGACCTGCGCAGGGACCATTTCAGAGAACGCTACCCTGGAGGTTCTGGATTTTAGCTTTCTACCTAAGAGCCTAAATTGGGCTTCCAGAACCTCCCTCTCACATTTTCCTATGTTGTTGGTGCCCACATGTACCCTCAAAGGCACTTTCAGAAGGATCATGGCAACTTATCTAAAAACACTTTAGCCTCTTGAGGTGTAGTCAGCACCTCCATTATGGAAAACTTTCAGATGAGCAGGGAAGTGTAGTGAGAATTTTATCCCTCTCTGAAAGAGCTTGGTGCAATAAGGAGAAAACTCCTTCCAAGGTACCTGCACTTTGCTCGAGAAATTCAGAAAGATCAGCAGCTTAGTCTCTTTAAAAGTCACTTCCCTTGTTACGATAAGCCTGCAATATTTTTGCTTTATCCATATAAGTTAAAATATTTTGCAGCTACTTGCGTAGCTTCTTTTGACCTGGCCCCCCGGGGCCCAACTGATGTACGTGCTCCACAGTACTGGCTGGGTCAGTGGTACCCATACTCAGGTGCTCCTGGAGCCATTTCTCACAGAGGGACCACAGCTCCTCGTCCTGAACTGATTCAGGGACCCACACTATGCGAAGGTTATGGCGTCTGCTGTGAGTTTCTAGGTCACCAAACTTTTCTTCAATGTCCCGATGTTTCTCTTAGCTCACTGCAGCCTCTGACTCAAGTGAGGCCATGCGGTCCACATGGTCTGACAAAGTGCTGTGCAGGCCCTGCAGAGAGGCACTGAATGCTTTCGTCCGCTCCCGCAGCTCGTCGACGGATGACTGAATACACTGCAGTTGGTCAGCAAGGGCAGCAGAGACAGCCCGGGTGAGGTTACGAATCGCTGCTTCTGAGGGGCCCCTCACATGCAAGGCCTTGAGGTGCCATCTTGTCTTCCTCACTGTCAGCCTTCTCCGCTTCGACCCTCTTCACACGGTTTGCCATCTGTCTGCCATTTGCGATACTCGATTCCCGATGGTTCTGCTACCGATCCTGCTGTTTAGTTTAACAGAATTGCCCAGTCAGAGAAGTCAGAGAAGAAACTGAAGATTTTGGTGACAAAGCACAGGACTGTGTTGGAGGCTAATAGAACCCAAGGATAAGTGTTGCCTGTCTGGAGCTGCAGTGCCGGGCTGAGGAAGCTGCATCTGGCAAAGGGCTGGGAGTGCAGTGTCCTGGAGCCAGTCCTGATGGTGTAACAGATTTTGAAGGAGATTGTGGGCAATATTAAAGAGAAATTTTAAGCTATTTTTTGGGTCCACAGCAGATCCAGGAGCGTAAAGAAAAGAGAACCTAACTTAAAGGGAAGTGGATGATTTTGGGATTAATTTGTCTGATATTTTTGTGAAAATTTGAACTGTGTTTTGCTACTGAAGTTAACTAAGAAATGTGGACTATATAATTTTTTTTTGTTATTCTGCTGAATTGGTTCACCTTTTTAGTAAACTATTTTTTTTCTTTGGAGCACAGACTGCGGTGTGAACAATATTTCTTTTGTGGTGTCCTCAGCCTGGTATGGCCTGCCTCCAACTTACAACCTGAGAGAAAAGTCCACCAGCCCACTTGAGTGCATCCAGTTACTTTCAGAGACTGGGAAGGTCCCAAAGGAGGAGGGGTTACACTGATAAAAAAAAAAAAAAAAAGACCCAAAACCTAACCCCCTCCCTTTTCCCCAAACACTTCCTAAACAATTCTAGGTGCGACCTTCAGATGCTGAGGCAAAATCTGGCTGTAGCTCTGGGTCAGGATTCTTCCATGGGAGACAGCACAGCTATAAAGGCCTAAGGGGGACCATGTGTATCCACTTTTTAAAAATGCAATGTCCATTCTGGGAATAGTTCCAAAACAAAATACTTGACTACAGTAAAACTCAAGTAAAGCAATACACATGAAAAGAAAAAATTATGGGCAAACATTTCTTCACAAAATCCAGTAGATAGACAGTCCCAAGAAGTCAAGAGAAACAAAAATGACAAGGAATCAATCTCTCCAAGAAGTGCAGAACAGTGGGTTGACTCTGTTCCCTATCTATGGCTTCCTCTCCCGTATGATCCCACTTGGAACTTGAACTCCTCTTCTCCCACAGACAATTGGTATCACATTGGATTGCAGAATCCATTCTCATTGGGAAATTCACGCTCCTGCTTGCTTGAGCTCCTTCTGGAACCCCCTTCCAACATAATGCTTCTCAACCCAGACCTCAGGCCACACCTAGCTTGTCAGATTTTCAGGATAGCCACAATGAATATTCATGAGATAGATGTGTACGCACTGCTGCCACTGCAGGCAGATCTCTCTCATGCATAGTCATTGTGGAGATCCTGGAAACCTGACTAGCTTGGCATGTCCAGAGGACTGGGTTGAGAACCTCTGCTCCAACAAATGTGAGAAAGCACACTCACTCTCTCATGTGGAAAGAAAAGAATCTGGCCTGTCCTCTCCTGGAGCTAAGGAGAGCTGCAGCCCTTGCTACCTCTCCCTTGTTGGGGGTTGGACCCTTACCTTCACTCAGACCTACGGATACACGCTGCACAACCTTCCATTGCCAGAAGTTTCCATATCCCAGTGCGCTCTAGTCAGCCTTACATGATTCAGTTCTGGCTTAATGAATATACTTTTAATGTATTGTGCCAAACTTGTCTCAGAATGACAAAGAGATTTTATTTGTACGTATTGGCTTAGTTTATTTGATTGATGTCTTGACAAAATTAGTAAAAGCAGTTTATAAACAATATACAATGAATAAATAGGGTTATGCCACAGTGAGTTAAAACATCAATACAATAAATGTGAAGATAATAAAAACAGACTGGTCAATAATTTATCAAAGTAAAAGAAAATAAATCACATTAAGAAGAAAAATATCATATACAATAAAAAGAATTAGATTCATTTACTTTATTTTCATACTGTTTATATTGTGAGTGGCTTCCAAAATTTTAAAATATTTTTTTTTCCTGCCTAAGATGTAAGGAGAGAGCAGTGACAGTGCCACAAAGCTAAAGGATTCATTGCTGAGGGTTACTGAACAGCGAGTAAATCTAAGATGAGCAAGGGGCTCATGTAGGCTTATAAGTGAACAGTGAATCAGATAAATACTTTAAGCATCTGTAAAACAAAAACATCCCCACAAACCCAACTGCTTGAAATTTGATTTTTTTATCAACCATCGCTATTCACATCGCTTAACAGCAAAATCATCTGGTGTTACTCCTCACATTTTTTTTTTTAAGACTGAAGTCTTTCACTTCCTTCAGTATGATCTCTTGGTAGTCTCCCTTCATTGTAAAGTGATCAAATGAAACACACAATAAGGTCAATATTCAGCACCACACAGCCAGTTATATTCCAGCTTAGCTGGTTTGAATATTTGGCCCACACTCAGCAGCCACCACTTAGATGGCTGTTTAAATAACTAAACAGACGGATAAGCGAGAGGCAGGAGCTTCGTATCGGCTAATTTAGCCACAAAAGTGCAGATATTCAGCCTTAATCTGGTTTAGTTAGCCAGCTCAGTCTAGGGCAAGAAGTTTATCTGGCTAATTCGAGTATATTCAGTGACATGGCCACACCACTGCCTATCATCTCAGCCAAGTAGGCTAAAACGTTTATCTGGCGAACTTGTTCAGCCGGATAGTAGCTCAGTATTGGCCTGAATACCTCCAATATTTTCAAAGTTTCTAGAAGTATGTCTAGAAGATTCAATGTATTTTTTACAGTATATAGGAACAGAACAATACATACATCATGGCAGCAATTTGGTAAACAACTCAATCACTTCAGTCTCCCCATTACAAAAGAAAATATATATTTACAGTATATATACACACATCAAAATATCCTGTAGTCTGTAAGGCAATAGAAAGACTTACTGCCTTCTATTTCTCTATTTCTATAATGCTACTAGATGTACAGTGCTGAGAAAATGTTTGTGAACCCCTGAGAATGATCTGTATTTTAGCACAATGTATACTCAAAACATGATTAGATCCCAATCTAAACCCTGATGAGAAAGAAAAAGATAACCTCATTGAATTAATAACCCAGAATAAATAATATATTTTAATTGATTCATTCAACAAAAAGATTAAACAAGTATACTTGGGAGAAAAAAAACCAAAGTTTTCCTTCGGTAACTGTTGGCACCTCCTTGAGCAGCAATAACTTCAACTCAACACTTCCTTTCTCACATCGCCCTAGAGGAATTTTAGTCCATTCTCCCACACAGAACTGTTTCAACTGACATTTGAGGGCTTCTTTGCATGATCAGCTCACTTCAGATCTTACCAGGATACTTCAAATAGTAACCCTAGTAAATGATAGCAGATAAAGACCAAAATGGTCCATCCAGTCTGCCCAGCAAGGTGTTCAGGATTGTTACTGCAACTCCGCGCAGGCCACCCCCATGTCCCCTGTTTAGGATTATAATTTCTGCTCCATGTAAGTTACCCTTCATGCCCTCTGTTGAGCGTTATAATTATTGCTCTGTGTAGGTTCCCCCAATGCAGAATTGTTATATTAACTTACATTTCTAGACCACCTCCCTTGTATCAACCTAAAGCAATTTACACTGAAAAACAATACAATAAACAAATGTTACTCCAAAAGGTCTCACAGGTTGCCCAGTTTCTTCATTTTGATCCTCTAGCCATTTGGGATCCTCTTGTGTTTATTCCAAATGCTTTTGAATTCTCTTACCATTTTTATCTTCACCACTTCTTCCAGATGGGCATTCCATGCATCCCACCACCTTTCTATGAAAAAATATTTCCTGACTTTTTCATTCTTTCCCCTTGGACATTCACATCATGACTACTTCTTCCTTTCCATCGAAAAATGTTTAGGTTGGGATTTTGACTTGGCTAATCCAAACACACAAAACCTCTCCTCCAGCAATTCTGTCTTGCTGCATGACTCACTTTCAACTCAGCTTTAGCTCACAAATGGAAAACTTGACATCTGTAGAATTTTCTGAAATAAAGCAGAATTCATGGTTCTATCAATGAAGCCAAGCCATCCAGGTCCTGATGTAGCAAAGCAGCCCCAGACCATGATTTCTCCATCAGCATGCTTGACATTTGGAATGAGGTTCTTACTTTGGAAGGCAGTGTTTGTTGTTTTTGCCAGAGAAAACATTTGGTTTTGTGACTAAAAAGTTCAATTTTTGACTCCTCTGTTCACAGAATATTATTGCAGAAGTTCCGTGGGTCATCCAGATGCTCTTTGATGAACCTGAGGCAGGCAGTATTGCTCTTTTTAGAGAGAAATGGTTTCTCCCTAGCTATCCTCCCATGAACACCATTCCCATTCAGTTTTTTCTTGATAGTTGAGACATGAAGCTTCACATCAGCCGCAGTGAGAGAGGCCTGCAGATTTTTAGATGTTAGGCTGGGGTACTTCATGGGATGATTTTAGCAGGACAACCCCTCCTAGGTGGAGTCACTGTAATCTTCAACCTTTTCCATGTGTAGACTGACAGTAAATGGATGGAGCCTAAATATTTAAAAATATGAGCCAGCTTCTCTTTTTCATAGGCCCTCTAAAAATGTCTTTTGATCTTGGTATGAAGAATTCCCACTTACTTTTATGGAGGACAATTCAGGTGTCCGGATTTATTCTGTAGGCTGGTTTACTTCTTACCTGAATATTTAAGCGCCTGATTCTAATTAGCCAATTAATTATGCTAAGGAAACTAGGGGGTTCACTTCCTATTTCACACTGATTCTGCTTGCTCTTGCTTTGTACATTATTGTGTTTCAAGTAACAGGGTAATAACTGTAATAATTCTCATTATTATGCTTTTTTTTTCAGCACTGTAGGTACACATTTCCTAGAATCTAATCATTTCAGGTATTTCTTTTTCATTACACAAAGACCTTTATGGCAGGTATTCTTTGGCGATAGCTTGTTGTTATAATTGTCCAATTCCTACCAGCAGTGCTATCAAAAATGCCAGGTTTCCACAGATATAGACGAGTAGAACAATCACTTCATTCTTAGTCTGGAAGCACAATAAGATGAGAGAGGTAATGAAAGCAGCTTTAAAGTGAAGATCTCATCATGATTAAAAGGTTCTGAGAATCTGAGGCGTGCAGAGGGTCACCTGGGATTCTGTTGTCACAGAAATTAGTCACAGAGGGGCAGGGGGAGGAGTCATTTTCAAAGGGACTTTTGTGAATAAATTAGTGATTAACCTGCTGCCATGACCCTTTAGAGAATTGCAGAACCGATATGCACCTAAAGTTAGATGCACAGACACTGCGTGCACGTATCTTTGAGCACATAGGGAGAGGCATTTCAGGAGATGGAGTCTGGGTGGGGTTGGAAATTTTTTGCATACTTTTTGATTTTAAGAAATGTATGCATATATTCTCAAGCCAAAACTACATGCATCAAATGACAGGTGCAATTGTGTTTGCCTAGTTTTGGCAGGATAATTTTCAAAGCAGATTTCTGCTTGTAAGTCCGCTTTGAAAATTGGTACAACCTATGGCCAAATTTGATGGCTAACTTATACACGATGTTAGAAAATGATCCCTGCAATGAGCTTTGTCGGGCCATTGTATGAATCATCAGGAAGTTCGTAAAAATATCCAAATCCAAGCAGATCAAATCAGAGTGTGCACTGTGGATTATGTATGTGGGAGCTTTAGGACCATCCACAAACAATCTGGGGTGGCCTGCATGCCTATTTACTAAATTCAAACATCTAACTTCCTGCTTGGCTTGTTGTGGAACTTGGATTAGAGCTGTTTATCAATCCAGTTCTACAGGGCATTCCCCTTGCCTCTCTCCTCCCCCCAACCAGTTTTTTGGGACATCCACACTGAATTTGCATGATATATATTTGGATACTTTGGGTCTAAGAGGGAGAATAATATGCAAACGTATCTTATAAATATTCATTGAGGATGTCCTGAAAACTAAACTGGTTTTGAGGTGGGGCCCACAGGATTGCACTGAGAGCCACTTGGTTTGCTGTAGTGATTTCCAAACCTGTTCCTGCAAATCTCTCATGCATATTCATTATGGATATCCTGAAAATCCAGCTAGCTTGGGGCCCTCCGTGATAGGTTTGGGAACCACTGGTAAGAAGCATGGAAAACGATGGAAAGTTAATGTTACAGAAATATTTCAGTACTCAGCCTAGAAGCCTAATATTAGCCCAGACAACCTTTCCTTTTTATTATAAGTTAATTTTAATATATTGCCCTTTACAAGTTGTATTTCTGTAACTTTGATTCTATAGAATATTTTCCCCCTAATGGCACGCTTGAACCTGAAAATATGAACATTTTGAGTGTAAGATAGTAAAGAAGCTGTAGGGTCTTTAGACACTCCCAATGAGAAGTGTTTCGTAGTGAGAGCTATTCTATTAATCGAGGACCCCATTTTAGCAGTCTTCTATCCTAGAAATGTGGCTGCAACATAAGGGTGGAGGTCCCAAGCCTCCAGGATTTGGAAGAGTTCTTGGGATCCTGAGAGTACGAGAACCAGGGAGTGATTTGGTGTAAAAAGGGGAGTTAGCCCTATACTTCTCATCTGTATTAGAAGATAACCTCAGTGGTTTGGTAAAATGGATATTCAGGCTAGAGTCAGAGGAAGAACTGCCATGCTTTGGAACTTGAATCAGAGCAAGAGTCAGCAGGAAAAGCTCTGAATCTAGAACAGAGAATTTTCAGTTTTCATTCTCTGGAACGCAGCGCTCTATAAACCATTGAGTAGGTACTAATACAGGGAAAGTCTCAGTATTGGGAACAGCTATAAGAAGTATGCCGTGAGGGAGCTGGAGAAAAGGATTCCCGAGACTATCTATTGACTGTATTAGGATTGTACTAGACAAGAGCATACCATCTGCCAAATTGTTAATTAGCATCAAGTATCCTAGTAAACGGATTTTGGAACATCCTCAGCCTTATGTGGTCATGCGGTCTGTTTGTACTGGGAGGTACCAGAAGATATCCCACAAGCCTAAAGGTCTTGAAAGAATTTTCTACCCCTCCCCCTGTCAGGAAAGGACACAAGGGAGTCTCCAATCTCAACTGTATCCCTAAGTTCTACTAACCAGAGGAACAGGGGTTACGAAAGTTAACATCTGTATAATAAGAAACAATAATGCACTTCAAAAATTAACAGAAGTAACCAGAGAAAAGTATTTAACTTTGTCATGAAGAGGTATACATTACCTTCCCATCTGGGACTTTCTGGATTCCTGAAACACAATCATTCAAATTATTTTTTTCATTATATGTCTCCTTTGCTAATCATTTAACAATGCTTATTATTTTATTACACTACTAGATATACAGCATGGCATATAACATGAATGTGCATTTGTTTGAAACAAAATAGGAAATGTAATTGATTTTCTATTAAGTTGCATTTTTTTTCAAAATGAAATTAAAGAAAACAAATTTCTTTTGATTTCCTTTTTTGTTCTGAATATTCACTGCCAAATGTTTTTTTTCTAAAAAAAAACCCAAAACAAAACAAAAAAAAAACAAGCACGACTCTGGTCCAAGTCCCTCCCCCACCCATCAAAGGCTTCCCCCTAGCCTCCAGGACATCCTCTTTCCCCCACCATGGATCTTCCAGGGGCAAGAGTGAATCCCAGTTGCTCCTGCCCCACTGCTCCAGCTTTCTAAAAATGGCCATTGGTCAACCCAAGGCTGTTGTCATTATGTTGTGTTGTATGGTGGATTCTGACGGCACACCTCTCCTGTATAACGGTGATAACTATTCGATCTAGATGAATACCTGAGATCATGGGAAATAAAGTGACTTGGCTAATGTCATAGAGAGTATCCATGGAAGAAGCAGGATATGAACCCTGGCTTCTCCGATGCCCAACCTATTGCTCTTATCACTAGACCACACTTACGCATGCTGTAAAAAAAAAAAAAAAGGCCTATCAGAGCAGTGGCAGTGAAGACTTACCTCTTTTTTCCAGCTGAGCATTCACTTCTAGAATAATGTACGTCAGTGCCTCCCATGCTACAAATCCGCCCATGACTTTAACCATCCATTCTATGACAGATATACTAGGCTGCTGTAGTCCAAGAAATATGGCTGCCACTGGGGAAAGATGATACGGACCCATCAAAGCTTAGATCACTTTGTAGCTCTGGTTCATAAACATTTTATTGGAATCCTTAAACTATTTTGGATAATGATCTGAGTTGGTCTGAATCATCCCTTTCCAGCTCTTGCATTTTTCCAGGGAAAGGGGCAAGTTTCCAACTGTCCCACATTGAGTACTTTTTACCCATGGGCTTTGCACCAGTTCTCGAAGGGAAAGTGACCATGTGGTAGGCACTCTTTCACTGACGACAAGGCACAGAGATTGGAAAAAGCGATCTACATGCCTCATTTTCCTCCCACATTTAAAGAGGCCTGCAGGAACGCCTCATCCTAATGCAGCTTAAAGTGTATGTGCTGAGGGATGCCAGGCCCACTTTTAGCCACATTGAGGGAGGGCAGTTTTGATGGCTGATTTCTGCAGCTAGATTGCTCTTTACCTGCATAAATCACTTTGAAAAATTCCCTTTAAACGAGCACAGACAGTACGGAATCATTGAGATCTCTCGCCCTCTTACAATCTGTTTCCAACTCAGTCCTCAAGGCCCACCCAGATCAGGGGAGATATGATAGAAGTCCATAAAGTGAGTGGACAGTGGAGAGGTATGGGTAAATGAATAGCTTGGTTACACTTTCAAAAAGTACAAAAAGACTATGGGACATGCAATGAAGATACTAGATGATACATTTAAGATAAATAGGAGCAAATATTTTTTTTTACTTAAACACATAATTAAACTGGAATTTGTTGACTGAAGATGGAGTGAAAGCTGTTAGTATAGCTGCATTTAAAAACGGTTTGGATAAGTTCCTTGAATAAAAGTTCATAAACCATTATTAAGGTGGAGCTGCAGAAATCCAATTCTTATCCGTGGGATAAGCAGCATGGAATTTATCTACCCCTTGGAATCTTGCCAGGTACTTGTGACCTGGATTAGCCATGGTTGGAAACAGGATGCTGGACTTGACGGACCTTTGGTCTGAAAGAATTTGTCATATTCTATGTTCATATGATTTTAGGATATCCAAAATATGTAGTGCATATGATCCAGTGCAAAAAAATGTGATGTAGGATGCTACACTGGTGAAACAAGCCAAAAATGAATTAAAAGAATCGATCTTCATAAACAAACACAAGGGAGTTAAATTAGCCCAAGTTTGAACCTTGTGAGCATCAGTGCCCATCAAGTCTTCAAGCCAGTGGTCAGGGTTGATGCCTTGATGATGGTCACTACTATGTACAAGTTTCAAACATGTGTTAATTCATCCCCTTTGTATCTGTAATTATGTGTCCAATACATGCACACATTTTTCTGTAGACAAAAAAAAACCAAAACAGAGAAAACCAAAATGATAGTTCAGAAGGTGAACACTTCTCAAAGAAAGATCATTCCATTCATGAATTCACAATCAGTATGCTTAAAAGAAATTTTAGCAGTAAAGAGCAGAAAATATTTGAAATTAGGATGATCATACACTGGCTCTCTGACCCATTATCAGATATAGTGCCTTTAAAATTTTACTGGCTCTTCCCCCGGCCAGATTTAATATTTTGACAACCACAGGCAGAGTGCCATGTCGCATGACCCAAGAAAGCAGAACCAGGCTCTTCTTTGGCCTGTATATTTGGTGCCCTGAGCAGCTGCCTATGCCTAAATCCAGGCTGTCTTCTCCTCTCTAAACCCTGCCCTCTCCCTTTTACTGAGCTGGAATGGCACATGCAGGCAGCTTAAGATCTAGATAACCCTGTACTATTTAAACCACATGTAACTGCGCTATTTATTCACTGAGCTTATGAAGGAAAGATAACCCTTGAAAGGTCATCACACTTGTATTAAGTTAATCCAATAAAAGATATCATGTGCAACTTGTTTGTTGACCCTTAATTCTACATATGCCAGGGGACTAAAAACAGCAACCACATTTCTTTGTAAACAATAACAAACTGTGGGCCTGATTCATTAAAGCTTTTCTCCCATTTTGTATCTACGGGAAAAAAAGCTAAGGGGTTGATTTTAAAAGGAGTGCGCGGCCCTCCACATGTGCGCGTTCCCAGTGCACACACATGGGCACGCTGAATTTATAATGTGCGTGCCGGCACGCGGATGTTATAAAAATCCAATGGCCATGCGCGCGGGGGGGGGGGGGGGGGGGGGGGGGGGGGGTTTTTGGTAAATATGCGCACCAACTTAATCGGGCCTCCCCCAGTTCCTTCCCAGTCCACTCCTTCCCTACCCCCCCACCTACCTAATACACCTTCCCCCTACCTCCTTCCCCTCTCCTCCCTGACCCCTAACCCCTTCCTATCTACTACATTTTTTTGGTTTCATTACTTACTGCCTCCTCTGAGCAGCAGTAATTCTGCGCACATTGGCCCGCGCTTTCCTAGAACAGTGTAAGAATGGCGCTTTGTCCCAGCCTTCAACCCCTCTGCCCGGCCCCTTTTTGGAGAGGCTCGGCACTTGTGGCGCGCACCGGGGTTTACGCGCGTGGCTGGCCCGTTTTAAAAATGCGCGGCGGTCTCACGCAAGGCAAGCCGGCCACGCGTGTGGTAAACCCCGGTTTTTTACACGACGTGTGCCTTTGAAAATCCAGGGCTTTAGTGAATCAGGTTACTGAGTTTAGGACAGTCTATCAACAGCTTAATGCAACATCAAGTTTTGCAGGTGACAGCATTTTTCTTGCTTTAACCTAACACATTTTGATATTGCCTGCACCTGATTTGAAGTTCTACGTATTTAAGGGACCTGATGCTTAGAGTACAACTCAGTGAAATGTCAAGTCATGACAGCATTCACACCTGAAAAGAACATTTGCAGAATGCTGTGTAAAATTGCAAAAACAATTTATTTATTTTGATTTAGATTCCGCCCTTCAGCCACTTTAAAAGCAGATTACAAAAATCAGCATTTTTTTTCCCCCCAGAAATGTTTTCTTAAAGAAACTTGCTCCATCTTACCGTTCCGTATTTTACGTGGCAAATTTTACAAGGACGTGTAGAACTAAGAAAAAGGTAAATAATTCAAACTGCCGTAGTACAAGAAAGGTTGCACAGTATCTTGTACCTGGTCACAGCAAGAAGTTATCTGAACTACACGACTGGCAATCCAAGCACCAAGGTCAGAGGAGTTTGCTGCTTGGCTTTGCTCTCATTAGAGCAAGTTCTGCTGCAAGCAAAGTATTTGCGGGTAAAAATAGGCCACCCCCGCATCAGTCATAACTTGGGAGACCAGTTAAGGGAAAGGTTTCAGTTAGGCACATACTTTTAAGACTGTACAAAACCAACTCAATATTGAAGGACAAATTACCTCCATATTCTGTTTGGTGGTTGGTTATACAAATGAAAAGGCCATAAGTTATTTTAAATGAAGCATTAGCAGCATATCTGTTCCATGCATTCGTTTACAAACACGCCTCTCAGGACACCTATTTTTAATGCATGAATCATGTGTGCTGTGAAAGTATGTCAATTCAGCCAAACTTTCCATGTATTTCCTTATTTACGCTCACAGATCCTTTGAACATTTACCCCTTAATATTGTACTTTAACATAGTAATTGCCAGGAGAAACAACAAAAAACCCCAAAAAACAAAAACAAAAAAAGACAGCCGACCCATCCAGTCTGCCCAGTTATTTCTGTCCACATTGCCAAGAAAATATCCCACCTAAAGTCACTTTAATCATAAAAAACATCCACGCCCACTCTAAGGAAGCATAACAATGAAGTGTATTATGAACCTAAAAAAAATTCACTTTAATACCATTCACAGTAAGCTTACTGAGAAATCAGTGAAATATTATGCAATTATATCTACTTTAATTACACACACACTAAGGGGGTCATTTTCAAAGGAGTTACGCATGTAAATGTGACATACTATCGTAGCAATTTTCAAAAGCTATTTACTCGAGTAAAGTGCACTTACTTGAGTAAATCCTATGGACAATTCAATGGCATATATTGTAGCAATTTTGAAAAGCCTACTTACTTGAGTAAAGTGTATTTACTCGAGCAAAAACCAGTTTTGCTCGAGTAAATGCTTTTTAAAATCTACCCCTAAATGTATTAAACTCTGATAAAAGTCACCTTACCTGCCAGAACCTTTATCACCAATGCGTTCAAAGAGTGACCCCAGTTAAAAATAAACCTCCTGTTGATGCAAAGAAAGCAGATACAAAATAAGGACATGATCCATTTCAAAGGCTCAGCTAAGAGAGAAATTCACAATAGTACACATGGAAGATTACAGTCGCTGTGACTTTTTTCCCCCTCAGATACTTTTGATTAGAAAATAGAGGGCAGTATTCAATACATTTTTCTACAGGCACAGAATAGAAATCAGTCCTTCTTGAGTAAGGCACAAATGGAGAAATTACTTACCTGATAATTTTGTTTTCCTTAGTGTCGACAGATGGACTCAAGACTAATGGATATAGTGTACTCCTGATAGCAGATGGGAGATTGAGTCAGATTTCAAAGCTGAAGTCAGCCTACATTTACCTGTGCAGGAAGCTCAGCTCTTCAGTATTCTCCTCGAAAAGCTATTGTGGATATATGTGTGCTTTAATAACTTGGTTAACTTGATTAACTAAGATTGGTTCAACTGATTTCCAAATTGGAGACCGCCAGTGCACTCAACCGGATAATGCCAACACCCGGCAACTATGGGTGTCCTGAACTAGGGGTAATACCTGGCTTACCCGTGCTTGTCTCCTTCGAGGTTTATCATCCGAGGTTCCCGGATTCTGGGGCAGCCGTGGGCGGGGTGCTGTGTCCATCTGTCTACACTAAGGAAAACAAAATTATCAGGTAAGTAATTTCTTCATTTTCTAGCGTGTAGCCAGATGGACTCAGGACCAATGGGATGTACAAAAGCTACTCCTGAACAAGGTGGGAGGCTGCCCGTGGCTCACTTAGTACTGCCCTTGTGAAGGTTGTGTCCTCCAGAGCCTGGACATCCAGGCGGTAGAACCTGGAGAAGGTGTGTATGGAGGACCATGTCGCCGCTTGACAGATCTCAGCGGGTGACAACATCTTGGTTTTCTGCCCAGGACACTGCCTGGGCTCTTGTGGAATGGGCCTTGACTTGCAGAGGCAGTGGCTTCCCTGCCTCTACATAGGCTGCCTTGATTACTTCTTTGATCCAGCGGGCTATGGTTGCCCGCGAGGCTGCTTCCCCCTGTTTCTTCTTGCTGTGAACAACGAACAGGTGGTCCATCTTTCGCACAGATTCCGATCTTTCCAGGTATCGGACTAGGAGTCTGCTGACATTTAGGTGGCGAAGAAGGTGTGAGTTTTCTGAGTCCTTTTGTTCGTCTGGAGATGGCAGCGAGATGGTTTGGTTTAGATGAAACTGAGAAACCACTTTCGGTAGGAAGGAGGGGACAGTGCGTAGCTGAATGGCTCCTGGTGAGAACCTAAGGAACGGTTCCAGACAGGATACAGCTTTAAGTTCAGAGATGCGACGGGCTGAACATATTGCTACTAAGAATGCAGTCTTCAAGGTCAGGAGACGTAGTGACAGGCTGCGTGTTGGTTTGAAGGAAGTTCCTGCTAGGAAGTCTAGTACTAGATTGAGATTCTATAGGGGCACCGGCCACTTTAGTGGTGGTCGGATTTGTTTAACCCTTCTCAGGAAGCGGGAAACATCTGGATGGGTTGAGAGACTGATGTCAACCACTTTGGCTCTGAAGCAGGCCAGGGTGGTCACCTGAACCTTGATGGAGTTGAGAGACAACCCTTTCTTCAAGCCATCCTGCAGAAATTCCAGGATCATGGGAATTTTGACTATCCGCGGAAAGATCTCATGGGACCTCACACCAGGCTTCGAATACTCTCCATATTTGTATGTAAGCTAGTGATGTGGAGAATGTGTGTGCTCGGAGCAAGGTGTCAATCACTGCCTTAGAGTATCCGCTCTTCCTCAGGTGAGTCCTCTCAAGGGCCAGACCCTAAGAGTCGGGTCTTCATGGAGGATCGGTCCTTGCCGGAGAAGGTCCCTGTGTGGAGGTAGGCACAGAGGGCTGCCCGCAAGGAGTCTTCGCATGTCTGCGTACCAAGGCCTTGGCCAGTCCAGGGCCACTAGAAGTACTAGTCCCTGTGGTGTTCGATCTTATGGATGATCCTGCCCAGTAGTGGCCATGGGAGAAAGGCATACAGCAGGTCTTCCTGTGGCCAGGTCTGGACGAGGACGTCGATTCCCCGGGATTGCAGTTCTCGTCTGCGGCAGAAGAACTTGGGAACTTGGGTGTTGGACCGGATTGCCAGTAGATCCATGGCTGGGGTTCCCCAGCGGTTTACTATCAACTGGAAGGCTGGGGTCGACAGCATCCATTCCCCTAGGTCTAGGCTCTCTCTGCTGAGGTAGTCCGCAGAGACGTTGTTTTTTTCCCACGATGTGGGAGGCTGATATCCCTTGCAGGTTTATTTCTGCCCATGACATGAGGGGGGCTACAGGGATACTTCTTGGCTTCTGGTTCCTCCCTGGCGGTTGATGTAGGCCATGGTTGTGGAGTTGTCAGACATGACTGACAGACTCGACATGGAGTCTGTGGCTGAATTGTAGGCAGGCTAGTCTGACTGCTCAGGCTTCCAGGCGGTTTATGATCCACCCCACCTCTCCCTTGTCCCATTATCCCTGGGCCGTCAGTTTCTGGCAGTGGGCTCCCCACCCTCGCAGGCTCGCATCCATGGTGAGCAAGATCCAGTTTGGTGGGGACAGATTTACTCCTTTGCTCAGGTGAGTTTCCTCTAGCCACCACTGGAGCTGGGTCCGAACCTCCTCTGGTAGCTGGAGGCGAATTGAGTAGTTCTGGGACGTTGGGTTCGATTGTGACAGTAAGGAGCATTGTAATGGGTGCATGTGGGCCCTTGCCCATGGAACGACTTCCAGGATTGATGTCATGAGGCCGAGGACTTGGAGATAGTCCCATACCTTGGGGTGAGCGTGGTTCAACAGTTTCCGCAGCTGGCTCATCACCTTCCTTCTCCTGGGAAGGGAGAAGGATAACCTTATCCTGTTTGGTGTTGAACCGGACTCCCAGGTACTCTAGTGATTGGGAGGGCTGCAGGCAGCTCTTGGCTATGTTGATGACCCACCCGAGTTTCTGCAGTAGATTCTATACTCTGGTAGTCTCCTGGTGACTCTCCTCTGGAGATTTTGCCCTAATCAGCCAATCGTCCAAGTAAGAATCTATGAGGATTACTTCTTTCCTCAGTGTTGCTGCCACTACCACCATGATTTTGGTGAAGGTCCAAGGGGCGGTAGCTAGTCCGAATGGTAGCGCCCAGAACTGATAATGATGGTCCAGTATTGCAAAGCGTCGGAAGCGCTGATGGTTGCGATGGACGGGGATGTGGAGATAGGCTTTGGATAGGTTCAGAGAGGTCAGGAATTCTCCCGGCTGTACTGCCCTTATGACTGAACGTAGGGTTTCCATGCGGAAGTGTGGTACCCTCAGGTAGCGATTGACGGTCTTGAGGTCCAGGATGGGCCGGAACGTTCCTTCCTTCTTGGGAACGATAAAATAGATGGAATAGTGACCAGTATTTTGTTGGTGCGTGGGCACCGGGGTTATCACCTTTAGGCTGAGTAATCTTGCTAGTGTGATTTCCACTGCCATCCTCTTGGAATGGGAGTGGCATGGTGATCTCACAAATTTGTCTGGAAGGATGCTGTGGAAATCCAGAAAGTAACCCTCTCGAATGATGGTTAGGACCCACTTGTCCGACATTATCTCGACCCATCTTTGTAGAAGAGGGTAAGTCTGCCTCCTATGGCTTCTTCCTATGGATGGATCTGCTGATTCTCATTGTGGGGGTGCGGCCGGAGCCTGTACCAGCTCCCGAAAAGACTGAGCCCTGCCTGTGGGGTGAGGTGCTTGGTAGTGTGTGTTCTTGTATGATCTAAAGCACTGAGCTCCTCTACCCTTAGTCCTTCGGGGGGAGGAGATCCCCCCGAAGGACTAAGGGTAGAGGAGCTCAGTGCTTTAGATCATACAAGAACACACACACTACCAAGTACCTCGCCCCGCAGGCAGGGCTCAGTCCTTTCAGAACAGACACAAAAGAGGGGAGCTGGTACAGGCTCCAGCCGCACCCCACAATGAGAATCAGCAGACCCATCCACAGGAAGAAGCCATAGGGGGCAGACTTACCCTCTTCTACCAAAGATGGGTCGAGATAACATAAGAACATAAGAAATTGCCATGCTGGGACAGACCAAGGGTCCATCAAGCCCAGCATCCTGTTTCCAACAGAGGTCAAAAAACCAGGCCACAAGAACCTGGCAATTACCCAAACACTAAGAAGAACCCATGCTACTGATGCAATTAATAGCAGTGGCTATTCCCTAAGTATAATTGATTAATAGCCATTAATGGACTTCTCCTCCAAGAACTTATCCAAACCTTTTTTGAACCCAGCTACACTAAATGCACTAACTACCTTCTCTGGCAACAAATTCCAGAACTTTATTGTGCGTTGAGTGAAAAAGAATTTTCTCCGATTAGTCTTAAATGTGTTACTTGCTAACTTCATGGAATGCCCCCTAGTCCTTCTATTATTCGAAAGTGTAAATAACCGAGTCACATCTACTCGTTCAAGACCTCTCATGATCTTAAAGACCTCTATCATATCCCCCCTCAGCCGTCTCTTCTCCAAGCTGAACAGCCCTAACCTCTTTAGCCTTTCCTCATAGGGGAGCTGTTCCATCCCCTTTATCATTTTGGTTGCCCTTCTCTGTACCTTCTCCATCGCAACTATATCTTTTTTGAGATGCGGCGACCAGAATTGTACACAGTATTCAAGGTGCGGTCTCACCATGGAGCGATACAGAGGCAGTATGACATTTTCCGTTCTATTAACCATTCCCTTCCTAATAATTCCCAACATTCTATTTGCTTTTTTTGACTGCTGCAGCACACTGAGCCGACGATTTTAAAGTATTATCCACTATAATGCCTAGATCTTTTTCCTGGGTGGTAGCACCTAACATGGAACCTAACATCGTGTAACTACAGCAAGGGTTATTTTTCCCTATGTGCAACACCTTGCACTTGTCCACATTAAATTTCATCTGCCATTTGGATGCCCAATCTTCCAGTCTTGCAAGGTCCTCCTGTAATGTATCACAGTCTGCTTGTGATTTAACTACTCTGAATACTTTTGTATCATCCGCAAATTTGATAACCTCACTCGTCGTATTCCTTTCCAGATCATTTATATATATATTGAAAAGCACCGGTCCCAATACAGATCCTGAGGTACTCCACTGTTTACCCTTTTCCACTGAGAATATTGACCATTTAATCCTACTCTCTGTTTCCTGTCTTTTAACCAGTTTGTAATCCACGAAAGGACATCGCCTCCTATCCCATGACGTTTTAGTTTTCGTAGAAGCCTCTCATGAGGGACTTTGTCAAACGCCTTCTGAAAATCCAAATACACTACATCTATCGGTTCACCTTTATCCACATGTTTATTAACCCCTTCAAAAAAATGAAGCAGATTTGTTAGGCAAGACTTCCCTTGGGTAAATCCATGTTGACTGTGTCCCATTAAATCATGTCTTTCTATATGCTCTACAATTTTGATCTTGAGAATAGTTTCCACTATTTTTCCCGGCACTGAAGTCAGGCTCACTGGTCTATAATTACCCGGATCGCCCCTGGAGCCTTTTTTAAATATTGGGGTTACATTGGCCACCCTCCAGTCTTCAGGTACAATGGATGATTTTAATGATAGGTTACAAATTTTAACTAATAGATCAGAAATTTCATTTTTTGAGTTCCTTCAGAACCCTAGTATGCATACCATCCGGTCCAGGAGATTTGCTACTCTTTAGTTTGTCAATCTGGCCTACTACATCTTCCAGGTTCACAGTGATTTCGTTCAGTTCGTCTGAGTCATCACCCCTGAAAACCATCTCCGGAACTGGTATCTCCCCAACATCCTCATTAGTAAACATGGAGGCAAAGAATTCATTTAGTCTTTCTGCAATGGCCTTATCTTCCCTAAGAGCCCCTTTAACCCCTCTGTCATCTAATGGTCCAACCGACTCCCTCACAGGTTTCTTGCTTTGGATATATTTAAAAAAGTTTTTATTATGAGTTTTTGCCTCTATGGCCAACTTCATTTCAAATTCTCTCTTCGCCTGTCGGACAAGTGGGTCTTAACCATCATTAGAGAGGGTTACTTTCTGGACTTCCACACCATCCCTCCAGACGAGGTACGGGAGATTCACCCCATTTGTTGGCTAGCTTCTCCAATTCGCTTCCGAACAAGAGGGATCCTTGAAAAGGGCATCCTCGTGAGATTTCGCTTTGGATGTTGCATCGCTGACCAATTTCGGAGCCATAGCTGTCTTCTGGCTGCGACTGCCGAGGTGACGTTCCTGGCTGAGGTGCGCACAAGGTCTGAAGTCGCATCTGTGAGGAAGGATACCACAGGTTCCATAGTCTCAGCGGGCGTGGTTGCATTTCTGGAGAGGAGTAAGCAAGAATGTGCCACCAGGGCATAGCAGGAGGTGATCTGAAGAGTCATTGCTGCTACGTCGTAGGACTGTTTAAGGATGGATTTCAGTCGTCTGTCCTGGGCATCCTTTAGTGCCGGCTCCTCCCTTGACGGGAATTGTCATGCACTTGGAAATTGCGCAGACCATGGCATCCACCTTTGGGAACCGCAGGAGTTCCATAGCCACGGGTTCAGGGGGGTATAGGGCTTCTAGGACCCGTCCTCCTTTGAAGCTGGCCTCTGGGACATTCCATTCCAGGTCAATTAGTTGCTGTATGGCTTGCAACATTGGAAAATAGCATGAGGCCTGATGGAGGGACACTAAGATGGGGTTCAGCTTTGGTTCCGCTGTGGTACCCGTGTCTGGAATGCCCAGTGTCTTCAGAGTCTGGGACACGAGAGCTGGTAGCTCGTCTTTGGAGAAGAATTGCAGTATGGTTCAGTATGGTTCCATCCCAGGAGGGATTTCTCCTTCAAGGGAGTCAGCCTCATCCTCCCTAGTGTCTGTGTCTCCGGTAGGGAGGCCTTTGCTTAGAAAGGGCCCTTTGATGGGCCCAAGAGGTGCTTGGAAGGTCTTGCGCTTCTGGTGGAGACTGTGGCTGGGTCTTGGCCGGGGCTGAATGCGCTTGGACAAAGGTTTGCAACCCTTTGAAGAATTCTACCCAGGAAAAGGTCCCTGGGTCCATGTTGATTCCCGGCGGAGTAATGGTGGAGGCCCCGAGGTGCCTTCCTGTGTAGGCGCCAAATTGGAGATACAGAGGTCTGGGGTACTATCATTAGTGGAGCCGGATCCCTCTACTGGCTGTGGAGGGCCTTGCTTTCGTTCCTCCTGAGCCTCTTCGCACTGCTGGCATAGAGAGGAGGCCACTTCAGGTTGCGCAGCTCTCAAGTGGCAGGCTGGGCAGAGGGCTTGTCCCTTGGCTTTCTTGGCTGGCGGTGCCATCGTTTGTGCGCATGGAGAGCTTCCAAACTCTTCTGTGCGTGTAGGTATGAGCTTCGGAGGCTTCGCTGTGCATTCCGGGTGCGCCGAAAATATGTGTGCTGGATGCGCAAGGATATGCATGCAGGCTACTGATTTGTGCAACTGGCTGAGATGTGCACGCTGCTGTGCGCACAGAAATATGTGTGTGCTCGGCACCATTGTGCGTGCAGCTATGCGCACGGCTCGGATGTGCAGACAATACGGTGGTCAAGGGGAGGAAATGGAGCGACGACGACCACACGGGCAAGATGGCGACCCTCCCCCCCGGAGGGTCTCCACGAGTGAGGACCCTCGCACCGGATCGGGGTCTAGCCCAGACGGGGCTACTCAACGCGATTTACCAGATGCTGGAAAGGACAATCTGTGCGGCTATTCGAGCCTCAGAGACCGGAGACTTAAGAGAGGTTTTCTACCTTACCTGGTCACGGCGTTTCCCAGTCTCATGCCAGGCGGTCTCTGGCTGCAGGGGAAGAGGGAAATATCTTCACCGCCGTGCTCAATTCTGCACCCACTGCCTTTCAGCCACCCTGGGGGCTAAGTCCACGCCGGGAGCCGGCTACCGGACCGAAGCTTGCCTCAGAGATCTCGGAAATCACCTCAGGAATTCTCAACTGGGGGAGGGATCCTTAGGTATCACTGCAGGAGAGCGGGGCTCGTCTTCTTGAGGTAAGTTTTCTCTCTCTTTGTTTTAAAATTGGTAACACTCTTCTAGTGTGTGGAAGAGTCCCAATCTGCTTTAGGAGATGGAGAAATACTGAAGAGCTGAGCTTCCTGCACAGGTATACGTAGGCTGACGTCAGCTTTACTCCGTCTCCCATCTGCTATCAGGAGTACACTATACCCACTGGTCCTGAGTCCATCTGGCTACATGCTAGAAAAGCCTTTTTACATGTGAATTGCTTAAAGGAATTAATTTAAGTGCGTTCCTGTTCACATTTTTATTTTTAAATCCTGGCAGCTATTATGTAAGTGGGAAAACGCCCTCCCCCCCCCCCCCCCCCGATTGTGCCCCACTACAATGTATTTTGGGTGGGGGAGACTCTGGGATTGGTTTGAAATGTTATTGAAAATGTTTGACTGTCTGAACCTGCAATTCCTGCTAAGTGTCCTTTAGATGGCATTCTGTGTGACAAAGGATTCACGCGATGAGGTTTCTGGGTTATTTTAAGGCAATGTAGGTTAAGGAGTTTTGATGAAGTTGTCCCCTTAAGAGTAGTGGGAGAATACTGGTGGGCACATGGCCCCGGAAGGTATAAATTCTAGGTCAGATTGGCATGAGTTGCCTTTTCTAGGTTGGAGGTTTGGAAGAGAGGGACCTCCAGGATAGAGAGTCCTGGAGTAACCATCCCATGGGATGGTGGAGCCTAGGGATCCCCCTCCATGAACTCTGCAGGGGCTGTTTCCCTAAGGAAAAAGGCCGAAGGCCAAGAAGTGGAGAGCAGGAGGTGGTGGTGAAGGGATGACTCAAGGAGGAGCGGAATGTGGAAGCTTGCACATTGCCGGAGGGAGAGGCCTAGGACGATGGGAGAGAGGAGGGAAGTCAAGAAGTAGAGTAGCTCATTGGTTTGGGTGCGAGTAGCCTCAAGAGGTAATTCAGGGTTCGAGTTGCAGGATCTCTAAAGGGAGAAAGAGAAACTTGGATAACATGAAGGAGGTTCTGTGATTGAAGAATTCAAACTCTGTTCATGTGGGGACTGGGAATATAGTCTTCCAAACCTTGGCAGTACCAGATAGCTCTAATATAGTGTATATTTTACTCTGACTGCATATCCCATGAGCTCAGATCAATACAGACTATTTACTCTCTTCTAAAATGTACATAGTTGCTGGCTGTAAATCCACAAAAATAAAGTTAGGAGTTTGGTTAAGTCTGTGAATGGTGGGATGTTCTTTGTAAAATTTTGTTTGCCAGCACTAATTAAGAAATGGGGGGGGGGCGGGGAATGCCAGGCAATGCTCTGCCTGTACCAGCCAGGAAAAATAATTCTGCCCCACTGCTTCTAACAGGGTCCACTTTACCCTCTGCATGACCCAAATGAACCCACAAAATAAATGAGAGACTCTCACCATATGGGGAAAGATCCTCATGACATTTTATGTGCTCCGTTGGCGAGGTCACACACATGTTTTTTTTTTCCACAAACAAGAAGCAGCTCTGTTCAAGAGAGTTAGCTATGTAACAGGCCGATTCAGTAAAAGTCGCGGGAGAGCCGCTCTACTGTGCGCGCAATTCAGTATTTAAATGAGGGCCCGTGGTAAAAAGAGGCGCTAGGGACACTAGCGCGTCCCTAGCACCTCTTTTTTTTACAGGAGTGGTTGCTGTCAGCGAGTTTGACAGCAGACACTCAATTTTGCCGGCATTGGTTCTCAAACCCGCTGACAGCCACGGGTTCGGAAACTGGACGCCGGCGAAATTGAGCGTCTGGTTTTCAACCCACGAGCTGATTAAAAATTTTTTTTTTTTTATTATTTTTTACTTTGGGACCTCCGACTTAATATCGCTATGATATTAAGTCGGAGGGTGTACAGAAGAGCAGTTTTTACTGCTTTTCTGTATACTTTCCCGGAGCCGAAAAATTAATGCCTACCTTTGGGTAGGCGCTAATTTCTGAAAGTAAAATGTGCGGCTTGGCTGCACATTTTACTTAGTGAATTGCACGGGAATAACTAATAGGGCCATCAACATGCATTTGCATGTTGCAGGCGCTATTAGTTTCGGGGGGGTTGGATGTGCGTTTTTGACACCTTACTGAATAAGGGGTAAAGCTAGCACGTCGAAGAAGATTAGGTGAGGTGGAGCCAGCAGGTATGAATACGGTTTTTTTATGTACACCAGCACCCACTTAGGTGGGAGCTGCATAGATATAAAAGACAAACAAGATTATGTATTTCCTGTTTGTTATTTTTTTTTTCAGTCTACCCCCAAAAATCACAGATAAAACATTCAGACATTGTAACATGATTTTTGAAATGTACTTGTATTATGTGTGTGTGTCTGTATATACACCTACACAAAACAAAAGTTTAATATTTGAAAGTATGATGTGTTTTTACAGGATTCTGAGGGGAGTGGTGGCCACATTGATTGTTTAGTTTAATTATCAAAATCCTAAGGAGTGGGTGGGGGGCCTTTAATGCAGGGGTTGGGGGGGGGCAGGCAAGGCTGAAGGTTCACCTAGGGTGCCTAATATCAGTCCTAGTACAAACTGGCAGAATGGGTGAGCCAATTGGTGCTCATCCCGGTCACAAATTTTCTGCGTTTCTAGCTTTATAAATTCTTTGTTGTACCACTGCTCCCTCCGATTCTAGCACAGTGCATACTCTCTTTCGGTGAGATGGGCATACACGTCACACCAGGCACAGGGATGGAACTTGATCTTCCTGAGAAGCGTTAGGTGAGAATAGGGCCCCCAGGACACTGAGTTTCACAAGGGCTAGGATGATACACAGACCTCTCACTCTTAGGCGCTGGTCGAAAGAGAGCCAGTATCGGTTGAAAGAAGGAAAGGATCATGACAATGCATCCAAGGATAGGATGAGCTCCTGCATCCTGTGAAAAATGGAGAAAAAAAAAAGAGCATTTAAGTTTGTGTCTTGTGTTTGGGACAGGCTTTCAATCGCCTCTTTATTTACAATTGATGCAGGGTGAGGCCCTGCAAGAGCAGAGAAGCATTTGTGCTGGATTCAGTTTCTGCACAGCTCTCTATTGTGGAAGCAGATAACTTTGAAGTAAATCTCTTCTACCACCTAATTTCTCAGAGCATGGAGTCGATGATTCAGAAGTCATGCCCCCAGGGTTTGTACTAAGTGAAGACTGCAAACCTGATTCAATAATGGCCTCATAAGATGTGGTGGGTTGGGGGCGTGATAAGACAAGAGAGGTGAAAGTCATGGCACAGTATAAATAAGTCTCCTGATCACAGAGCAACACTGCTGTTAGCAGCGGGGGTCACTTGGCCAGAGATGAACTGAGCAGGTAGAGTGTGGGAGGAAAAAGGTGCAACACAATGGTAGTGCAAAGGCAAAAAGTATACTAGCAGCACGCTGCTCACACCTGGCCATCACAGGGGCCTCCATTCACGTGAGAGACCTGCAGCCCCCCACCCCCACCCCCAGCATGTATCAGCAGCAGCGCACTTTGTACTCACAGACACACTCCTGCACCGCAGCATGATCACTACGGGGTTGGGTTTGTTTTAGATCCGACAGAGGGGCTGATACAATGAGACATGCGGTAAAACAGAAGCTTGTACCGAGTGCCCGTTTTCTTAAATGTGCACACAGCCGCATCCCCATGGGGGCCCGTTGTTATATTAAAATGCGCTGGGGTAAATTGTGCGTTCCTAGCACTCAAAAAACAAAACAAAAATAGCAGCATCAGGTGCCCAGGAGACGTGGCTGTGCGTCCACTGCATCGGCCCCAAAATGGGGAAATCTAGCCCTTGGTCAAAATTCCTGTTGCTCAAATCAAACTGTTAGGCAGACAAAAGTACACACAGATTTAGGAGAAGAAAAAAAAACCCAAAACCCCACCACAAAGTTAGGCACATTATCGGTGTGCTGTATTATTTCTTTTTTTTTTTTTTTAACTATTAAAAAAAAACAAAAACCAAAAACAGAAAACAAACCTTAAGTACTGTCCAACCACTATTTTAGTGGTCTCGCCCAACTCATGCTGTACATATTAAAAATACAATGTACTCACGTGCATCTAATACATGTCTCCAGAACACTTATGTGGAGAAGTCTGTTTTTCCAATCACCCCCATGTACAGTCGACTTATGCAGGCTAACATGAGCCCTTGGCTCATGGAATGATTTAACACCAGCTCTGGGGCTGGTAGTGGGCCATGGAGCAAGATAATTTTATGAACCCTCCTCCTTATATCAAGAACCTCTACATTCCAAACTCCCTTATTCACCTGAGGATATTGGACGTCCTCAAGGACCTAACCAGGATATCCCTCAGGGCAGCCGTACCTCCATCAGGTCAACAACTGAATATCAGACCCTCCACATCAATATCAGCTTCTGATACACAGACACAGATTACCTCTACTCTGTCTCAATTTCTAACATCGGTTCAGCAGCAAAATCTACAAAATCCTGATCTACCGACAGAGGTGCCTTCAGCACCTATACCGGAGCCAGCACCGAAGACTCTGCCTACCAATCCATCTCCACGACCAGTAGAGATTCTCCTACTTCACCTTCATCGCCAGGGTCGTCAACCGGCTACCATCTCACCCACAGGAATTGCCTCCAGAACCAGTATCACCACCTGAGGATCTCACATACTCCCAATTTTTGGAAAAAGTGGGTCACAGATTAGGAGTAGAAATGAAAAAGATTCCTGATCCTAGGCAGGAGATGTTTGGTGTACTAAAAATATTTGACACATCGGCTGAACCTACAGCACTCCCTTCTCATCCACTGCTGGAATCTCTTTTGGAAAAAACTTGGGATTCTCCAAACTCCATGACTCCAACTTCAAGAAAAACAGATTTGAAATATAGGATGCGAGATTCCCCTTTTCACACCAACGTGCAACTACCACACACATCTGTCGTGGTTGAATCAGCCATGCAAAAGGCATGCAAATCTTGCTTACATTCAAATAATCCGCCTGGCAAAGACAACAAAAATCTAGATGACTTTGCGCGGAAAACGTACCAATCAGGAATCCTTAACACTAAGATACAGAACCATCAATTTTATGTGGCTCAGTACCTTTTTGAATGCTTTCAATCCTTAAAACCCTTGCTACAACAAAGCTTGGCAGATAATACACTTCCATCTGAATTCCATGGTATGGAAGAGGGACTTTGGCATCTGGTACGTTCCATTTACGAGGGCTTTGAAACCTCTGCAAAGACAACAGCCAATGCTATAGCAGCTAGAAGACTAGCATGGTTACATGCAAGTGCTATACGTGAAGACGTTCATGATAAGCTGACTAACCTGCCTCGTCCCGATAACTTGATCGGAGATAAACTTACCAAAACTGTGGCGAAGTTAAAGGAGCAGAAGGTAGCTGTACTTTCCTTAACTCAACACGATTCTTCATCATCTAAACGTCAATTCGGTTCATACAAAAGACCTTACCAGACACGTCAATATCGGCCTTGTACTACCTATAGGCCCCAACCATACCAACCAAACCGCCATCAGTCTTTCCAACAACCAGCTTCTCGTCAATGCCCACATGTACCTCGTCAACCACAACAGACTACAGACCCTCAACCCCCTAAAAACCAACAGAGTTTTTAGAAATAATGCTGCCACCACTACACGACCAGACAGTAGGAGTTCGACTTTCCCACTTCTTCACACAATGGAGCAATATCACAACGGATTCCTGGGTCCTGAACACAATACAAGACGGATATTCCCTCAATTTTACATCCCCGCCTCCTCTTCTGCATTTGAGTACCACAAGATCTCAAAGTATTCATCGGGAGACTCTCCAAGAGGTCAGTCACTTACTTCAACAACACTGTATATACAGGAAGTACCCCCCTCCCAACATCTGAAGGGATTCTATTCAAAATACTTCCTCATTCCCAAGAAATCCGGAGGTCTACGTCCAATACTGGACCCTCGCTTCCTCAAGTACATTTGGAAAGAAAAATTCAAAATGACCTCTCTCAAATCAATCCTTCCATTCCTGTAGCCCATGGATTGGATGCGCTCCATAGATTTAAAGGATGCATATGCTCATATCCCAATGTATCACAAATCTTAGAATTACCTATGTTTTCAAGTGGGACAAAGACATTTTCAATACAAAGTCCTCCCCTTCGGTCTCTCATCTGCTCCCAGGGTATTCACCAAATGCCTAGCGATAGTGGTGGCACACCTCCGTCATCGGGGGATTCAAATATTTCCTTATCTGGACAATTGGTTACTAGTAGCCCCAACTCCCGATCTCCTCCAAAATAGTTTATTGCAAATGATCAATTGCCTAAACAATCTAGGTCTTCTCATAAATTATGAAAAATCTCATCTTAAACCTATCCAGACCTTGGACTTTATAGGGGCATCCATAAACACCATTCAAGACAAAGCTTTCTTGCCTCAACCGCAGGCAATAGCGCTTACTTCTCTAGCCCAACATCTACTAAGCCTTATGACTACCTCAGCCCGCCAAATCTTGACTGTCCTGGGCCATATGGCGGCATGTACATATGTAGTACCGAACACAAGACTTCACATCCGTCGTCTTCAATGGGGCTTAAAACACCAATGGTCTCAGTTTCGAAGCCCTTTGTTCACCTAAGTGAGACTCACCAACAGCATGAAGACGGACCTTCACTGGTGGATTCGCCCACCAGCATTGACAGAAGGCTCACCACTAAGGCCTCCGACATAAATTGATTCTTACCACAGATGCCTCCCCCACGGGATGGGGAGCCCATCTTGCCAACCTTCAAACTCAAGGATTGTGGTCGTTCCAGGAACGCACTTATCACATCAATCTCTTGGAGTTACGAGCCATCAAATACGCTCTGCAACCTTTCAAACACAAGCTGCGGCAACATGTGATCATGATCCATACTGACAACCAAGTGGCAATGTTTTACGTAAACAAACAAGGAGGGTCCGGTTCATGGAACCTCTGCAAAGAAATGGTAGAGATTCTGGACTGGTCTCACAGCAGGGTAAGCTCCCTGCAAGCCACATATATTCTGGGAATCAACAATTCCAAAGCGGACAGGTCTAGCAGAATTTTTCACCCACACGAGTGGGAATTAGACCAGCGTGCAGCCGACAGGATATTTTCAATTTGGGATCTCCCCCATATAGATCTTTTTGCAACAGAACACAACAGAAAGGTTCCCCTCTTTTGCTCAGTTTACCCCAGTGTTCATCGTCTGATACAAGACGCATTCCTACTGGATTGGTCTCAACATCTATTGTACGCTTTTCCACCAGTTCCCCTGATCTCACGCACAATACAGAGGTGCATCGAGGACAAAGCGAACCTGATTCTAATTGCGCCAGCATGGCTGCGTCAGCCATGGTACTCTTACCTACTCCAACTATCAATCCACAAACCAATTCCTCTGGTTTGTGGATTGATAGTTTGAGCAAAAGAGTTCACTACTCCATCCATTCCACACATCCTTGAATCTCACTGCATGGAGATTGAATGGCTCACATTCCAAAACCTAAAAACATATCTCCACAACTACAAGATATTTTAGTGGCATCAAGAAAACTATCCACCTGTCTGAATTATCAACGTAAGTGGAAACGTTATGTCACATGGTGTTCCTCTATAGGCACTGATCCACTCACATGCCCACCTGAACGGCTATTGACTTACCTCCACATCCTTTATGAGCAAGGTTTGCCTACCGCTTCCTTATGTGTTCATCTCAGCGCGATATCAGCATACCACACTCCTTTCAATGGAGAATCTTCAGCATGTAATGCTCTAATTTCTCGATTTATGAAGGGTGTTCTACATTTACGACCTCCAATCAAGAAAACCCCAGTATCTTGGGATGTTAACCCAATTTTAGAACAACTTATGTTTCCACCTTTAGAACCAATGCACAGCTGCCATCCTAAATACCTTTCCTGGAAAGTACTATTCTTAATTGTCCTAACTTCCGCATGAAGAATCAGCGGACTTCAGGCACTGGTTCACTATTCTCCTTACTTGGAATTTTACCATGACAAAATTACACTACGTACGCACCCTAACTTTCTACCTAAGGTAGTTTCTAGCTTTCATTTAAATCAAACTATATCACCACCAATCTTTCATCCAAAACCGCACGCAAAACGACAGCGAGCTGTGTCTTCATTCCTTAGACGGTAAACATGCTCTTGCATATTATAAACAACGCATTCAATCTCCGAGACCTTCGCAACTCTTCCTCATTTAATCCGAACGTGCCAGGTCTTCCTGTATCAAAGAGAACACTATCTTCCTGGCTTACCAACTGCATACGATTCTGTTACCAAAAACATTCGGAATCATTATCTACCAAACCCAAAGCACACCAAATACATGCCATGGCTGCATCAGTTGCTCATTTTCATGATGTGCCTCTCTTAGATATCTACAAAGTAGCCACATGGTCTTCACTTCACACTTTTGCATCCCACTACTGCTTGGACAAACAGGCTGGGGATGACGCAAAGATGGGGTGGCTAATCCTCCAAAAGTACACTTAACTAGTTCAGTCATTTCAGAACTGTCCGCCTCGTGTTATGTATTGAGCAATCACTGACATACAAATGACCACATGTCTACTGTGCTCAATACTTCAGCTGGGGACTCCCAGACAGCATGGCTAATTCAGCTGCTTATCTATGGGAAAACAGCAAGTTTGCTTACCGTTAGCTGTATTTTCCATAGATAGCAGATGAATCAGCCATGCTGACCCTCCCGCCTCCCCGGACAGTTCTAACATTTCATATCGTATCGCTTTGACACGGACTGAGGAGCAGGCACAGGGATAGGCAGGAGGGAGCACTTCATCTAAAGACTTTGGGTGATCTTAGAGAGCTCCGCCACCTAGTGGCATGGAGGACGTACCCAGACAGCATGGCTAATTCATCTGCTACCTACGGAAAACACCGTTTACGGTAAGCAAACTTGCTTTTCTATCTTCATGGCTGCAGGTAAGACTGCCCTATCACTCCTTTCCTGTCTCTTCCTCTTTTAATTGCTTGTTCCCCTTTTTCTTGCAATGTTTCCAGCTCCTCTCACATGCTGAAAAAACCATATCCTCAGGACTGGTGTTTCCATTAGGTAAACTAGGCGTTGCCTAGGGTGCCAAAGTTGGGGGGAGGGGGGGGGGGGGAGGGCAGCAAAATCCTGCCAGCACAAGACACAGAGGAGTGCTGTGGCAGATCTACTTCTAAGGAAGGAAGCATTGTGCTGGAGCCACCGCCACCGAGAAGAGGAAGTGCTGTGCTAGAGCTGCCACCAACAGGTAAGCTGGAGAAGCAGAGCACGACCGAAGGTTCGCCTAAGGTGCCAACTACTCTTGCACCGGCCCTGCATAACCTTTAATAATACGGAAGGTACAATATATATTTTGTTTTAGAGCATAATGGAAATGAACCATAACTGTGAAGTCCTCAAAGTAAACAGCTCACAAAAGCTGAGCCTATGACATTGCATTAAAGGTATTTACTTAAGAACTGGAGCAGGCTACCATTTTCAACCAAATGTGTATACTTACGCCGCTCCACCCCTTCACATACACAAATGCCAGCACAAAGCCAGTTATTGTTGCTGCAACTGTCAGAACCATCAAGAACCGGTGGGCCTAAAGAGGGCAGAGTTTAAAAATGAATAAAGTCGCTTTTACCATGAGTACGAATATTCTTTTTTTGTTTTATTACACTGAATGATATCAGAGGATATTGAGGCATGACAATAGTTCATACCGAATAGGGCCCGGAAATACTGCAGTACTAGAGTAAAAATAAAATTAAAGAATAAGGACGTGCTTGTTTTTTTAAATATTACCTGGCCTACCTCGACTATAGCACTTCCTCATGTGGTCACATTCATTATTATTTTTTTTAAACAATATTACACATTAGGTTGGAGTAGCTGTTTATTTAATTGAAACCACTATGGTTTTTTTTTACTTTTCATTTAATACAACAGCAGCACATGTAATATCAGAGCCAATGTTTCTCATATGCATTTAACTCGCATCACATTGCTGAGTACATCTTTGCATCAGCAGAGGCACAAATACACCGTAGCTGCAAAGAAAAATAATGCAGGGTACTAAATATTCCTCAAATGTTTACTTAGGGTAACCACTATGTAACGTATACATATATATTTGGAGTTCTAAGATCTGGGTTCTTTACTGGTATATACATACACACCATTAAGGAGCCCAGATCTTATTAGAACTCCACATTTGCCAAAGTGTTACATTTATAGAATGAGTCCTAGACTCAAAACTGCTATAGAATTGACCTGGACATGATAGTGTTCACACTCATTTAACAACTAACATTGATTAAAAACTATGTTACCGAACCTTTTGGCACCTGTGTAAACTGATAGATTTTAATAGCATTACTTTTTGTGCCTTACTGTAAACCGTTGTGACGGTACCCACCTTAATGACGGTATAGAAAAGATTTAAATAAAGTGCAAAAGTACTGCAAGTCTGAACCACGGCAATTTCACAAATTTAGTTTCCAGGAATCTTTTTCCAAAATCTAGTTAAATGTGAACTGAGCCGTGTAAATTAACTGAGATATCACTAGCTTCATGTTATCTGCATCCCCGGCCACCATCCCAAAAGCCATAATTCAGGAGAAAGACTAACAAAAAAGCCAATAAGCACTATTCTGTTCTGGCAGCTGTTGAATTACCTCGCCATCCTGTACTTTACGATTTTTGTTGCAACTAGTCAAGCTGATCATTCAGACGTACCTGAAACCAGATGTCTTTACCCATGATGGACTTTTTGACAGTATTCTTCAAATACCTAGCAATGATCATTCCTATGCTGCCTGTGGTCATCCAGGCTATCAGCATGAGAGCACCTTAAAATACAAAGTAATCTTTTACTCATTCAAGCTATCAGATTCGAAATGACTGAAAATCATCCAGAACCCGTTATAACTAGGGCTGATGTTTTTTGGGGATTTTAATTTTATATGAGTTTTATCAAGCAGCTGCTAGTGAAGGCGCATCTGCTGCTTCTACAGGTACCAGCCTCAGCAGAAGGTTGCCCCTGCTGGCAGCTCGGAGCCACCATTGGCTCTGTGGCTTGCAAAATTAAAATTGCGCCCACCCCGCCCCAAAAAAAATCATTCCTAATTAAAAAGTAAAAGCAAATTAAGATGCCTCTGCCTAGTCCAATTGGCACCTGTGGCTTTTTTTTTTTTTTAAATGTTCAGGGAAATTTAAGTCATTTAACCGGCTATCTTTAGATTGCTCATTCCAGCTAAGAATATACATGGGGGGGAGGGGGGGTTCCAAAATGCATGTATGTTTTAGCTGGATTGGGTGGGGGGGGGGGGGTTTGCAGGGAGGCACATTTTGGCCAGAATCTGAAAATAATGTGCATACAAGTGAATTTTCAAAGGAGTTACACATGTAAATGTAACATACTATTGTAGCAATTTTCAAAAGCTATTTATGTGCAGAAAGTGCAATTACGCAGGCAAATCCTATGGATAATTCAATGGCATATATTGTAGCAATTTTCAAAAGCCCACTTACACAGGTTAAGTGCTTTTACATGTGTAAAACCCAGTTTTATGTATTTAAATACTTTTGAAAATCAGGCCCATAGATTGTTTCTTCAAATCTATGTGGATTATTTTCCGTAGAGAGTTTATTCATACAAATGTCAGTGGGTGCTTTGCACCTGTGGCAATTTTCATAGAATAACGTAAGTGCATAGTTTGACAATTAGATGCAAAGTCCTCAGACAGTTTGAAAATTGTTCTCCCCCCCCCCAAGATAGGTTAAATTGACCAGTACAGCACTAAAGGATAAGGCTACAAAAGTGCAGCACCAAGTGCAGTAAGAATACTAATGAGAAGTAGTAGTTTAGGGCTTTATTTGAAAAGTTTTTTTCCCCATAGGCACAGAATTGGCAAAATTCCTCTTGAGTAAGGCCCTACTGGGTGGGGGGAAGAAGGATTTCTAATGGGCCCACAGCTGGATGTACGTAGGTGACGTGTAATCCACCCATCTCTCAACAGTATCAGCGTTTGTATCTACATTTTGCTTCTACAATGGCAGGGATACTTGGAGGCGGTAATTTATTTATTTATTTTTTTATTGTGACAACTATTTTTATACATACTATTACATTTTTTTTTCAAGGCCTACTATAGGTTTGTATATAAAAAAATTTTGCAATAAAAAGATATGAAAACACCCAAAGTTTTTGTTTTTTTTTAAATCGGGTAGAAATATGGCAACAAATCTTGCTAATCTTTTCAAGTGTCCAAACAGCCAAGTATTTTAAGGATCTTCAATCAGTTTACTTTTAGGGTGCTCTTCCCATGATGATTCCAGTTACTCTCTGTGCCTGAAACATTCATATGCTTCAGACTCTTGGGGGGGGGGGGTTTCAGCGGGGGATGCAAATAAACCAACCTGTGTCTCGTTCGCCCCCCCTCCCTCCAAGTATCCTAGTTGTTTATGCCATGAGGGACAAAAAGTCAGTTGGGCCATAGCTCAGGGGGCCGACCCCATTCCACTGCCCCTGGCCAGCCCCTATGGTGCTTTGGGACATCAAGGTGATGGTATATAAATAATGAAATATAACTGTTGGTTTGCGACAGCATCACTTATAAAGCATCATGGCAGTTTGAGGTTCTTGGAAACTTAGACGGCCCCTCCTTGTCTCTGATCACACCTGGCATCATAAAATATTCCAAATAGCTGAGAAAGCCAAAAAAAACAAAAAAAGAGATAAGAATTTTTATTTGTATGATTTTGTTAGTGAAGCTTTTCCTTTCACCTAAGCTCTGACAGCTAGCTTTGGATTTTTTTTTTTTGCATTGCAAACCAGTTACAAAGATTTATTATTTGACTTCTGCGCCAACAAGTAGTCTCATTAAAAAATCTTCTAAAATAAACACAGTTACGTACCATGGACCTTTAGTATTGTAAATGAAGACTCAGTACTGGCAGGCGTTGTAATCACACTTTCCATAGAAACTGCCTGATCAGTGATAAAGGGATCCCTTGAATGTTTCATAATCTGCCCTGTAAGTATTTACAAATGAGTTAACATTATCGTTCTCCTTTAAATACTAAAATACTGAGACAGCTCGACTTTGGTGTAGTAACTACAGGGGCAAGGAGCTCCTTACTCCTGCCCCCCCCCCCCCAAATCCTGCCCCCCCCTTACTCCTGCCCCCCCCCCAAATCCTGGTTCAAACTGCCCCTTCACCCTTTCCCTCTCTTGTTCTGACTTTTCTCTTCTCTCTCCCTTCTCTCCGTCCTTCCGTCCCCCAGGTTCCTTGCCCCTGCATCCTTTCCTCTTCCTTTCTCTCTTTGCTCCCAGCAATGAGCGGCACAGCTGAGCAAGGCTGAGTTGTAGGACTGTTAGTGATGAGAAGGAGGAAAGAGCAAAAAAAAAAAAGGAAGCTACAGCAGAGTGACTGGCTCGCCTTTTTCATCTGTAAGAACGATAAGCCTGAGCCAGGTGTTGGGCTCCTACCAACTTTGAGCCTTCCTAGCCTCACTTGCAGAAATTCTCTCTAAGTCTTTTTACTTCTTTATTTGATAGGATACCCATGCCCAGGCCTAATTTCTTCTTCTGTCCTATTAAATTTTATTTCCTATGGGTTTTCTTACACTTCTTTGAATAAGAGACTTGTATTTGTTATGGCCCCTCCATTTGTTAATACTCTCTCTTCCTGAATCCAATCTTCTGTTGTCCAAGCTGTACCTGGCACATAACAAAGAGACAGCTACACTTATTTGTTTACGTTTATATTTAAATTTCAAATGTAGTTTGACTTGTATTTTTACTGGTTGTAACATGCTATACATGCTTTACATGTAACATGTAAAGCCTGTTGCTGTCATTTGTTTACATCCTGTAAAACCTGTTGTATGTATAGCCTGTTGCTAAGTTATTGTTTACTGTAAGTATTACAAACAATATACCCGTGTTAACAGTTAAATATTTTCAGTTTTTATTCTTTAACAATCCTTTAAAAATACATAAAACATCACCTATTACATCCACCATTCATACCACACTCATTCATACAAAAATGAAATATTAAAATTTGACAATACAAACTTGTTACACTTTAACCATACAACAATATTGCAACAATCCATGCAATATTGTTGTATGGTTAAAGTGTAACAAGTTTGTATTGTCAAATTTTAATATTTCATTGTTGTATGAATGAGTGTGGTATGAATGGTGGATGTAATAGGTGATGTTTTATGTATTTTTAAAGGATTGTTAAAGAATAAAAACTGAAAATATTTAACTGTTAACACGGGTATATTGTTTGTAATACTTACCAGTGATAATACCTGTGGTAAACCCAGGATAGTTTAATTATATATTTGACCATAATTGTTTACTGTAAACCAAGGTGATGTATATCTATACGTGCCGCGGTATATAAGAATCACTAAATAAATAAATAAATAAAAATAAATGCTCCAAGAGCTGTATGGCAATAAAGCATGAAGCAAAAATAAGTAAAAAAGAAACAAAATTATTACTATTATTACGTTAGAATCTAAGGAGGGATGGCATCACAGCACCCTGTGGATTTAAAACGTTTAAACAGGAAGAGCTTTCCAAACCTTTGCACATCAGTATATCATCAAGAACATAATATGGATCAGAATAAAACAATTTGATTGTAATTATGAACACATATGAAATAGACATGTGATTATGTCACATGTATGAGAACTCAACATATACAAATGAAAAATAAAATAAAAATTATCCCAAGTGTTTTCTATTTTAAAACTGTTACTTTGGTGAGCTACATTTATTAATAATTAAAAGTTGTACAGTTATCTCCTGTCCATGGCCTTCATTTTTCAGTCCCCCTGTTTCCAATTAGCTGAGCCCTCAAAAGTGTATACTGAGTTCAGCGTGATCCTGCTATTTTGCTTACCCTTGGCAAACAGGCTCGCATTAAGTTAACTATTAAAATTTGCATGTTTGTATCTGTAAATGAAGGGATATATGCAAATGAGGGGTTACTGAGCTCATGCTAAATATTGTGGTATGCTTACTCTCCACACATATTACATACCACTCTCCAAATCGTATGAAAATACAGCCTTGATACTTTCTAACTATATGAAAGCAATAAAGCAAGAACTTTCACAACTTAAACGAACATTAAAGCCCAAAAAGACCAAAATCATCTGGATGAGTAGAAACACTTCAATAGAGTTAAGCCACCTGTCCTGGACATTGGAGGGGGGGGGGGGATGTTATAAAATTGGGCGTAGATTTGTTCGCGCCGGGTTGTGCGAACAAATCTACACCCGCGCATAACTTTAAAAATCCACTCCATAGCTCTTTAGGAAAATCTAATATAAAATACCAATATGCCGATAACAACATCAGTGTCTGAACCTTAGATTATGTTATTGATCAAGAAATAAGCCTTGAGCGATGTAAAGTGTAACAAGATAACATATTGAATATAACATGAAAGATAACGAATTTGAAATTATAGGTTACAATCCATCAGATCACCCTAGCTAACTTGTTCTTGATGCTGATGTGTTGACCTAGAATACGTATTTGATCTAAAAAAGCCATTAGGAAAACAAAGGGGATAGATGCCCAAGTCTTTTTCAAATCTTTATTGAAGTAGAGATGTGTTTAAAATGTACTGCCCCGGGACTTCCGGTAGCATGGTGGAGGAGTAGGACGCGCTTCTGCAGAGGTCCGTCCTCCCCCCCTCCACATCGCTTTTCATTGCTCACCCCGGCGCCTTTCTCCTGTCTAGAAGCGACACTATTTAACTCACAGTTTCAGCGATTTTATTTTGGCACCAGTGCGACTTGGAATCGTCGCAGCACAGCGATTCATGGCGGCGAAACCCCAGCACAGAGGCCCGGACAAATACCGCCAAACTGAACTCAAAATGGCGCCGGCGGCTGGCTCCCCTTTGTCCCCGGAACATTGGGACGGTAAGGTTACGGAGATGGTCGATGCCATGGTCGCTGCTTTAGATGAGAAGTTTGATAAGCTGTACCAAAAATTTGAGAATATGAGCCAGCTTTTCACGGAGTCCACGAAACGGCTGCAGGAGGCTGAGACACGAATCTCATCGGCTGAGGATCAGTTGCATACCCTTGAGAACCAAGTCCTGGATTTAAAAGCGGAGAATGAGAAACAGGCTAAAAAAATTGATGACCTGGAAAACCGCTCATGCAGAGGTAATCTCCGCTTTATTGGTTTCCCTAAACACTAAAGGCCTGTGATCTACCGGATCTTCTGGAATCTTGGCTCCCGCAGGTCTTGGACCTCACACAGAAACATGGCACCCTGAGGGTCGAACGAGCACATAGACTGGGGCAGAAGCAATCTAATCCTCAGCGCCCATGTCCGGTTATAACTAAGCTCCTTACTTTAGCTCATAAAATGGAAGTTTTGCTTGCATACAGGAAGAAGAGAAATATAGACTATCAGGGGACCTCGATCTTAATATTTCAAGATTACTCTGCTTTGGTGGTATCTCAAAGAAAAGCATTTTCAACCGTCTGCACCCAGCTGATACACCATAAAGTGCCTTTTATGCTTCAGTTTCCTGCTAGACTCAGAATCACCTGGCAGAATGAGTCTCGCTTCTTTGAGTCGGTTGACGCAGCGCAACAATATGTGAGCACCCTTCAACTTTCCAGCGGGTGAATAAGACAAATTCTTCGCTGAGCTTCATTTTATAAGTTTGGGAGAAGGCCATAATCTTTAGGGGTTCCTTTGTTACGTTGGACTCTCTATACCACTAAGTGGACCCCTTTTCTGCCCATTGTGGGTTGTATTCAACAGGATATGGCAAGGTTTGATTTTGGTTTAAACCAAATTGTGACCATTTATTTCCGTAAATTGGTCAGTAAATATTTTCATGTTGTCTCTCACTTCATGTTTGTAGCTACGGAGGGCGATCTTTTACTGACTGGTCTTACTAGCTACCCATGATATACATATGGAGTGGGTTATTCTAACGTCAGTATTGGATATGACAGTTTTTTACAATTAAGACCACACCCGGATCCAGTTGCTGGCCATTGAAAGAGCACTATCGAGACTGTCACGTCATCTCCTGTATGGATCTATTAATGGGGGATACTTCTTCTTAAAATTGTTTCCCCTCTTTCCCTTGTTCTTATGGGGGGGGGGGGGGGGGGTGATCCATGCAGAAGGAAGTCCAACTCTCTATGGTTAGAGAATGGGTAAATGTGAGGTGGGTAGAATTTGGGGGGAGTGATTGGGAACTCAGGACATCGGATTTATTGTTAATAGGAAGAATTTTTATGTGTTACCACAGGGTTCCGTTGGGATTTTGGATTCGGGTTTAGGCTGGGAGACCCGAGTTCTTGGTTTTACTCACTATTCTTGTTACAATATTTTCTTCTTCAATGCTATGTTATGTCCCAGTCTGTAATACGTTTTGGGTCCTGGAATGTTTCTGGGATTGGTTCAGTAGTAAAGCGCTACAAAAGTTTACAATCACTACAACGCCATCATGTCCACATCGCTTTCCTGCAGGATACAAAATCAGATGCGCCTGAACATTAGAAACTCCTTAGAATGTGGGTACACCAGGTATTTTCAGCGCAAAGCTCATCTCGAGTGGCAGGTGTCGCAGTTTTGATAGGCAAGCAGCTTTCCTTTCAATTGGAACACATGATAGCGGACGATGAGGGCTGCTACCTTATCATAATTGGTCAAATTCAAGGACAGGACTTTACTCTTTGCCACTTGTATGCTCCTAATGTTTATAAACATGCCTTTTATACTGATTGATTGCACTGCTGGCTGCCCATGCTAAAGGTCATCTATTGCTTGGGGGCAATTTTAATTGTGTCTTGGATCCTACCTAGGACCGCTCAACTAAAAAAGCTGGGCCGGGGGATGCTCCCACTAAGGGTGTTTCACTGGTATGTCAGGCTTTAGATGTACTTGATGCTTGGAGGACGCTCCACCCTTTTGGTTTAGAATATGCTCACCTCTCCCGGGCTCATGGAACGGGGTCCCGAATTGATTACATGCTAACTCGGAGCACGTATTTTGCCAGAGTACTACGGGTGGAGTTGGGCCCTTTAGTAATATCTGACCCTACTCCTGTTCTCTTAGATTATTTGGTTCGGGCACCAGACTCTTCCTCACGCCTTTGGCGATTTCTCCGTCGCTTGTCTGGAGACGGACCTTTTCGTACCTACCTTCTTCAGCAATGGAATGATTATGTTGAACATAATGAGCAGCATAAGTCTAATCCCTTGCTGTTTTGGGAAGCAGCGAAAGCAGTCCTAAGGGGTGCTTTGATTGCCTATGCCGCTCGCAATAATAAGGCCCAATTGCAACAGATCCGTGCATTAGAGGAACGCCTATTGCTTGCCAAGCGTGCTTATGAAAAGTCTCCTACGCAGCATTATAAATCAATACTACATACTGTTATGCATGAACTGAATTCCCTATTATATGATCATGTGAGGAAATCTGCTTTTTATTTTAAGGCTAAGTATTACCATCAGGGTGGCATATCGGGTAGACTTTTGGCGAACATGACTAAATCTTGAGGAAGTAAGATACACATAGCGGCACTGCGAACACCTACCGGTACCTTAATTAACACAAATCAAGCCATGGGTGATCTTTTTTGCCAATATTACCGGCAGCTTTATCAGGCTGATTCGGTAGAACCGGAGGCCATTGCATATTATTTGACTCACTCAGGATTACCTTGTCTAACTGATGATCAATTGATCAACTAAATTTGCCAATCCAACCCCGGGAACTTCAATTAGCAATAAAGAAGGCCAAACCTTTGAAGGCCCCGGGCCCGGATGGGTACCTGGCTGAGTTTTATAAGATCCTTTCTGCTCAAGTGGCACTACATTTGGCAGAAATGCTGAGCGATCTCATTGAACATCCAGCTTCTCCTTTATATCGCAATCTGGCCTATATAACAGCCATACCCAAGGACAAAAAGGATCCCACCTTACCGGAATCTTATAGGCCGATTTCCCTTCTTAATTTTGATATGAAGCTCCTGGCAAAGGTGCTGGCTACTCGCCTTTCATGTCTCTTACCTGACCTAATACACGAGGTGGGTTTTGTGAAAGACCGCAGTTCTTCCTCCAATGTTCGAAAAATATTGTCTTTCCTTGAGACATGTCATTGGCAAGATATCCCATCTATTTTGATAAGCTAATGACCACATCCTATTATACCCCATTGACGATTGAACAGGTACAAGTCCAGCCTTTAAAACTTGCTTATGTTCTCCATAAGCCCTTGTGCAAGCTCCCAGTTTATCTACACACTAGTGTGTTAGTTAAACCTACCTATGTTGCTTGGAAGTGGGCTTGCCAACGATTCCAATTTTCTCGTGGGGTCACCCACTTTCTGCCCCTTCTAGGCATCTTGGATTTCCCCCCTGGCTTGCACAATCAGCTTTTTGAGACTTGGTATGAGAAAGGTATTAAGTCTGTTTGGCAAACAGTAGATGATTTTAATATGGTTAATTCTTTTGCCATGTTACAAGATCTTTATGGTATACTGCAAAGTCATTTCTACGCATACCTGCAGGTCCGACACTACATTGGTACTCTACAGCTACCGGACCCTCATCACCCTGCTTGGGAATTTTTGTCGGATTTTTTGGACTTGACAGACTCTACTTGCCATAGACTCTTTTTGATATAAACTGCTAGATAGCTCCCGAGCTCTCCCTAATTGGTACAAGGTGGTAGCTGGCTGGAATAGGGAGTTGGGAATATCTTTAACCACACCCTATTATAGGCAGTGTTTTTCTAGGGCACAATCTTTATCGGTGCCTGCCCCTTTGCTAGAGCTTCAATTTAAATTTTTACATAGATTTTACATGGCCTCCGTGCAGGCAAGCAAATTGGGGAGGGGTGGCTCTGGATGCTGTCCCAAATGTGGGCCCTCCCGTAATACTCTTGGTCATCAATTTTGGTCTTGTCCCACTCTTAGATTATTTTGGGGGAAAGTGCATAGCTATCTCCAGCGGATGTGTACCATTCAATTTGCCTTTCATGTTAATGTTTTTCTCTGGGATGATAGCCAGGGTATATTTTTTACAAAGCAGACTACTAGGTGGTGGTTCCGCCTAGTGATTTTACTAGCCAAGAAATGTATTCTACAGAAGTGGTTGACTGCTGATCCCCCCACTTTGACACAACTGCGTAACCTTATTCATCAGACTTGTTTGTTGGATAAATATATTACAAAATTGGAATGGTTTCGCCCTCAAAGGCTCTTTGTTACTCGTTAAGAGAAATATCTCTTTTCTTTATCTCCATCGGCACGGAGTTTAATTCTTAATGATCTGTCTATATGTTAAAAACTGAATATGAATGTCTATCTTGGAGCCTGATACTTTGTTCTACTTAATACCATATCGATTATATCCTGGGGGGGGAATTGCTTAGACATGTTTTGTTCCTGATCTGATCAAAGGAGGTCTTTTCCGGCTTCCAGGAACCCGGCTGGAAAGACACGTATGCACTATAAGGTCTGCTACTTTATGGAACAATTGTTCAAAAAATTTGACATCTTGGTTTGTTACCTTTTTGAACTGTTTATTATTGTCAATAATAAAAATAGAAATTAAAAAAAAATGTACTGCCCGACTCAGGTCGAGTTTCGACGCTTCCACAGAGGCTGACTCAGGGGCTATGAATAAATCATACAGAGCATTACGATTAACAAAATTAAAATTAAAACATAATGAATGAGAACATATGAATTATAAATACAGTTATGAAATGGTAACATATATAGCTATTAAAATTTGATACGGTGAACCTTTACCCATTTGTTAAAAAAAGAAGCATTGTTTATATAAAAATTAAAAAATATTTATATATCTAAAAAACTATGTTGATTGTATTGAATAAAAATATTTCTCCAAATATCAAAAAAATATTTTTTTTTTATTTGTAAACCCAAACTATAAAATATTGACAAAGTCAATGGTTTTTGTCATTATTTATATATTATACATCTTTACCTTAAACACTCATTGGACTCAGGATTATTAGGGAGGCTTCAAGCTCATAACCCACTATTATTTGTAAATGATCTGCAGTGGTAATCTAAAAGGGTACACATAACATTTGTCAGTAATGATTTTTCATTAAACTTTATCTGAATATGACTGTGTATTCCTATCATGTCGAAAACATGTACACGATCATAGTTTGATGAAATTATTTTTTCAATAGATGCAATGGGATATTTGGAGAAATATTTTTATTCAATACAATTAACATAGATATATAAATATTTTTAAATTTTATATAAACAATGCTTTTTTAACAAATAGATAAAGGTTCACTGTATCAAATTGTAATAGCTATTTCACCATTTCATAACTGTATTTATAATTCATATGTTCTCATTCATTATGTTTTAATTTTAATTTTGTTAATCGTAATGCTCTGTATGATTTATTCATAGCTTCTGAGGCAGCTGCTGTGGAAGCGGCGAAACTCGGCCTGAGTCGGGCAGTACATTTTAAACACGTCTCTACTCCAATAAAGATTTGAAAAAGACTTGGGCATCTATCCCCTTTGTTTTCCTAGATTACGTATTTGCCATTGTGATGAACCTGATTATGTATGAATATGATCTAGAATATGCAACTGATGTTGTATTGACCTAGAATATTAATGTTGACCAGGAACCTGAACATTGATTTTGTAAACTGTTGTGATCTTATTTTGGAACAAAGGTATATAAAATGCCTAAATAAATAAATAAAAATGTGAGACTGTGGGCTAGATTTTAAAAGCCCTGTGCACCGGCGCGCCTATTTTGCATAGGTCGCCGGCGCGCGCAAAGCCCCAGGACGCGCATAAGTTCCAGGGCTTCATAAAAGGGGCGGGCAGGGGGGGGGGCGGTCCCGAGTTCCCCGGCACTGAGGCCTGTGCCGGGGGATGCCGAGGCGGCGCGGGCAAGTTACGCCTGCTTCAAGCAGGCGTAACTTGCACAACAAAAGGTAGGGGGGGGGGGGAATGCGGAAGGAAAGTTCCCTCTGAGGCCGCTCCGATTTCGGAGTGGCCTCGAAGGGAACAGAGGCAGGCTGCGTGGCTTGGCGCGCGCAGGCTGCCGATTTTGCGCAACCTTGCGCGCACCGACCCCGGATTTTATAAGATATGCGCGTATCTTATAAAATCCGGCGTACTGTTTTAAGATCTACCTCTGTGTGTGTAAGTAAGAAAGAAAGCATGTGTGAGACAGAGAAAGAGAGATTGGTTAGGGAGATGACTGGTATGTGAGAGGCAGAAAGTACGTGTGTGTAACAGACTAGTCATGGGCCCTAAGCAAGAAGAGCATGAAGACAGAGCTTCAGCAGCCATTGCTGCTTCTGGTGTGTGCTATTGGTCTACAAGGGACAGGAGTAGGAGTTGCTGAAGAGGGTAATTAAAGGTGGCTTTTTAAGTTTATCTTTCTTGATTGACTGCCCATTTTAATTATTGGGTATTATGTGATGTGTGTCTTCTGTTTGAAATATTTTATTGGTGTTTGGTGAATTTTTAATAATTTTTTAAGTTTTTAATGATTGGATATTGTATTTATCAGTTGTTTTGAAACACGTATTATATTTATTATTCTAGTTTTAGAATTATTTTATATTTCTTGAGGAATGTATAAATAGAAATGTGTAGACAAAAACTGAACTGGAAGCAGCAAGAAGCCAGACTGAGTGTATGCAGTGCAACAATGGAAAAACAAAACCATTAACTTGATGGTCTCTTTATTCTGTATGTGGTGAGGGTCTGTGTGTGTTCTGAGTGTGTGACCCAGATAAGGGTATTCTGCAAGCTTGAAGTTTGTGCTTAGAGATCTATAGCAACTTGGCTTGTTCTGTTTTCCTAATAGGAGGTGTATTGATGTTTAAGGTCTGGTTAAATATTTGTAGTGTTGCCTTTTCATAGGCAGGGTTGTTACTGTTTGAGTGCATTCCATAGTGCAGGAGTAACCTTTTGCGCATTTGTTTGTGTACATTATTGCAGATCCTGGGACTATGTTAGGTGCTATATTTCTGTTTCCATTTCTCCAGTTTTGCACTGCATGCAGAGTGGCATTTTTGGGTTTCCATATTTGTAATTTGCTGTCTTTCTATACTTGGTGAAGGTTGATTATATGTGTGTGACCGAGGTGAGGTATTTTACTAGCATGTAGACATTTGTATCAATCTTATTTGTTGTGTTTTCTCAATAGGACATGCATTGGTGGTAAGTTTTTTTTTTTTCATAAGGAGGGCTATTGTGGCTGTAGGAGAGAGAGAGTTTATGTTGCTGTTACTGAGATGACACCAGAAATATCTTTTTTGTATGGTGAATTGAACGGGGAATGTCCTAGTTCTGTTCTGCACCCATTGTTGGAGGGGGGGGGGGGAGGGACGGTTTCTGTAGATGCAGAGTATATGATTACACTTAGCCCCGTGACGATCATGCGTTCAGTGTGTCACATGTGAGAACTATCTATCAGGTGTGTCCTGACAGAGGACGAGAACCACTGCGACAATATGCTTATTGTCCCTCCTCCAAAGATTACACACTCATAACAGAGCAGTTTCAGCTATTGGACCCCAGTAATGGAATACTTTTCTCCAGAATTTGAGTTGATCCCAGATATAAAGTGTTTTCATAAGCAATTGAAAGCATTTTTATTTAATGAATCTTTTATGACTATTTAATTTAAGATGTTTTATCTTTTGAGTCTCTTTGTCATGTTATATTTATTGGATGATTAATGTTTTTGTTGTACACCACTTAGTTCAATTAATTTGTAATGTGTGGTTCATAAGTTTTTTAAACAAATAAAATAAAACCACTGAAAGATAGGGTTGCCAACAGACTCCAGATTTTCAGGGCAGGCAGATCCAGTCTTGGTTTTACCTCACTGCATACAGGGACTTGTAGTCTTGCCTCTCATAGGGAGAGCAATAAGGAAATTCAAACTACAAGTCCCTGCATGCAGTGGAGTAAAACCAGAACTGGATCAACATGTCCTGAAAATCTGGAGCCACTTAGAAACCCTACCTAAAGGCCTCTCTCATGATCAGGGAAACAAAGCCTCAAATAAGAGCAGAATCAAGAGCACCCAAGCTTTTCACTTATGTCTGAAATCTAAAATTGACGTCATAGGGAGGGTGATTTTGAAGCATTGCAGGTTACATGTCAGCTATGCATATAGGGGCAGATTTTCAAAGGGATACACGCGTACCCCCCAAAAACCTGCCCCAAGTTCCCCCCCCCCAAGAAAGCCCCGGGACGCGCGTAAGTCCCGGGGCTTTCTTGGGGGGGGGGGGGGGGTGTCGTGGGCGTGGTTCCGGCCCGGGGGCTTTTCGGGGGCATGGCCGAGGCCTCTGAAACAGCTCCCGGGCCGGGGAATTGCGCACCAGCCAGCTGGCCAGCGCGCGCGAGTTACACCTGCCAGAGGCAGGTGTAACTTTTAAAACAAAGGTGGGGGGATTTAGATAGGACTGGGGGGGGGTGGTGGTGGAGGGAACAGAGGCAGCTGCGCGGCTCGGCACGCGCAGGCTGCCGATTCTGGGCAGCCTTGTGCGCGCCAACCCCGGATTTTAAAGGCTACGCGCGTATCTATTAAAATCCAGCGTACTTTTATAAAATCTACCTCATAAGTTACACCAAGTTTAAGTGAACTTATGTTTCTACATGCATGTGAAGCTTAAGCAGGCAGTAGAAAAGGAAGCTAGTTTTAGCTTACTTTGCATGCTAATGAGCTGCATAGTATGATAAAATTTGGCACATTTATACGTCTCTTTTAGTGCTGATACTTTACTTCACCTCAGGGGCTGAAGTAAAATTTTTCATTAACTTTTCTCATTTTTGGAATAGGAATTAAATGTGAAGTTAGTCACCTACTGACCTGGGATCCCCAACCCCAGGACCACCTGATCCCCAGGGCTTGGATTTCAGGATGCCTACACTTGGAGAGCTCACATCTGAGTCCATGGGTTAGAAGGTGATGGGGGGGGGGGGGGGGGGTGTGTGGCAGGCCCCCCTGCCCAGGCAGCCAGAATCCAGGACCCCACATCTAACCCACCCTCCCTCTATGCTCATACACTCACTCATCCCCTATAACCTAAGCCCACTCACCCCCACTAACTCAATTCCACCCCTATTCCTAACCTTCCACTCACTCATTAACCTACCTACCTTCAACTAACCTCTCAGCCAGTAACTAATCCACCTATTCACCCACTTCCTGCCCTACCGCAGGGGAGGTGGCTTAGGTAAGTTGGTGGGTTAGAAGGACTTTCTGGACAGAATCTCTCTGCTTCAGAGATCCTGCTGGGGCAACTGGGAATGTAGCTGAGAGCCTACAATTTTATTTAATTTAACAGTTAGAGGCGTGACTTAAACTTAACTTTCATCCCTAACTACTGAAGTTAGAATATGAAAGTAAATTAACCAGAATTAACTTTGCTTCTATTTTAGTTCATGTTTTTACTTCCAGTTTAGCACACAATTTTAATTATTTTCGGTGCTACATATCTCATTTTATTATTATATCAGAAGTAAAAATGTACTATGTAGTTAAAAAAAATCAGTTACCTCAGCTTTATTATACCAGCTTATTAAACAACTGTTGAATGAGCTCATGGGTTTGGTGTAGTCAGAGTATAACAGAAACAGGATCTGGATATCATGCATGTGTACGTGTGTGTGTGTACATATAAAACATGCACACACACACTGAATATTACGGGTGATAGGGGAGACCCCTGCAGAACACTCAAGTGTAGGGCTTTGACGGCAGATCAAACTCATAATAAAAAATTTTTAAAATATATCCAAAGCAAGAAACCTGTGAGGGAGTCGGTTGGACCATTAGATGACTGAGGGGTTAAAGGGGCTCTTAGGAAAGATAAGGCCATTGCAGAAAGACTAAATGAATTCTTTGCTTCCGTGTTTACTAATGAGGATGTTGGGGAGATACCAGTTCCGGAGATGGTTTTCAGCGGTGATGAGTCAGACGAACTGAACGAAATCACTGTGAACCTGGAAGATGTAGTAGGCCAGATTGACAAACTAAAAAGTAGCAAATCACCTGGACTGGATGGTATGCATCCTAGGGTACCGAAGGAACTAAAAAATGAAATTTCTGATCTATTAGTTAAAATTTGTAACCTATCATTAAAATCATCCATTGTACCTGAAGACTGGAGGGTGGCCAATGTAACTCAAATATTTAAAAAAGGCTCCAGGGGCGATCCGGGTAACTATAGACCAATGAGCCTGACTTCAGTGCCGGGAAAAATAGTGGAAACTATTCTCAAGATCAAAATCGTAGAGCATATAGAAAGACATGATTTAATGGAACACAGTCAACATGGATTTACCCAAGGGAAGTCTTACCTAACAAATCTGCTTCATTTTTTTGAAGGGGTTAATAAACATGTGGATAATGGTGAACTGGTAAATGTAGTGTATTTGTATTTTCAGAAGGCATTTGACAAAGTCCCTCATGAGAGGTTTCTAAGAAAACTAAAAAGTCATGGGATAGGAGGTGATGTCCTTTCGTGGATTACAAACTGGTTAAAAGACAGGAAAAAGAGAATAGGATTAAATGGTCAATTTTCTCAGTGGAAAAGGGTAAACAGTGGAGTGCCTCAGGGATCTGTACTTGGACCGGTGCTTTTCAATATATATATAAATGATCTTGAAAGGAATACGACGAATGAGGTTATCAAATATGCGGATGATACAAAATTATTCATAGTAGTTAAATCACAAGCAGACTGTGATACATTACAGGAGGACCTTGCAAGACTGGAAGATTGAGCATCCAAATGGCAGATGAAATTTAATGTGGACAAGTGCAAGGTGTTGCATATAGGGAAAAATAACACTTGCTGTAATTACACAATGTTAAGTTCCATATTAGGAGCTACCACCCAGGAAAAAGATCTAGGCATCATAGTGGATAATACTTTAAAATTGTCAGCTCAGTGTGTTGCAGCAGTCAAAAAAGCAAACAGAATGTTAGGAATTATTAGAAAGGGAATGGTTAATAAAATGGAAAATATCATAATGCCTCTATATCGCTCCATGGTGAGACCGCATCTGGAATACTGTGTACAATTCTGGTCGCCGCATCTCAAAAAAAAGATATAGTTGTGATGGAGAAAGTAGTGAGAATGGCTACCAAAATGATAAAGGGGATGGAACAGCTCCCCTATGAGGAAAGGCTGAAGAGGTTAGGGCTGTTCAGCTTGGAGAAGAGACGGCTGAGGGGGGATATGATAGAGGTCTTTAAGATCATGAGAGGTCTTGAACAAGTAGATGTGACTCTGTTATTTACACTTTCGAATAATAGAAGGACTAGGGGGCATTCCATGAAGTTAGCAAGTAGCACATCGGAGAAAGTTCTTTTTCACTCACCGCACAATAAAGCTCTGGAATTTGTTGCCAGATGATGTGTTTAGTGCAGTTAGTGTAGCTGGGTTCAAAAAAGGTTTGGATAAGTTCTTGGAGGAGTAGTCCATTAACAGCTATTAATCAAGTTTGCTTAGGGAATAGCCACTGCAATTAATTGCATCAGTAGCATGGGATCTTCTTAGTGTTTGGGTAATTGCCAGGTTCTTGTGGCCTGGTTTGGCCTCTGTTGGAAACAGGGTGGGCCTCTGTTGGAAATAGGATGCTGGGCTTGATGGACCCTTGGTCTGACCCAGCATGGCAATTTCTTATGTTCTTATGTCCACTGTAATAACCTGCAGTCTGCCAGACAGGATGTAAACAAATCAGCTACTGCTCCCAAAATGCCCAACCTCTTCAGATGACTCAATAGGATGGCGTGATCAGTCACCTAGAACGAGACTGAAAGGTCAAGAAGAATCCGCAAACCTAACATTAGCCACATATCAGTTAACAATATCAAAAAATAACCCATGCTATAGTTACACAATGTTAGGTTCCATATTAGGTGCTACAACCCAAGAAAGAGATCTAGGTGTCATAGTGGATAACACATTGAAATCGTTGGTTCAGTGTGCTGCGGCAGTCAAAAAAGCAAACAGAATGTTGGGAATTATTAGAAAGGGAATGGTGAATAAAACGGAAAATGTCATAATGCCTCTGTATTGCTCCATGGTGAGACCACACCATGAATACTGTGTACAATTCTGGTCGCCGCATCTCAAAAAAGATATAATTGCGATGGAGAAGGTACAGAGAAGGGCTACAAAAATAAGGGGAATGGAACAGCTCCTCTATGAGGAAAGAGGTTAGGACTTTTCAGCTTGGAGAAGAGACGGCTGAGGGGGGATATGATAGAGGTGTTTAAAATCATGAGAGGTCTAGAACAGGTAGATGTGAATTGTTATTTACTCTTTCGGATAATAGAAAGACTAGGGGGCACTCCATGAAGTTAGCATGTGGCACATTTAAAACTAAATCGGAGAAAGTTCTTTTTTACTCAACGCACAATTAAACTCTGGAATTTGTTGCCAGAGGATGTGGTTAGTGCAGTTACTTTATTTATTTATTTAATACAGTTAGTATAGCTGTGTTTAAAAAAGGATTGAATAAGTTCTTGGAGGAGAAGTCCATTACCTGCTATTAATTAAGTTGACTTAGAAAATAGCCACTGCTATTACTAGCAATGGTAACATGGAATAGACTTAGTTTTTGGGTACTTGCCAGGTTTTAATGGCCTGGATTGGTCACTGTTGGAAACAGGATGCTGGGCTTGATGGACCCTTGGTCTGACCCAGTATGGCATGTTCTTATGTTCTTAATACCATCTCTATGCTGAATGTGGAGTGAAATCTGGAAAGAGCAGACTTTAAAGCTCTGGTATTTCCCTAAGAAGTCACATAGCTGTATTGTTACACATGCCTCAATTATTTTTGCTATGAACATCAACTTCCATAGCAGCCTTTCTATATAACCTGAAATTAATATACCAAATGTCCTTAATCTTTGCATTTCGAGTTAGACATCATGAACATTCTAGCTGGTGACATTTTTGAGAGGGGAACAGAAATCTAGTGCTCTCCTAAAAGATTCATTCCCATTGCTGACCAAAGCCGTTACTAAATGGTCTGCCATGGCAAACTTACAAGAAGAAAGAGCTTTCAAAGACTTGTCTGCATCCATTTTTCTCCAGGAAATTACTAGCCACAATGCCATCTTTTATGTTTGTCTTTAATGTGCTACCAGTAGAAAACCTGATCAGATAATGATCTGACCATAACACTAGCGAGTGGTCCATATTACTAATGGCTTCCCAACCTCTAGTGTTGCAAGCTAATAGGTCTAAAGTGTGACCTGCTTTGTGTATAGGAAAGAGACTTAACTGTAACAGTCATTGCCGACTTTGCTGCCATAAAGTTCACACTTGCCAAATTGGAAGTGCCTTGAAAGTCCCCCAGACTTTTCAATCGAGGGGCCACACAGAGCATTTCAAATCCCTGAGAGGGCCGGGGAAGTTCCCCCTCAAAGTTTGACGAGCTGGGCAGGGAGGAAGAGCATCCCTCGGAGTTGTTTGTTGAGAAGGGGTGGGGGTAGCTGGCAGGCAGGGTTCCTAGAGGTGCAGGGGTGTGGCAGATACAGTGCCAGTAATAATGTTTCTAGATTTTTTCAAAGTTGGCAGTCCTGACACACTCCCAGCAACCTTTCCCCCCTTCATCTGCCCATGTAGGGTAGGGGGCAGGGTGGATGGATGGCAGCATGAGGTGTTGTGTATGTGTGTGTGTGTGTGTGTGTGGTGAACTCTCTCACACTCACTCTGCACCATACACTCTTGTTCCTTTTTTCTTTTATCATCCCTTTTCCCACACTTCTCCTTTCTCTCCAGAATGGTGGTATGAGCCAAACAACTCTCTCTGGAGACCCTAATCCAGTGAAAGACATTTGGGTTTGGTATCTGGATTACAATATTGAAGATTTCTGCACTCTGCACCTGCAAAGCCTGCATTCTTAGAGGATGATGTCTGTGCCTCCACCCCGACAGCTCCAAAGAGATGGTGGCATGGTTGGAGCACCAGGAACCACCATCTTTACTTGACATTTCCTGGCAGCCCCACAGAATCTATAGCTTGGTACCACCAGTGCCACCCTCCACAGGAGCTGAAAACTCCTTATGGCTGTGTGCAACCTCTCTCTGGCCCATGTAGCTCCATCTGCACAAAAAACACCAATGCCAGCAATGCATAACGCAGCCAATCAATCAATGGTGGCCTTGCACCGGTGTGCCCCGCCATGCCACTCTGATGTGCTGCTCCTTGCACGTCTGACCTCAAGTATCTGAGCTGGTGGTAGGGGAGCCATTCCTTCACCACAGCACCAGATCAAGTTCCTTAACTCATCGCTGCTGCAGGCTGGATCTAGCTCCTAATACTGTTGCTATCGGAGCCAGATGAAATTCATCTAGGGGCCACTTTTGGCGGACCTCTGATCTAGTACAGGCTTAGAAATCAAATCAATTAGTTCCTCATCTTACACACAAGATGTTCTTGAAAGGAAGTAAATCAAAAACAAAGTTAAATAAAACCCTTCTAAAGGGCCAATTATGGGTAGATTTTGCAAGCATAATGAACAGCTGCCACCCAATTCCATTTTTTACCCAGGAGGGAGTAAACCTGGGGAAAGCATTTGTATTAGTGCTGGCCCTCTTGGATTTTTTCTTTTTTTATAATGCAGGGAAGAGCATAAGCACTGGCAAAGTTAGACATTAAACAGTAAGGCAGGCCTGGAAAGACCTGCACATCTTTTACTTGCATAACCCATCCGGCCGGCTGACAGCATGGGCATGATTTCGCAACCCATGTGCTTTCTGCAGCTTGGAAAGAAGCATTCCAGAAAAGGGATTAGGAGAAGAGGGCGAGGCGTTTCAGAGGGGTGCTTGCAAAGAACACGCACACAGATAAGCTTAACATAAGTACTAGAAGACACAATGCACGTGGGAACCTTAGTTTTGAATATCATCCAGATTCATGCCTGGTGAAAAGTAGGTATGCACATTGCCATTTAACAGTTTGATGCTCCTGTAATGCGAACTGCGATTTGTTTAGCATTTCTGAAATGAAGGTTTGACTATTGTCCCACTGGTCTTATGATATACAATGACACTACAAACAAACATCACTAACCGTTCTTCATGGGTCCATAAGCCAGAAACACGTAGTACTGATTGCTGGCATCTCTTGCCTGAAGAGATATGGTGTTATTCGTGAAGAAGGAACACGTGAGGATGCCTTTAGTATAGGACACCATTGTGCTTCCCATGTTACCCTAGAAAGAAATGTATCCATTATTTCCAATAGAGAGGACACTTAAAAATTAAATAAAGCCTTGCACTATACAATATTAAGAGAATGGTTAAAACCAATGGAACAAGTAAGATACCCAGGAAATTTTAGCCACATGACTTTTGTTGAATTTTCAGTCATCAGTTTATGGCTGAAAATCCAGTTAAATTGTTGTGGCCTAAACTAACCAGGCAGACCATCTAGATATACCTACATAAAGTAACGCACATAGATGTTTTTGAAAATGAAAAAAGGTACCCAAGAATGTTATGCCCCATCCCCACCATCCAGATGCCTGCTTTTCTGCAGATAAAAGGTACACAGAGTGAAATGTGCGCAAACTTTTTACCCAGTGTATTTGGGGGTAAATTTGCAGATAGCCGGATCTACCCGTATGGCTCCCAAGTTCCTGACTCAGCTTTTGAAGTTTGCCTCCCCCCACTATCAACAAAAACGAAATGTGGCAGGCCCTCCCGGTCTGGCCACTAGAGGCCACTGCCACTATCCCTGTCTAATATCTTTTTCACAGGAGCCATCCATACCCTTCAGTCCCTCCCACTGGGAGGCTCTGGATTGGATGTTTCAGTGCTATTTAGCTCAGCCATGTTAACTTGGGGGTTCAATCTGAGGGAGCAGTCAGAGGGTAAGGATGTATTTTTTTTCCACACTCTGGTAGGGCCTCCTGACCTTGCCCTGAGGAGTTTTCTTTCAGAAGAGATACCTCATCAGGCACTCCCTGCCAGAGAGTCCTTCTTACTTTAAGTTACAGAGTGATAGAGTGATAGACTGTGGAGCCTGACACTCTTTAGGGGGGGGGGGGGGGGCAAAAGGGCTCTCATCAGGAGAGCAAAGACTTGTGAGCCTACTCTAAACCCTAAAAAACAGTGATGGTTCCTTCTGCAGAGATTTTGAAGGCTAGAAGAGCTCTATTTTTGGAAGAACTGTTTTCACCCTGTTTATGGAGAAGTCATCCTCGCTGGCCGAAATCAAGGGACAGGTGCTGAAGATCAGTGAGCCCATTCACAACCTGTAGGCGGCAAGCACCTGTGACAGCAGTTTAGGAAGATGTGTCCAGTTTTATTTTTGAACTTTTGAGAGGGGTTTTGGATCTCCCTTCCCCACTGGGATCACAGTGCTGAGAATTTTTTTCCACAAGAGAATTCCCTGAAGTAACAGGGAAGGATAAAAATACAGCTGAACCAAAGGAAGAAAGAACCAGAGAAGGAGACCCCACAGGGATCTCTACACATCAAAGGACCAGGACACGCTGGGTGTCTAAGGAGAAGAAGATGTCTAAGAGGTAGGATTTTTGCAAAGCAGAGGGGTCCCTAACACCAGGATGCCAAGGAAACAGCCGCTGGAAGAGTTATGCACATTTAACATACCCGATGTCTGTAATACCCATAAGAAAATCCTATATCAGTCAGATGTACACATTTTTTGGCAAATGGACTTTATTTAACTTTATGAATCAGAAAACTATTATTTTACACCCAGTCCTGTTCCTGTCTAAATTTTTTTACAGCTTCTTACCTCATGGGAAGCACCTAAAGTACAGAACACACACACACACTAGCAACCTTTTTTCATTGACTGGGCCAAAAGCGAGAGCTTCCCCAGGTAAAAAGAATCCCCCCCAGGGATCGAGAGTTAGTCTGGGATGTAACATGCGAGCTAGAGCAGCCGCAGAAGAGACAAATGAGTCGTGTGCCCTTAGGAGTAGCAATCCTCCAAAATAGGAGTGACAGAAAAAAAAGTGAGAAACGCTATCATTTCTCAAATATACCAGGTCCTCGGGTGCAGCCTGGTCTAAAAAGCTCTGACTAAAAGTTAATTGTGAAAAAAAAAAAAAAAAAAGCCTTAATGATCGCTGCATCAGCTTAAGGGCTCAGAATCAAGATTCCTTTCAACATCATCAACACACTGTTTCTATATTTTTTTGATGTTGTCCAAGGGAATTTTGGTTCTTGGCCTTTAAGCTGGGGCAATGGTTATTATGCCTTGGGCTAGTTTTTTTTTCGTTTTTTAAACGACCGGTGTGGGTTGGATCTTTTTACAGCTGGAAGCATATGAACATCCAGTATATCTGAGATGAGTCCCCTGTGCAGAGAGGTGCAATGACTTAACTCACATTTCTAGATTAAGGAAACGGAACTCCTGGTCAGAGGTGGAGTAAAGGTTCTGGGGGAAGTGTTAGTCTAGGGGCCTGAACCCCGAGTTTGTGGTGCTGGAGTCCTGTACTTGGGATCTATAGGCAGAAAAATCTTGATTTGTTTTATGCATAGAAATGTGATATGTTAATTTGTACCCTGCTTTGAATTCTTGAAGAAGATAAGCTATATGTTTTTTAAATAAATAAGGAATGCTCAGGAGTGAGTCTTTGGCCCTAGACCTAAACCTACAGCACAACTGACCAGACAGTACACCTCCTTGCTTTAGCAGCAATACTCAAACTAATTTTGTGAAAAATGCAAAATAGAAAATTTATGGCCAGATGCTCTAAAGGTTATCTCCCATTTTGTGTCTATGGGAAACATACCAAGTACATCGGACCCATAGTTGAATTTCCCATCTCAACCTTATCAGTGCAATGTTAGTCTGATATAAGCAGTGTATAATGCACTAATGGAACATATAATCATGAGGTAATGATCTTCAAATGCACAGGAGTAACACAAGGCATATTAAACTAATAATATGAACATACAAGTGACTTCGGAGTGGGAGTTGTGTATCCGGTGGAGAAGGCATGCTGAATTACAACTTGTCCAGTTGTGTCACTGTTGCCACAAATATAAATGTCATCATTTCCCTGAAAGAGCAAAGATTCAGAACCATGAGGATGAGCTATTCAGCCTTAAAAATATACTTCCACTGAGCTGATACAAGCTGAAGACTTCAAAACACAAACACTGCTTACAGCAGAGCAATCAGAATTCAATGACACCATGAGGGCAATCTGCAAAAGCCATTTACCCGGGCAAATTCAGATTTACTGGGGCAAACATGGTTGTTGGAAAACTGGCCAGCTTAAATACAGCTAGAAGTGTTCTACAGCACACGTACTTCTAGATGCATCAGGGAGGCATATTTTGGTACATATGAGCAGAATGCCCAGCTTATTATTCTTCATTAGCTTGGCCATTACCATATTCATATAGGTGACAGCAATACAGTTATTGAGGCCACAATATCATCATTTACAGAGTAAGTAGTTAGTACAAAGCGCAAGGCATATATTGTACTTCAAAAACAGCTTTACTACATGACAAACTACTTATTGCTTTGTAGTACATCTATCCCCAAGTGCCTTGGCCTGTCAACTGTCTATAACAATCCTTTTTGTCCTAGAAACAGATCCTGGACTTACTACTGTCTTGTTGCTACAGTAAAGCTATTTGTTAGAAGTATACATATCTATAGCATTTTGGAGATAATTTTCCAGCGCACATCCCTAGGGAGCTTGCAGTGGATACCTTTGTACACGTCCCCACTGGCCCCTGAATTTTCAAAGTATGTAGGGGATTTCAAATTGAAATCCCTACATGTACTTTAGTTTCCCTACCCAGTCCCATCCCCTACTCTTTCTGCCATGGCTACAAGTATACACTATCATGCAGCGTGCACACTTACCTGCACACAGAAGTGGGGTGGGACAGGCCCAATTTTTAAAAGATGCTTGTCCGGGTAAGCACGTCTGCTCATGTAAAAACTTTTGAAAATTCCTGCCCTTGTAAGAATACACAACTAATTTTTCAAGCTAGACAATCTCATTTTAAAACCATTAGAAATCTTGAATATTTTGCCCCTCATAGTTAGAACAAAAGGATCCCAGGGGCCAAAAACAGCAGATACCTTGTGCAGCTGAAATCTTTCTCAAACTAACTATGGATATATCTTGAAAGGTTTATCTACAAGCACATATTGAACTAACACCTGACTAAAATGTGAGGAGGAAAACATTCTTTCTGGGTTAACTTTGGCTCTGCATCAAAGTAGCATCATATCTAATTAATATTTCTTTAACACACTAGTTGAATTAGTATTACTTTGCAGGGCTTCTTTTTTTGCTTGAATACACAAACACACACACACACACACACACGAGAAAAAGAAAACTTTTTATAATAATGCTATAGGCGAGGTTAATGTACTCCTACAAAACAAAAATATTGCTTTCAACATGTGGGTGAAAAAGCCATCTCATAACAAGTTTAGTAACTGTCAATAGAGCCTATCAGTGTCACAGTTTTGCCTGCCATGCAGCCTCTCTGTGCCCTGGTCCTGCCTGCTATGACCCCTCCTGCAGAGGCCATTGGTAAGCCTCCCCACCAGCCGTGAAGAGCTCTTCCTCGCTGCTCTCACCGTGTCCAAGTCCCAGCTTTAGGTAACCCAGCCTTGCCAGAACCTACTTTGCCTCTTCATGGAGTCACTCTCAGCTCTCTGACCTGGCCATTCCTGTCTTGTACCTTGCTTTGTGGACTTTGGCCCTGTTATTGTCCTGAACCTTGCCTTGTGGCCTAAGTAGGTCATTCCTTGTTCCTTGCTCTATGACCTACTCTTGGCCTTGCCTTGTGGCTTCCAGGCCTGCTCTAATCTTGTATCCTGCCTTGTGGCCTCTCTGTACCTAGGGCCTTTGGGCACTGTTCTCGCTAAACTGTGCGCACATGCGGCTGTGCACGAAGATCAGCAGGGCCGTAGTGGAGCTCATCCCACCACGGCCCAAAGAAAAAAAAAATCCCCAAACCTCCAGGTGCTCCTTCTCCTTTCTGCCTGTGTGGCCCCAGAATAAAAACATTGCTGGAGCCGTGCAGGCAGGCAAGAAGAGAAGCAGCATCTGTGGCAGGGTCCCATGTTATGGTAGCTCGAGAAGAGGAGGCCCGGTAGCAGGGCTGCTGCAGATCCTCTCTCATAGCAGCCCCAGAAGATCAGGGCCGCCACGGAGCCCATCCCTGTAAAAGGAGTTGGGAAAAGACCAAAAAAGGGAACCTGGAAAAAAAAAAAAAGCCTGAAATCAACTGATTAGAAAAATAAGATCAGGCACAAAGGTAACAAAAAAAAATTAAAAAAAATTTTTTTTTTGAATTTTTAGTGATTGGCATATGTTATCTTAGGGAATGTACATTACATATTTGTATTTCGTTCTCTCTTCAGTATTCCACTCTTCAGACTCTAGTTTCTTGGGCTGTTTAATTTTTGTCTGCATGTTCCTATTTCTAATTTGTAGTCCCTTACTCTGTAATAGGTAAGTGTCTGTCTGTGTTCTGCGTGTGTAACTGAGGTGCAGCATTTCTGCTGGCTTGTAGTTTTTTTTCTGTAAGGCTTTGTAGCAGTACGGCTCGTTTTGTTAACCCTAATAGGTAGGTATGGTATAATAGTTGCATTGCTGCCGTGTCATAGATAAGGTTGCTGCTGTTTGAGTCCTGAGAGATAGTGTTGGTATGGTATGTCATGTCAAGGTTCTAGGTGTCTTGTTTTGTTTTGCAGTTACTGAGATGAGTGAAGAGGAGAATTGAGTGAGTGTGCGTGTGCCTGAGAGCGTGGGAAGTGAATGAGAGGAATGAGAGTGAGCGTGTATGTATATGCAGTGGTGAACTAAGGCGGGGTGCGATCTGCCCCCAGGTGACAGCCAGGAAGGGGGGGGGGGTGCCAGTCTGGAGGTCAGCGGCCATGAGTGCGGTATAAGGAGGCTTCTGGACTGCGAGCGGTGGGAGCACTGGGCAGCCACATAGAGTGCCACAGGTCTGCAGCCGGCAACTGTATAGCCTTTTCTTCTTCCCACCTCCCGTGGCCCAGAAGAGGAAGGGTCCGCACAGGCGGGAAGAAGGAAAGCTCATGCAGTCATGGCCAGAAGCAGGAGGAAGAGCAATAGCGCTGCCCCCCCCCCCCCCCCCACCCACTGCAGATGCAGGAAGTAGAGCCACACCAGCCCACATGCCGCCTCAAGAAAAATGAAGAGTCTGCATCTGTCGCAGGGGCTGAAGGAGGAAGCTGCTGCTGTGCTTCTGATGGGGAGTGGGGTAGGGAGTGAGAGAGAGTGTGTGTGTGTGTATGTGTGTCTATTAGAGTCTGTGTGGTAGAGCATGTCTGTGTATGGGAGTGTGGGTGCATGTTTGTGTGTGAGAGACAGAGCTGTGTGAAGAGGTGTATATGTGATAGAGAGAGAAATGGAGGCAGCCTGTGTGCAGGGGTGTGTGAAACTGTGTGCAAGACAGAGGAACCAGAGATTACGGGGGGGGGGGGGGGGGGGGGGGGGGGTGCCATATACTTTAGGTTCACCACTGTGTACATGACAGACTGGGGAGTGAATGAGAGGAATGAGTGTGCATGTACGTGAGAGTCTGGATGTGTGTGTGTGTGTGTGTGTGAATGAGCACGTTTGCATGAGAGACTAAGAGTGAATATGAAAGTGTTTTGGTGTGTATGGAGCAAATTTGTGTGCATACTGGAACCAATCCTTTCTTGTAAGGCCTGGGTTGCTGTAAGCATAAACTTGATAGGTGTTTGCATTAAAGAAAGTAGTACTCTCAGGGTAATGAAACCAAAACCTTTTTGCTCATAAGCAACCCAATCCTTAGAGGGAACATTGTCTTCAGGCCTCCAGCCGTGCTGCCTTTGGGCTTTTACATCCTTTGTGGTGTTGTCTTGCCTAATCGTATCCAATCCTGTCTTTGTTTGGGCTTGTCTTACCCTGCCTAGCATCGTATACTATATCCCTGCCTTGCCTTCCCCCAGCCCCAGTTCATGCCTTGTCTTTGTCTGAATTCAGCCCCAGTCCTTGTCCTGTGTCCAGCTCCAGCCTGTCCAGGTTCACCACGATGTACTGCTGCCACCAAGATCTACTGGCCCCCAGAACCCAAGGGCTCAACTTGCAGGGGAGGGGGCTGGCTAGGCAGAAGACCGGCCCTTGTCTAGCCCAGTGTCCTACCTTGCAGTCCTGCACAACTCCTGGAGTGATGTACCCAGATCCAAGGAATCGTGACAAGCAGGGTTTTTTTTTTTTTTTTTTTTTTTTTTAAATCATTGCAGGCATAAACACCCATACAGAAAAATCAATGTGCAGAGTTTTGAGGTAGCCAAAATCATGTCATGCTAAGCTAACCTCCATGTCAATTACTGATGGCACACATCAGCCTTTACTCCATCGGTGTTTAAGAAAACTATGAGGGCAACTTCTCAGCATGTTATTGCTTTTAAAGAATTTCACAAGGGTAACTTGTGCCACATGCTGAGGGTTTCTAACAAGATAAGACAAACATTTTTTATTGTGAACATTTGTATAGTTTTGAAGGAGTTGTATTCCTAGGTCGATTATACTTCCTCCTGAAGAAACTGCTTCAGGCAAAATGGAGGCCTATGTTGGGGCTTACCGGGAATTTAAAGCCATAGAATTTAAGGTGGACTAAACATTTTTTTGGACTGGATCTTCACTTGAGGAATGCATGTCAAGTGAAGGCTGGCTATTCATACTGATTTTTCTGTATGGGTATTTTTTATGCCTGTAATGATTAAAAATGCTGATATGCCCTATTGACAATTACTACATGTGTTATGAGCTGGCTTTTTCACCCACATGTTGAAGGTTCTGTTTTGTATGAGTATCTTAAGATTAGCTACAGCATTATTATACAAAGTTTTTCAAAGATACTTGTATCTCACCATAGAACACTTAGTTTTAGGCATCAAATTCAGTATTATGTTTTGTTTTTGTTGTAGATAATGCAGTAAGGTATATTTGTGTCTACATAGTTTACAGTGCCTCACCATTTTTTTATCATCAGAAAACCCAATGGCCACATATCCATCAGAGGGGCCACTCATTTCGAAGACAAAGCCACCCCCTACTGCTGGAAGAGATGACATGAAGTAACACCCTGCATCGCTGGCAGGATTGCATCCTGTAGGATTGCTGAAACAAAACTTCTGCGTGCTGCAAGTAGCATTGGAGACCTGGTACTAGTAACAAAAGGAAAATACAGTCGATCAGTTGTCTGTTAGGTGAAAATCCTTTTAGAATTTGGCCATGATACCAAGATGAACATCACTGCTGCTGTTAAAAGCCTTCTAGATCATTAATGTCCAAAGTCGGAGCAGAATGGATTTTAATTTAATGTTATCAATCAAAAAAAATGTTTACCATCATCAGCAAAGTGACCACGTTCTCCCAGGCACCACTGTGTGGCACTGGTTAAGTACAGAGGAGGGAAGGGTACTCCATATTAAAATCATTAATGTCAGCTGTAATTATGTCTGATGTTCAAAAGGACCTGCCAACCAATTCTTGCCCTGCTGGGCTTCAGAAACTGTATAGGATGGGAGTCAAAGTTGACAAAGTAGGTTTAATCCAAAAAAAAAAAAGGGGCAATTCAAAAGGACTGATAATCCCATGAGATAAAGGAGTAAGTGAAGACTACTTAGTCACAATAAAAAAATGAGGACCGTTTGCCCCTTGAGATAAAGGAGTAAGTGAAGACTACTTAGTCACAATAAAAAAATGACCGTTTGCCCCTTTATCACACATGCTTTCTGTTATTACTGTGGGCGAGGCCCAGATTTTGCCTCTTATTAGTGTAGAATCAGTAGTTTCAATAGACCCTGCATGCCTTGAGTGCTGTCAGAGCAGAGTAGGGGATGTTTAGAGAGGTTTGACAGTACCCAGTGACAGGTGTCATAGGTATAACAAAATTCCCCTGCCTGCAAGAGTACAGGGGTGGGCTTGGAGTCTGCAAGAGCTGAAGGCACCTCTGCCCACAGAGTGGTGCTGGTATGGAGGTGTCAGACCAAGGAGCCTTGCGGAGGGAGAGAGAGAGACTGCAAGCATAATTTTGCTTTCAGTGTTGGCGCAAACCCCAAAGAAAGAAACTCCTGCGGTGTTCTCCCCAAAGCAGGCAGTTTAATTATTGCCCTCACTGTAAATCATTTTGTCACTTACATCCTTTTTCAGGTATTGCAAAATACTGAGGAATGTGTCTTGTGCAGGCTTCAGTCAGCTGTAGAGTGCTTTCTTTTACAAATAACCCTGGAGCCTTCTGCGGGTGCTGACCAGCCACCAGTACTTGCTCTTTTTTTCCCCATGGAAAGCAGGGACTTCTCATTTTTCTCAAACTTACCTCAAGCAGGACTTGACTTTCAACCTGAGTCCAGAATGTACTGTAGCTCTGAAGGAACGTTGTCCTAAAAAGAAGGGAGTTTGATTGCTATCACCATCATGGTACACTGTACAATTTACCTAATTTATCTTAAGACAGCTCTTCAGTAAAGACATGAGCTCTGGGTAAGGCAATACTGAAGCTGGTGTATGGGCTGTTACTGCTTATTTTCCAGTGGTAAAAATGCCAAACCTCACAAAATGCGTTAAAATAATACCATGAGCACATAACCTAATGAGCTTGCAAACGAGGGACTTAAAACATGCACTAAAAATCATCGTGCTGTGTACTAAACTGCATTGTTCCACATGCAGTTCCCACTTCCCGGTGCAATGGTTAGCTATGGGAGGCCTCGCTCAGTACCAGAGTCAGTCCCAACTCTGACCTGAAAATCTTGGCATCGATTCTCCAAAAGTGGGGAGGGTTAACCTCCAGGGACCGGCATTTAGATGGAATAATTCTAAGGACACACTCTACAAAGGTAAGGTGTTCCAAAATAAGTCGTTACTGAAAAATATTGCAAGTCTAAACAAAGTGGCAAGTAAGTCTTTGACATAAGAAATCCACAAATAGGTACCATCAAGAGGGTTACTGATCCTTACTGGTGCACTGTCCTGGGATCCTCTCATTCTTTGTCTGGTGTTTAAGGACTCCTGGTATACCTGAATTTCTCCAAAGCTTCATTCTGTCCTGCACAAAGATGGATTTGGCTAGCCATTGCTCCTAGGCATCGATTCAATGCCAGTGCCATGCTGCCTCTCTTTCCCCCCAGCAAACCTCCAAGATATGCGCAGCATTAGTCCTCAAAGAGCAGCAAATATGGAGACTAAACTTGCACTCCTAGGTCCGCCCCCCTTGCACAGAAACCCAGGGAGCAGGGCCTCTGAGTGCATGCTTAATCACTGCTCTTTGATGATTGCCACAGGTCTGGGGGAAGGAGTCAATGGCAGCAGCAGTGGAAGGGATACCTTCCACTGGTCCCATGCAGGTTTGCACGAGTACAGGCCTAGAAGGCCTTTGCATAAATCCAGGCCTGCTCTGGCACATCTTTTTCCTTCGCTGTTCCAGTACTCCTTTGGCCTCCTGGATCAGAGCATCAGATGGGCAGCTTCCTCCTTTTCTCCTTCCACACTGATGGTTTCCTACAGACTAGTACCAGACCCTTGCTTCTCACTGTTCCTGTAAAGATTTTTATGAACCATGAACTTGATAGGTTATGCTTGTACCCCTCTGTCCAAGTTAGCCTATGGTAGCAGATCAATACTTTCTGAAGTTATAGTCTTCCAAACTAATTGTAAAATATTTATGAGAACAAAGATTAGCAGGCTATGAAAAGAACCTAAAACAAGGTCTTTTAGACACGAAGGTTTGTTCCTCTTTATCAGTAACAAGATGTACTGTGCTGGCTTGTAGAGATCACTGAGATCAAAACTTAAGTCATATTTGTGTAATCAAACCCTTGGCATAATGCCTCTTTTTTTTTTGGTAGAAACAGTATTTAAGTCTTGCTGAATGTAATGGATTTCAGAATGCCCACTGAGAGAGTTTATTCAGTGTTGCCGTCTCCTTGTAATATTACTTGCAGAATAAAGATAGCAGCATTGAACTGAAATGGAGTCCTATCCTGTTTTTGGAAATGAGCCAAGAGGGAACAAACAGCCTCTATATCTCCTTTCCCCTATAGAATGGCAGGTCCAGGGTGAGATGTTAACTTCCTCAGATTGAGGATACTCTCTGCCCCACTGCTGGATTCCCCTTCAATCCGTTACTTATAGTGCGGTATCAGAAATATCCCCACAGGAACTGACTCTATACCCACTAAAAACAGGGACAAAGCAGGTGTTACCTCTTCCCAGGTTCCACACTCTCCGGGGAGATGAGAGTCTGGGCCTCTCTGTTCCCATCACTCTTTCATTTTCAAAGATAAAGAGGCTTGCTCCTTTCTCCTAACCTTCTGACTAGAAAGAGCTCAGGCTGCTCTAATCCAATGAAGGATCGCTCCACCGAAGCCACTTTTAGAAGGGAGTGCAATACCAAATGCTTTAGTCCTATCCCTATTCTGCCACTGTCAATACGGCTTCCATTGAAAGAAACATATTGGAAAAGGAGGTAGGAAGGGGGAGATGCTGAGAAACAGGGGAACAGGGCTGCTCACCCAAGGCACAGAAATGCATGCAAGCAGCTCTACCCCCAGATTTTGCAGTCCAGGACTACCCTGTAGATCCTGCTGGAGGGAGAAGTAAACCACAAGTTGCCAGAATGGAGTTATATGAGAATTTGACAGATCTTAGGGCCAGGTATGGGGTGAGACAGCTTGTCCAGACAACCAGCTGAGTACTTTCTATTTTCTGGCCTCTAGGTCTTTTTAAAACACAGTGACAGTAGTTGGTGACAGGAATGCTCTTTTTCGAGATGCTTCTGCCCATGAGAAGAGATTAGGATTCACATCAGCTTTCTTCATCCCGAATCTACAGCTATTTGACCTCATGAAAACTCTAAACCAGGCCCTATGAGTTTCTACACACAATTATCTTTGCATTACCTTCTGTGTTGTTTTGGATGTCATTCACATGAATAATGTCTTAGAAGAAATTTCTGATCTATTAGTTAAAATTTGTAACCTATCATTAAAATCATCCATTGTACCTGAAGACTGGAGGGTGGCCAATGTAACCCCAATATTTAAAAAAGGCTCCAGGGGCGATCCGGGTAACTATAGACCAGTGAGCCTGACTTCAGTGCCAGCAAAAATAGTGGAAGTGTTCTCAAGATCAAAATCGTAGAGCATATAGAAAGACATGGTTTAATGGAACACAGTCAACAAGGATTTACCCAAGGGAAGTCTTGCCTAACAAATCTGCTTCATTTTTTTGAAGGGGTTAATAAACATGTGGATAAAGGTGAACCGGTAGATGTAGTGTATTTGGATTTTCAGAAGGCGTTTGACAAAGTCCCTCATGAGAGGCTTCGAAGAAAACTAAAACGTCATGCGATAGGAGGTGATGTCCTTTCGTGGATTACAAACTGGTTAAAAGACAGGAAACAGAGTAGGATTAAATGGTCAATTTTCTCAGTGGAAAAGGGTAAACAGTGGAGTGCCTCACAGATCTGTACTTGGACCGGTGCTTTTCAATATATATATATATATATATATATATATATATATATATATAAATGATCTGGAAAGAAATACGATGAGTGAGGTTATCATATTTGCGGATGAAACAAAATTATTCAGAGTAGTTAAATCACAAGCGGATTGTGATACATTACAGGAGGACCTTGCAAGACTGGAAGATTGGGCATCCAAATGGCAGATGAAATTTAATGTGGACAAGTGCAAGGTGTTGCATATAGGGAAAAATAACACTTGCTGTAGTTACACAATGTTAGGTTCCATATTAGGAGCTACCACCCAGGAAAAAGATCTAGGCATCATAGTGGATAATACTTTAAAATAGTCGGCTCAGTGTGTTGCAGCAGTCAAAAAAGTAAACAGAATGTTAGGAATTATTAGAAAGGGAATGGTTAATAAAATGGAAAATGTCATAATGCCTCTATATTGCTCCATGGTGAGATCGCATCTGGAATATGGAGTACAATTCTGGTCGCCACATCTCAAAAAAGATATAGTTGCGATGGAGAAGGTACAGAGAAGGTCAACCAAAATGATAAAAGGGGATGGAACAGCTCCCCTATGAGGAAAGGCTGAAGAGGTTAGGGCTGTTCAGCTTGGAGAAGAGATGCCTGAGGGGGGATATGATAGAGGTCTTTAAGATCATGAGAAGTCTTGAACGGGTAGATGTGACTCGGTTATTTACACTTTTGAATAATAGAAGGACTAGGGGGCATTCCATGAAGTTAGCAAGTAGCACATTTAAGACTAATCGGAGAAATTTCTTTTTCACTCAACGCACAATAAAGCTCTGGAATTTGTTGCCAGAGGATGTGGTTAGTGCAGTTAGTGTAGCTGGGTTCAAAAAAGGTTGGATAAGTTCATGGAGTAGAAGTCCATTAATAGCTATTAATCAAATTTACTTAGGGAATAGCCACTGCTATTAATTGCATCAGTAGCATGGGATCTTCTTAGTGTTTGGGAAATTGCCAGGTTTTTGTGGCCTGATTTGGCCTCTGTTGGAAACAGGATGCTGGGCTTGATGGACCCTTGGTCTGACCCAGCATGGCAATTTCTTATGTTTAGGAGTTTCATGCTGTATGAGATCTGCTTCAGTTATTCTTGTACATGACATGGTAAATGGATCACAGAACCAAACTATGAGGCCAATGTACGAAACTGCAAGGGAACTCGCAGAATAAAGCCAGCACGCTGCAATGATTTTCTTGCAACAATGGCTTACTTAAATAATATGGAAGAGAGATTTGTGGCATTTTTCTTGCAATAAAGACCATGAAGAATTGTGGACTTTAGTTCTGAGTTAGTTTATTAAAAAAAAACAACAAAAAAAAAAAAAAACTACACCTTTCGCAAACAAACAGCACATGTTAAAATTTGCAAATGTGATTATGCAATCTATTTGCCATTTCAATGTGTGTGCATGTGCTTGTGAAGCCATTTGTAGGGGTGTGAATCGTGTGATCGATCGTCTTAACGATCGATTTTGGCTGAGGGGGGAGGAAATCTGATAGTCGTGGGTTTTTTTAAAAAAAATCGTTAAAAATCGTAAATCGGGGGAGAGCGGGAAAACCGGCACACCAAAAAAACCCACCCCGAACCTTTAAAACAAATCCCCCACCCTCCCGAACCCCCCCAAAATGTTTTAAATTACCTGGGGTCCAGTGGGGGGGTCCCGGCGCGATCTCCCTCTCTCTGGCCACGACTGCGTTAAGAGAAATGGCGCCGGTGGCCCTTTGCCCTTATCATGTGACAGGGCAAAGGTAGCGCCGGCACCATTTTGAAGATCGGCCCGCGTGCAGGAGGTCGCTCCTGGACCCCTGTTGGACTTTTGGCAAGTCTTGTGGGGGTCAGGAGGCCCCCCCAAGCTGGCCAAAAGTCCCTGGGGGTCCAGCGGCGATCTCCTGCACGCTTGACGTTGGGAGCCAGGAACCAAAATGGCGCCGGCGCTACCTTTGCCCTGTCACATGATAAGGGCAAAGGGCCACCGGCACCATTTCTCAACGCAGCCGTGGCTAGAGAGAGGGAGATCGCGTCGGGACCCCCCCCCACTGGACCCCAGGTAATTTAAAACATTTTGGGGGGGTTCGGGAGGGTGGGGGATTTGTTTTAAAGGTTCGGGGTGGGTTTTAGGGTTTTTTTGGTGTGCCGGTTTTCCCGCGCCCTATTTAACGATACAATACAAATGCCCCTGACGATAAATCGGGGGCATTTGTATTGTATCGTACACTCTAACGATTTTGGACGATTTTAAAATTATCTGACGATAATTTTAATCGTTCAAAAACGATTCACATCCCTAGCCATTTGTGGCTTAGTATATTGACTCCAGAGACAGATAAGGCATCCTCAAAGTAATTTTAAAACTACAATGTTTTTCTTTCATGCTCGCAGTTTTAAAATCTGAGAACCTGAGCTTTCCAGTGGATCCAGGCATGAATGGAGGATGCCATGCCCCCCCAAAACCCAAGGTAGCCAGAAGGAACAGATCAGTTGCCCTAGGCTTGATTGAGGCAGGAATATATAAATATGCACAGTACCTGAATTTTACAGGTCCTAGTCCAGGAGGTGCTACCCATATAGCATTGACTAATGTCTTTGCTCCATCTGCAATGTGACTCACTGAGGAATCCTACAGCAAACAAAAAGCATTATTATTAATAAACATTTACCATAAATACGATTTTAAGCAGCAGTGCTTATGCAAATTGCTTAGCGATTATGCTTTCAAATACCAAATAGTACGAGAGCTTGCTATCTGTTGTAGGTTTTCTGGCTAGCATCAAGTTTAATCTCATATGCTCCAATGTGCTACTGCTTCGCAGCAACTGAACTATGGGGCAGGAGTGGATATGAAACAAAGAAGCACAAAAAGAGATTGCTTTGAACGTTCGAGACCTTTGCATTCTTCTTCTAATATAGAAGGTGAGCAAGGCAACGAACTCTTCCTCTGTGCAAACAGTTTGGACCGCAGTGGATGCCAAAGGCCAAATGGTCCAGCAGTTGGCTGACTGTGCTGCCCAAAGCAGCGCCGCGTTGTCACTTCTAGTCGGGAATTTTACTATTTAGACAAAAGTCAGGTATAGCAGGGAGCTCAGTCTTCTGCTATTCACCCAACAACATTTATAGCCGTTTAGAGGGAGGATAAGAAAAATATCTTTCAGGGATATTAGACTATGCATAAAAATGATTAGATGCTGTGATAAATAAATAGTTCACAGCTTATACCTGGCACAAGCACATCTTGCATTTAACTTGCCAGTGCTTATTGCTCTTCCCTATTTTCCTCGTTTGGTCGGCTTTCCTTTTTTTTTTGAAAGATGCACTTTTGGCCTTAATTGCCTTTCTCACCTCAATGCATGGAATACATCAAGGATGTTAAACATAACGTACATTTTATTCTAGATTTAACAAAAGTTCATGTTGTCCTTTACTATTTGGTCATGATATGACAGAGTACATGACAACTGTCAGAGACCATGACAATGCCCTCTATGTGGAGAAATCCACTCTTTGCCGCTGTGTCGAAGGATCGCGTGCTGGCAGGCTGCTGGTGTGCACAACTTGCGCCTGCCCAGAGGCAGGCGCAAAAGGTATGATAAAACTATTGGGGGGAGGAAAGGTCAGGCTAGGGGGAAATGAAGTTCCCTCACAGGCCGATCCGATTTCGGAGCTCCACTGGGAGGGAACGGGGGAAAGCAGCGCAGCTCGGCGCACGCAATGTGCACAATTGTGCACCCCCTTGCGCGCGCCGACCCCTGATTTTATAACAGCGCATGCAAGTTATAAAATCGGGTGTACGTGCGCACTCGCCCCCTTTTAAAATCTACCCCTAACTGCCTTAACCACATCCTCTAGCAATGAATTCCAGAGCTTCACTCTGCGTTGAGTGAAATAATTTTCTTCTATTTGTTTTAAATTAGCTACTTGCTAACTTCATGGAGTGTCCCCTAGGCCTATTATCGGAGACAGTAAATAACCAATTTACATTAACCTGTTCAAGTTCTTTCATTATTTTTTTTAAACTTTATCATATCCCCCCTCAGTCCACTCTTCTCCAAACAGAAAAGCCCTAACTTCTTTAGCCTTTCCTCATAGGGCAGCTGTTCCATGCCCCTTATTTTGGTTGCCCTACTCTGCACTTTCTCCAGTGCAGCTATATCCTTTTTGAGATGCAGTGACCAGAACAGTATTCAAAAAGTGTGGTCTCACCATGGAGCGATACAGAGGCATTATAAAATATACTGTTTTATTTACCATTCCCTTCCTAATAATTCCTAACATTCAGGCCGATACAGTAAGGACACGGAAGAAGGAGTGCGGTAGTGCCGGGCGCACCCTCGTTTGCCGCACGCACAGTCCGGATCACATACCGCTCGATACAGTATTTAAATGGCACGCAAATGCAGCCGCGTCCAAAGCATGTCCATGAAGCATCCATGAAGCGCAATCCATTTTACTGTATAGAGCGCTATACAGCGCCTATACAGTATCCTGGGTGCGCTGGTACCTGTCATTTCAAATGACATTTGAAATGACAGGTACCAGGAAGTGGATACAGGAGAAGGGCTGGTACAGTTTGTTTTGTTGTCCTGTGCAAATGATTGCTTCACTGCCTGACCCCCTCACCCCCCTGGGACAAGATCTTTAGAGGAGCCAGGATCGGGCAAACTTTCCCCCAGCCCCCGCTCACCTGCCCTGGCCGCGTCTATGGGTGCCGGTCTCCCGTGCGGGCACGCTGACAGCTCCGGAGCAGCCCCAGTCCTCTCCCCTCCTCCCGAGGGCAGCCGGCGGCGAGAGCGGCTTCAGCAGCCTGGGGCGGATCGGGCGCTCCCCATACGAGGCAGCTTCCAGCAGCCCTCGCCGGCTAAGGTGCATGAGCGCACGCCGTGACCTCGGATGTCCAGCCGGGCGCTCAGGTCATGGCGTGCATTCGTGCACATTCGCCGGCGGGGGCTGCTGGAAGCTGCCTCGCATGGGGAGCGCCCGATCCGCCCCGGGCTGCTGAAGCCGCTCTCGCCGCCGGCTGCCCCCGGGAGGAGGGGAGAGAGGACTGGGGCTGCTCTGGAGCTGTCAGCGCGCCCGCAGGGGAGACCGGCACCCATGGACGCGGCCAGGGCAGGTAAGCAGGGGCTGGGGGAAAGTTTGTCCGATCCTGGCTCCTCTAAATGTCTTGTCCCGGGAGGTGAGGGGGTCAGGCAGTGAAGCAATCATTTGCTTGCGCTCATGCACCTTCGCCGGCAGGGGCTGCTGGAAGCTGCCTCGCATGGGGAGCGCCCAATCCGCCCCGAGCTGCTGAAGCCTCACAGGAAAGTTTGCCTGCGAAATTTTGTCTCTCTTTGCTGGGGCTTGCCTGACACTCCACACTAACGCAGGGGTAAGGGTAGGCGGTAAATTAGCAGGTTAAACACACGGCAAAACTGCAGGTTAAAAAGGTGATAATTGGGGCGCATGTTACTGTATCGGAGGGAATAGCTAATCCGATCGTTTACATTACATATCATATACATGCCGCGGGTGGAAAGGGTTACCCATTGATTTCAAGAAGTGGTAAGGATGGGTTAAAAGGGATAGTGAATCGCGGGTTGGACTTACGTGGCCAAATTGTGGGTACAAAGCAGGTTAGAAGCAGGGTAACCGCGGCCACGCTTTACTGTATCAGCCTCATTGTTTGCTTTTTTGACCACCACAGCACACTGAACCAACGATTTCAATGTATTATCCACTATGATGCCTAGATCTCTTTCCTGGGTGGTAACTCCTATGAGAGACCCTACTAACATTATGTAATTACAGCAAGGGTTATTTTTTCCCTATATGCATCACCTTGCACTTGTCCATATTAAATTTCATCTGCCATTTGGAAGCCCAATCTTCCAGTTTCCTGCAATTTATCACAATCTGTTTGAGTTTTAACTATGAATAATTTTGTGTCATCCCAAATTTGATCACCTCACTTGCCATACCCCTTTCCAGCTCATTTATAAATATATTAAAAAGCACTGGTCCAAGTACAGATCCCTGAGGCAATCCACTGTTTACTTTTTTCCCCACTATGAAAACTGACCATTTAATCCTACTCTGTTTCCTGTCTTAACTATTTTGCAATCCAGAAAAGGACACTGCCTCCTATCCCATAACTTTTTAGTTTCCTTAGAAGCCTCTCATGAGGGACTTTGTTGAACACCTTCTGAAAATACAAATACACCACATCTACCAGTTCACCTTTATCTGCATGTTTATTCATCCCTTTAAAAAAAAAAATTGTAGATTTGTGAGGCAGGACTTCCCTTGGGTAAATCCATGCTGGCTGTGTCCCATTAAACCAGGTCTATAAATGTTTTGTGATTTTATTCTTTAACACAATTTCCACAATTTTTCCCAGCATTGACGTCAGACTCACCAGTCTATAGTTTTCCTGGATCAACTCTGGAGCCAGGGAATCACTGTAAATCTGTCTTTAACACCATTCAAATACAAAGGTAATTTCTAGGGTTAGCCACAGAAACACAAATAAAATTTTTTTATCTGGGGCGCTAGTGAGCAGCGCTGCAAGATGACCGCTTAATTTCAAAGCTCTGCTCCTGAACTCTCCTTTATAGGCATTTCTGGGCTAAAGTTTGGACCAACCCGTATATCAATGCTCCCTTTCGCTGCAACGAGGGCATAGGATGGCTTCGCAATGGAGAATCACAGACTTAAAGCAATTCTCTTTTAGCAAATTGGTGGACGAGCTCCCGCCCGAAGAAGGTATGCAGGCAACAAACTCCCAGGGGGAAATGGCCGACGGAGAAGGCCCGGGCGCCATGCACGCAGTTGGGCCTGAGCAGACACACGGGACCCTCAACATAGATTTTCCCACGCGGGTAGAAATACGGAGCTGGTTTATTGAACTACGGACGGATCTCAAAAACCATCGGGCAGAACTCCTTGCCTGCATAGTGGACATGAAAGAAGATCTTTCCTCTTTGCGCAACCGCGTTGACGAGCTGGACATGTGGGCGGACAGACAAAGTGCTAACATCGAAGCGCTCTCTGTACAGGCTAAATAATTTTCATCTGATTTGGAATCACTGAGGGCCAAGGTCGAAGACCTTGAGAACTGCTCACGCAGGTCAAACCTCCGCATTCAGGGGATACCCGAAACAGAACATTACACCACAGTATGCAGACAGCAATGGCAGTCTGTCAGGATCTTTGGACAAGCCATGGCATGCCCCCTGAAGCAAACGAACCTCCATTTGCAATGGAACTGGAGCGGGCACATCAAGCCCTAGGCCCTAAGAGGAACAACCAGCCTAGAGACATCATTAAAATTCCATAAATTTAAGATCAAGGAAGAAATCAAATTAGCCCACGCTCACCCTCAGTGGAAATGGCGAGATCACGAAGTTTCTCTCTACAATGATCTGGCGCCTTCCACTCTACAAAAGCGATTCCAGTTGCGCGAAGTCACCACCATCTTAAGACAGGAAAACATATGATACAGATGGGCCTTGCCTTTCACTTTGATCTTCCAACATCAAGGAACTACCTATAGATTTAAAACAGTGGCCGAGGCGGCGGAATGCTTCACCCAAGCAGGTATCAGTTTTGATTTTGCACCGGCCCCCAGACCTGCGTTTACTACAGCCAAAGATGAGGCCCTAAGATGGCAGCGACAGGGCCCGGGACGCGGCAGGCTTCGCAGACAACAGGCCCACCCTGGGAGCGTAACGGTGGATAGGGGTTGACTGTGATGGGACATCTACCTGGCACAGCTTGGTTTTTGGTTCTAGTTTCATTGCATACTGGAAGCAGCCTCACTAGAGTTCAGTGGGACTTTCAACTAATCTGTTCTATTCTGTTCTCTATTCATTAAATGTTTGCATTTCTTATGATGGATAGGTACTATGAAGCATGCTGCCTATCATGCTGTTTTGCATATTTTTTATTCTCTTTTATCGCATGGGAGGGGAGGGGAAGGGAGCGGGCAAAAGCCAAAAATAAATAAATAAATAAATGTACCCCCCAGGGTTATGATTCACGGAGGGATGCTAGCGAATCATTTCAAGATAGGGATGGGGAGTTGGTGGAGCCATTTTCTTTTCTCAGATATGCTTTTTATTGTAGACCCCAGCTGTTCCGTAATGGCATTTCCAAGCTTAAGATGTATCCCTTTTTCTATTGCTTTTATAGGATACAGGTAGATCGTATCATCACTTTCACAGTATGCTAACTCTTCAAAACTCCTCATGGTTAAGATAAACTCTCTTAATGTCAAAGGCTTGAACACCTATTGGAAGCGCTTTCTACTCAAAAGGGAATTGCTAAATCAAAAAGCAGACATAGCGTTTATCCAGGAGACCTGTTTAAAACGCAAGCATGAGCACTTGTTAACATAAGGAATTTTCGCATGTCTTCCTGGCAGCCAGTGGGAAAGAAGCTAAATACTTGGGAACGGGGATTCTAATCTCGAACCAATTGGTTTTTTAATCTCTCTCCCATGTGGACGACCCAAATGGGAGATTTCTCATTTTAAAAATCCAAATTGGCACTCAAATTTACACGCTGGTGTCCATTTATGCCCCAAACTGGGACCAAATTAATTTTTTCAGGAGGTGCATAGAATGTTATTGATCCATGCTGAAGGTCCCATTATACTGGGCGGAGACCTTAATATAACGTTACGGCCCGACCTAAATACCTCTAATCTGCTTTGCCACTCTCCTTGCCAATCTAGGAACTTCTTGAGAGAATTCCTGGCTGACTGGAACCTAGTGGACATCTGGAGGCACCGGTTACCCAAGTCCCGATCCTATACCTTCTATTTTGCATTCCACGATAGCTATTCTCGCATTGACTATTTTTTGTGTGGATAAAATGCTGAGAAACCAGGTTCGGAAAGCAGACATTGACGTCATTACGTGGTCTGACCACGCCCCCATTGGCCTGGATATAGATCTGGGTGATCGGGATGAGGTAAGCCGGTTTTGGAAACCGAATGAATCTTTAATGCACAAAACATCCTTTGTCCAGTCCTTGGAAACGCAGATGCAGGAATATTTCCGCCTGAATAGCAGTCTGGATATTTCTCCTTGTACTTTGTGGGAATGTTCCAAGGCAGTTGCATGGGGTTTCTCATTTCCAGAGCTACCGCTTGCAAGTGCCTTGAACAGTGTGCCAGACGTGAATTGTTAGATAAAATCACTGCTTTGTCTCAGAACCATATAAGGACCCAATCGCACTGCTGCTATCAGAAACTGTTAGCTCTAAAATCCGAGCTCTCCCAACTTGATAATAAACACCTATTACATGCGCTGGAAACCACCAATCAGAAGTATTATGAGGGTGGGAACAAGGCAGGCCGCCTACTGGCGCGCAAATTGCAGGCACAGCTATCCCAAAACACTATACCCCAAATTAAGGACCCGAAGGGCTTGCATTTTAACGGCTTCCTCAGGGATACGGGCAGTTTTTTCGCATTTCTATGAAGAGTTGTATGCACCGGAGAAGTCCATTCAGCAACCAGATATAGATGAGTACTTACAGGATATAGGATTACCTGGCCTGACTCCTGAACAGCAACAAAGCTTGGATTTCCCATCACGATTGGAGAGATAGAGATGGTGATCAAAACTCTTAAACCGGGCAAGTCTCCCGGCCCTGATGGCCTTTCTGGGGAATGCTATAAGAAGTGTGTATCATCAATTGCAGAACCCCTGGCCCAATTCTTTAACAGCCTTAGAGAGGGTGGGGGTATTGGATCTCAAAACAATGTTGCAGGAATAACTGTTTTAGCTAACTGTTTTAGCTAAACCAGGGCGAGATCCTGCGCAATGCGGCTCTTATAGGCCCATTTTGCTTATTAACGTGGCTCTAAAAATTTTAGCTAGAGTATTAGCCCAGCGCCTCAATTTTCTCCCACAGCTTGTACATTCTGACCAGGTCGGGTTTATACCGCAGTGTATGGCTGTGGATAACATCCGAAAAGTCATTGACCTTATCTGGTGGGTGCGCAAGGAAAGGATTCCTGCGGTACTATTGACGCTGAAAAGGCGTTTGACCTTGTTCATTGGCCTTTTCTTTTCTCCACACTGTGGAAAATGGCATTTGGACCTTATTTCCTTCAATGGGTACAACAATTATATGATAACCCTTCAGCACAGGTTAAAGTAAATAATGGTTACGGTCTGGTTTTTCCCATAGGGAGGGGCACTAGGCAGGGGTGCCCCTTGTCCCCCCTGTTATTTGCCCTGTATCTTAAGCCTTTTGTAACCAATATTCGCTTGGCAGCCGATATACAGGGGATATCGCTTGGAGTTCAAAACCTCGCTATTTGCGGACGATATATTGCTCACCATAATGGACTCAGTCCATTCCCTAGAGGGTGTTACATGCGAATTGCGCAGATTTGGTGCAGTGGCGAGTCTTAAAGGTGAATTTTACAAAATCTGAATTTTGTAATATTACCCTGAGTCCGGTTGAAGTACAGGCCATTAGCGGAAGATTCCCATTCAAATGGGCTAAATCGCACATCAAGTATCTGGGTGTTTTCTTGTCCACTAGACTATCAGACCTACATCCTCTCTACACACCATTGGTTGATAGAATCGCCCTAGATATGAGTAGGTGGAATCGGGGCACCTTTTCCTGGCTAGGTAGGATTGCCAAAATGACTGGGTTGCCAACATTTTTATATCTATTTTCCTCTCTACCAATTTATATTCCTCCTCCAGCCCTCCGTAACTGGACAGAGTAGGTTAAGATAGAATCTGTTTCCAAGAGACCAGCAAATCCTTGCTAGTTTCTGGTTGACGTCATCTAGTTATGTTATCATTTGCTGGTACATTTTTTTTGTATAAGGATTTGTAGTTTAAGTAAATTAATGTTACACGGTACCAATTTTTAAGTTTCTCTCCCTAATTTCTGTATCTGTTATCTGATCAGCAAGCGCATGCGATATTTTTTTCTCATAACACATACTTAATACCTTTTCTTCCTGAATTATCTCCTGCTCCAAACCTCTTTTGCCCTCAACCTTCAATGCTACTTCCAAACTTCTTTAATACTGAACTGAGGTTACTGAAAGTTACAAGCAGTATTAAGTATTAGGTTTTTTTTTTCTTTTCAAAGGTTCTCCCTTCATCTTACAGGAGGCAATTAAGAGTTAACAAGAAAGAAAGAGTGAGAGCGGGGGGGGGGGGGGGGGGGGGCTAGTGTGGGCAGAACAGCGTTTCTCAAGCAAAAAATTAGGTTTCGTTTGGTTTAAACTGAGGAGAAAACTTGATTCAATGAATTAATCCTTTAAATTTAGAAACAGATTCCTGAAGCAGTTAAAGATATTGAGAATAATATAGCCATGATTTAGCAAGAAAGTTTAATTTTGTTTACAGTGAATAAAAAATCTGTGTCTTGCCAGTATAGGAAGTGCGGAGTTGAAAAGGTTTTTTTTTTAAAGAAGTTTTGTTTAAATAGAGCGTTGTTATTGGAAATTGTTTAAAAGGTGTATGTATGTGAATAAGAGAGTTGTGAATGGTAATTATGGGAGAAAAGACAGAGAATTGAGATTGTTTTGATAGTACAGAGAGACATTGAAAAAAGTTATGATTCCTATTCTTTGACAAGCAATCACTGTTAGGGGTTGCTACATTTAATGCAACCCCTCCCCCAAGCTTTTTTTTCCCTGCAAATCCAAATTGATTTTATTAAATTGTATAGTAGAATTAATTCTAATTTTTTCCTGTGTGCCAGATTTTAATATTTTCCAGATTGACAGCCTTCCTGCCATGAGAGATGTGAAGATGAACACTTTGCAGCTTTTCTTTTTCATTTTAAACAGAATTCTGATTTTTGTTTTCTACTGGATCTATCCAAAATTTTTTAACACATTCAAAAATTTTTTTTAACATTTTTCAAATATTTTTTTCACACATCTTTTGATTTTTGATCTAATTTTATTTCTGATACATCTTGATATGAATTCTGAGCTCCAATTATGTGTTATCTGTTGTCTGTTTGATGTTAAGAAGATGAATATTTGTTCATTGTTTGCCTTCTGTCTTTTGTGCTATGTGTATGTCCTGACACCTGAACATGCTGTGAGTGAAATATATGTTTTTTATGTAATTGTCTATACACTTAAGTTGTTTCTTCATTGTAAATAATAATAAAGTGGGAAAACATAAGATTAGTATAGTAGAGTTATAGTCATGATGAAATCTTCTCATTAATTAATTTGAATTTGACTGAATACACCATTGATTTTCAGAAATCATCCCTTCAAGCCTTTTCCATGCCTTTGCCACAGAGGACATCCTGCAGCCATCATTAGGAACTGCACTGTTGATACTTTTTTCCTAATTTTCTCTTTGCATTTGTTTTGCTCTAGATGCATTTCCCTTGCTTAGATGAGAACCTGTTATCCCTTCTGACACTACAATCAGCCCTCCAAAGGTTGCACACACCAACTTTACATTGCTCACATTAGGAGCCACTTACATGCTAATGAAATCTGGCAAATGGATGTTACTCACTATTCTCCTTTTGCCCCTTGGAAATTTTTACATGTAACCATTGACACTTTTTCGCATTTTCTATGGGCCACCCCCCAAAAAAAGGGGAGGCCACCAAGCATGTTATTAATCACTGTATAAGAACCTTTTTGGTCATGGGATTGCCTTCTGTTTTAAAAACTGATAATGGCCCTGCTTATAGCAGCCATTCCTTCACTGATTTTTGTCAACATTGGAACATCAAACACATATTTGGCATCCCTTACCACTCCACTCACTGACAGGCTGTCGTGGAGTAAGACAGCCTTTGACAAACACAAACTAAAAGCAGGAATTGCCCCTAGTACTGTTTACCTTAAATCATTTAAACATATCATATTCCAATCAGGCCACAGCTGTGGACAATCATTTTGGGAACAGGATTAGCAATCCATAACCATCAGTTTTGTATAGAATGTTATCTAACTCTGTTTAGCATGATCCTGTCCCCTTGTTATCATGGGGAAGAGGATATGCTACTGTGCTTTCTCCCTCAGGTCCAGTCTGGGTTCCTTAAGCCGTGGAGAGATGGCGTAGCACCAAGAACTGCAGAATCCAATTTCAAAATTCTCCATGAGTCTTCACAACCCCCGATCCGCGCAGCTCCTGGAGCGGCAGGGACTTGAGAAAACTCCAGAGAACTTTTTGCTTGCTACATTTACTTGCTTGAACACCAATTCATTGACAATTGTGATGTGCATCTTCTTATTCTGCATTCTCCCTTCTGCCATGGCAATATCTGAACAAGAACTATTGGCAATCCAATATGTACATTACCGATGCACAGACTTTATCACAACTATTGAATCAAACAGATTGCTGGGTTTGCATGCATATGCCAACCCATTCCAGAGAAGGACTATTGATGCATGCAGTTCCATTTAACCTATCAGGATGAACTACTTACCCGTGGACTTACAGAACGGTCTTTATAAATTCACCAGTCAATTACACAGTAATGCATTTGGATAGTAGGGTACAAGAGAACGCTGCTTTTTGTTGGGATTATACTATTGACAGTATCACAGGGCTCAGGATAGGGAAATACCCATATTGCATTCACACATTCATCCTGCACCACAACATGTCCAGAATACACTCCTTCCTTAATGTAACCATTACTGAACACATGCACAATTTCATAACATCTGACTCGGCAGGTCTCAGAAAGACAATTCTCATTGTATTACTTTGTATTGTTATTTTAATATGTTGCTGTTGCTGTATTCATTGCTTACCCAATTTTGCTAACATACTTTTACCTAATTCACTACGTAAGGATTTCCTTTAAATTTAAAAAGAAAAAGGTGAGATGTTGGTATGCAAGCCTTTTCTGTTGGCAAACCACGGAGGCTGAAGGGCCTGCATTAGCACTCCTCACTGAAAGGCCTACATTAACACTTTTCGCTGAGTTTGCATAAACATTCTCAGCATTTTGCTTATCTCGTTCTGAACAGACACAGTATGCATTTCCTTAAGCTCTTGTTTTTACAGACTTACTCTTAGTACAAATAACCTTCTGCCCTAGATACACGACATAGAAACCGGCACAGCATGAGAGATTGTAGCCATAGCAACGTAGGCATGCACGCAGACAACATGTACCAGCACGTAGGACGTATTAACCAATCATATACTGTATAGTAGATGCTGTGGAATTCTGTAACTCGATAAAATAAAAACAACATCATCAGATGATGATCAGAGGATGATGGCCCCATAAAAATCCTGTCTGACGTGCCTCTTTCCCTGCGTCGCTACAGGAACCTGATTTTAAAAAGCCTGTTATCTTATGGGAAAAAAAGCCTACATGTAATTTAACCCACACAAGTTTCACCCTCTGAAGAGGGGACCTAACCTTGTGTGAGTTACTCTATGCATGTATCAGGCCAATTACCCGTGAATTTTCTAAGCGAACTTGCTGTGCATAAGTTTGCTCTGAAAATTCAGGGTGAAGACTGCATGTAAAAAGGTAGGTACAAATGTTAAACATTGCATTAAGGGAATTGTTGTACACATTATGACTTATCTTGGGCACCCAAAGGAGAATGTACCCAAAACTTAGAGCCTGAATTAATTGAAGCTTTGTCCCCATTCTGTGTCCATGGCTACAATGAAGCAGGCTCTAGTTGGTAATGACAAGAAAAATTCTCAACTTTATTCTCCAGGCTTGAGGTTCTTCTCATTGCAGCACTGCTGTTTCTACTGTACACTACAGAATGCATTCCTGTCCCCTAACGATCATAGAAGCTGCTAAAATACTGCAAGTAACATACAAGCAAAATACACCTACCTTTGTACCACTGCAGGGAAGGCCTTGAGAGTTTGCATCTATGATTTTAAAAGTACCAGCAACTTTGTCATCTCGTAGAGTCCGAGTCTGAAGCAAGAAGCCTTTAAAAGTGTATCCAGAATTTGCTTGTAGTGTCACTAGAGGCAGGGAAGGGAAAATTAAAAAATGTATGAAATCTAAAAGAAAAAAACCACATCTCTCTTTATTTTACTAATCTTCGGAATTGCCAACCTACCTCTGTGTTAGCTTCTCATGCTTTATCTCTCTCAGTCAATCCTTTTGCCTCTTCCATAATTTGTTGCCCCTAATATGATGTTAGAGTGGTAGGAATATTTAGGGAGAAGTGACACGCCCTATTAGGAGGGGTCATGAGAATCAAAGGGGGAGTGATGTAAGGTCAGACAGGAGTAGCCATCTCTTCAGAGTGGTATCATTGAGAGAGAGATAATCTCCACAATCAAGACTTATTTGTATACAGGGTCACATGACTAATTGTTTGTGCAAGTCAGACAAGGAGAAACACGCTCTCAATGAAAATGCACTGTATCTGAAAATGCGGGCAGACCCACTCTTCAGACTGCCTCGCAGTAAGGAACACGAGTGAAAATGTATTTAACGTGGCTAAGCCTTCCTCCTGCTGTGCATTCTCACCGGCAGCTGAGTTAAATCTGCTCCTGTTCCTTCTGCACACGAATTGGCCACCTGACGGAGAGTGACCTTTTTACTGACATTTTCTAAACTTCTACAGTTTAGTATCTGAGCCTATTCATCTATATTTAAATAACTTAAGTGGTATTTTAGCCCATATAAAACTCTTGGTTTCTCTCCCTGTTAGACGAGAAGCCTACCAAAGATCATCAGGTGTTCTTTATACCAAGTGTTCCCCCCTGCGGAAGCCGCTTTCAGTGAAACAAGGGCCTTGACGGGGCAACTGACAACCTACCCAGGAGGAACACTATACCCCCTTGTTTTGCTTTTGCAATTTGTTCTCTGATCTATTGCAAGCACTTTCTGGATAATTCACTGGCTACTTTCCAGAATTATCATTGGAATTGCTAAGGCAAAACATATTTCTTGTTTAAATGGATTTTGTGTTTATTATTGTTGTAACAAAGTTAGGTCTGCTTGAAAGCAATTATGCCATGATGGCTAAGCATGGACAACAATTGTATTAGAATTCACGCCATAGGAGTGCACGGTCTGCAATTGATCTATTGATATAGGGTCACATGATTGTTTGTGCAAAATTTGTTAACATTAAGGTGTTCATTTTAAATTTTTGTGAATGATCAATAAAGATTTGTGTTTTAATTAATACCACATTTAACAATATTAATGCTCTTTTGTCCATTCAGCACCTTATATGATTACATATTACTTGGTCTTTTGTGTGTGTACATATATACATAATATATATTTTGCACATAGATTTATAAGGATGGTTAAAGCATGAAAATGTAGCACACTTTTTTTCCCCTTCTCTTGCTTAGTAACAGGCACTGAGATAAGAGAAAGGAACACATCTGTTTTCTGTCAGGTAAAGTGAAGGCCAGGGCTTAGAGTCAGACAGTACCAGGATCTGAAATAAGCCATAGCAGTTGTGCGTGCAAGTCAGAACACCTAGAACTGGCAGACTCTGGATTAGAACCAGAAAATGAGAAGCTGCAATTAACAGTGTTCTTTTGATGATCCATAGACAAAACCGAATGGTTATTGCATGGGGTCCCCGGACCTGTAATTGTCTTTAGTTTCCCAAGGTAAACTCTCTCATAGAAAGGAAGAACTTTGAGGGAAGTATTTCTGCATAAAAGCTTTCCTTATTTCTATTTTTGTTATTACAATGCTATTTACGTTCATTAATCTCTGTAATGCTTGCTGTGATGCTGTGTGATATTTGTTTTTGCTAATTATACAATTTTCTAACATATTGTACCATATTTAGTAAACAGAGATTTGCTTTTATAAGATTGTATGTTCTATGGCGTAATATACCACCATTCAGGCCACCGCTTACAAATGACAGTCTGGATCAGGGAAGGTACTGGGACCACAGAGAGACCTTATTGGATGGAGAAAGGTGGGATTAGAAGTTACGCAGAATATCTCAGAAGAGAAGTGAGAAAATTAACCTGAGAAGTGTAGTTTGCAGTGCAGAATTCTTGGAGGGAAAGAAAGAAACTTGTGGGAGTTCTATAGTAAAAGCTCATCTTAAGAGGACAGAGTTGAATGAAGAATAGATCTCTGCATTCTTAACCATGCTGGAGGGTTCCCAGGAAAGGAGGATATCTACTCCTGTGAGCTGACCAATTTTAAAGTTGAGTATATTTTGAGGATAAGAGAATGAGACTATTGGTTTTGTGCTGAGTGGCCTTTCTGTTAGCCTGCTCAACATCATTCATTAGAGACTTTGTTTTTGAACAACAACCTGAGAATCAATATAGTGATTTGTGGCGAGGCTGGGCTGTAAAAGAAGAATTTCCAAAGTGAAGAAAAGCCCTAGAGACTTTGGAAAGCATATCTTTTCCCTTATATGCAGAAACACCAGGAGTTCATCTGACTTATGTAGTCTGTGACCTGCCCCGTTTGCTCCTGGGTCCAAGAGCTGACCAGAATGGGAGCTACATATATATATAAATCTCGCTCTCTGCCTTTCCCTCTATATACACATTCATAAGATGGACATAGAATTTTGCAATATATGTAGAAAATCCACTACAGCTTTAAGGAGGAGGTATGTTACTTGACAAGATAATGCCTAAACAAGAACTCTTAGAAATCAAAATTAAGAAATTTAGGGATAGGGACCAAAGCAGATTTGATGTTCTTTTCAGAGACTGAATCTTCATTATGAGTTTTCCATGCCTGGCAGCTTGGTGGCTCTGTGGCAGTGCTCTGCAGATGTTGCTGGTTTCAAATCCCATCTCAGCTCTTCTGCTCCCCAGGTCAGCCAAGACTGGGGATGGCTGTAGAGGCACTGCTCACAGCCCTGGGTGGAATAATTTATCATGCTTGTATTACATTTTGATTCTAGTCTTGTTTTTAATGTGATTATTATGATTGGAGCTCTCATTGAGCATTTTTTTTTTACATTGGGAAGGTGGGTGATGATAAATGAATTGGATCGGATGGTTGTTATGCAAGAGGCTGGATTTAATGACCATGACTGCAGGGTTCTGGTAGGAGCCCTGGTGGATGGCCCTTGTCGCAGGACTGTTGCTGCAGTGACCAGGCTACAAAATAGGGGAAAAAGCCCTGGGGAGTTTTCAATGAAGGTTAACGGCACCACATCTCAGTCCTGGATCAGATCGAGCCAGAAGTCAAAATCAGCATGCAGGATTACCTCAAGTTACATTTTAAAAAAGAGAGAGATTTTTCCTAGTTAAACACTGGTGCGTGCAGAGATACGAATAAATGCTGTCATCAGGAGCAGCACTTCCTCGTGTGGAAATGTAGTACCTGATGTGTTGTGTAAACTGCTGATATTTACTCTGAGTACGTGGCACCATAGGCACAAGCCTATGAAAGTAAAGGTAGCATGGAGAAAGCTGTAGCATAATTTGCTGGCAAATGGCTCACCTTTGACATTATCTCCTGCATTATACGAGCTGACAGACAGAGCGATACTGTAGGGAGCCTGGGTTGGTTGTGGTGCAGAATTGCCATGCTTGGGTAGCATAGAATCACAGGCATCCATGATTTTTCCATTTGGATATCCCAAACTGTTCTCAAAAAGGGCTCCACTCAAGAGCAATATACAGCAGACAAACATTTCCATCTGTTAGAAATAAATGCATTACATATCATTTATTTATCTAATCATGTTTTTCTATACCGGTGTATGGACCAAACCTTCACACGTTTACAATCTTATAATCAAATTACATAAAAACAATATCAAAATACAAATAAGTACATATTGTAGCACTTCTGTCAAAGCATAGCACTCTTCCCTTGTCTAGCGTTGTCAAGTCCTTCACACTGAATCCAGATCTGAGAGAGACTTGAGGTGGCAAGCCTGTTTGTGATTTCTGAGCTGGCTCATGACCACACTGAGATAGGTCAGGTATGGGGAAAGAACGTGCACAGATAAGGGTAGCACCCCAGTGAGATCCCTTCTAAAGGAGTGTGGCTTAGAAGCTAGGCCATGCAGGGCACAGCAGAGGAATGTGTGATCCCTGCCACGGCACCCCCCCCCCCCCACTGAAGGCTGCTACAGTGGTTTATTACTGCTTGTATATTAGCAAGTGACCCCTAATGTCTTGTGTAAATTTTTTTAAAGTTTGGATTTAGTTTAGTTTACTTGATTAATTGCTATTTCTTACATCAGTAAAACTAAGCAATGTACAAATTTGAAATAGGAATTAAAATAAAAACATGAAACAAAAAAAACAAACAATTGTAAGGTATTAAAGTAAAATAAAACATAATTAGCAGAAAATACACAAAGTAAAATAAATAGTAAGTAGGGGAACATATAACAAAAAAAATCAAAGAAAATAAGCTTCAAAAGTAATAAAATGATTAAGGAATGCTGAAGCACAAATAGCTCAAACCACAGGAAATATGGATATGAGGATGTATCCAGACGTAATACAAAAATTATACACAACTGTATCAGATAGTAGGGTAAATCAGAGAAAAGAAAACCTTATTTTCCTGAATTTTTTAAAATTCTTTTTCAAGTTGCAAGACTAAAGGCAGAGAGTTCCTCATCTCTCTTGCAATAAGATAAGAGAAACCGATTTTTCTTATGGTTTCTCTGGGTGATGGCACAATCAATGATCTATGTTGTGAGGAAGCATATCATTAGGCTGGATGGTTTGATAAGATTAGCCAGATAAAGTGGTGTGCCCCATCTAAAGGCTTTGAATGTTAAACAGCCAACTCAGAAAAGAATGTGTTTCTGACACTGGAAACCAGTGAATCTCTTGAAGAATTAAATTTGGCTGCTGCGATTTGAACTTGTAATCTTCTGACTTACATAGCAGACAGTCCATGAACACAGCATTACAATAATCTAATCTACTAAGTATGAGTGAGTGTCTGCAAATCATTTAGATTTTAAAAAAGGTTTTTAATCATCGAATGAAGCAAAGAAAAAAAAAAAGATAGGACATCTGCAGGAGAATAGGTGCTTTTTCCGTTACCTAAGTTTGTGTAGTACAGACCCAAAGTCTTGGGTGAAGAGTGCAAGAGATTTATTTCAGTTCACATTCTGTGGTTGATACTTTCTCTCTTTCGGAGTCATCTATTTATTGTATAAGTTTTGTTGGAAGGAAGTTTTTCTCTACCCTTCCTACCCTAGAGAAAGAGGAGTGAAGATTTTTTCATTAATCACTCTGGGTCCCTTGGTCCAACAGATTCTGTTAATCTGGCAATTAGTGGAAGGAGAAGTGGATACTCAGCTGGTAGCACACCCAAGAAAAAAAATGAATGAACTGAGCCACCACGCTGGTGCTCAAACAGCAAATTGCTGAGGAGGTGCCCAAAAGTAAATGAAAAAAGGCGAGGAGAACAATGGAGAATGCAAGATCAAGCAGTGGATCCCAAGTAATTTGGAAGGGAATCCAAACTGGGATAGGAGGACCTTTTACACTTTGCCCAGGACAGCTTCACCAATCCATCAAAGGAGAAGGGAAGGACCCTGAGGGACAGATTCACTGCTTTTTAAATTGCATTATGGATATCATCTGAGAGACTTGTACCAATCAATCCTTCAGTAAAGTTTCATGTCGGAATATTACTAGTGCCCAAACATTTTATTGGCACTTCTAAGAAGACAGTACACTTGACACCCAGGACCTTTATCCTTTCTCCCTACAGAGAATCCACTATTCCGGGCAAAAAGATTGAACAGTATGGATTATTTAGCCCCTGCATGAGTATGACCCCTGTGACTCCTTGAAATTCACATGAGTTGGGGTTATATAAGGTACAGACAGAGTTCCCTTGAGATTCCTCAGGGCGTTATGATGGTCTAAGCTGATGAATGCAGACCTTAACCTCATCATAGTAATATCCAGACATGAACATAGGGCACAGACCCATATAGCAGCTACACCAGGAGAAGGGCAAGCCTACAATATATTCAAATACACAGGCTGGAAACATAAGCACCACAGAATACTAGCAAGCAGGACAGTCACATTACTAGATCCAGGCAATACAGACAAGACAGAGCAAAATACTGGACAGCACAGAGAGCTTAGGGAGCTATGAAGAACTAAAGATATAAATGAGAGCTCAGGGGGTACAGGAACCATTACTATGGAAGCTCAACAAAACTATAAAACTAAAAAAGGCAGGTAGGGCACAGATCACACATAATCCCATAGACACAAACACTAATGATAAAAAAAATAAATTAAAAGGATTCAAACGGTTCTTAGCAAGGCTCTCTTCAGATCAATGATCAAGAAGGAACATGACCAAATCTGGAGATGATTCTGATAGCCTGCCCTCAAGCAATGATAGATTTAGATTTTAACTACCCCTAGGCACTGTTAGTGCTGTCCCCCAACCCACCGCTTCCCTGCACATAAAAGGAGGGGAAGAATCATCTATAAGCAAATTGTGCGTGCTATTTGCTAATAGTGCACATTTGCAAAAAATGAAAAAATTAAAAAAAAAAAAAATTTTTTGTCAAAGTTCTTTGGTTTATTTGAAACAAATAAAAAACAGGCTCATTCAAATTTTCCATTTTCCTTTTAAATGAATGCACTATTTTTATTTGCAAATAGTGTGCACTATTTCCCAAAAACAACCAAAAAAAATGAACCCCTCCAAAAGTGAAACATGATCAAACATTCTCTGAAAAAAGAAAAAACCCCCCACAAAAGTCTAAAAAAATTAGCATGCACATCCCTACTGAACGATACACATTTGGCATGATGCATCTCAACTTGGGCAGTCTTGCATGCAACGCCATTTTGGCTACACTTTACCACCAATAAGGGATGATGTAGTAGTTTCCAGCACCTGCCTCACTTACACCTACTTTTACCAAACTTTTCTGCATTACTCATGTTTTAGTGCAGATTTTCATCTTTACTCTCATTTTCAGCACACTTTTTTTTTTTTTTTTTTTTACTCACGGTCCATGTGAGTACCATTAGCTTACTGCATCCCTCATTGACACACTTGTGGGAAACTTGCATGTGACAAATTGTTTCAGACACATGACAACATGTTTCAAAAATACCTTTGCCAAAATTTCCAAAGTAAAAAAAAAAGATATATGGCAAAAAAAAAAAAAAAAAAAAAAAGCAGAGCTAGAAAAGGTACACAGAAGGGCAACCAAAGGGGCCGATGTAAAACTCAGCTGAGCGCAGTTAACCTGCAGTTGGACACGGGATAAGTAGACGCTAGTCCACCCCCTAATGCAATAGAGGGATTAATGCCTATTTAACCCGTGTTTAACGCGGAATGAATGAGAGGTTCATTCACATGCATTTGCATGTGATGAGCACTATTACTCATTCACTCCCAATGCAAAAAGATAAATGTGCGTCTTAGACACACAGGGGTAGATTTTCAAAGGGATACGCGCGTACCCCCTGAAAACCTACCCAAACCCCCCTGCGCGTGCCGAGCCTATTTTGCATAGGCTTGGCGGCGCACGCAAGTCCCGGGGCTTGCAAAAAGGGGCGGTCGGGGGCGTGGTCAGGGGCGCGGCCGAGTGCCCCGACACAGCGGCCTGTGTTGGGGCCTGCTGCGCCGGCGCGCGTATGTTACTACTGCCCAGAGACAGTAGTAACTTCTCCGATAAAGGTAGGGGGGGGTGGGGTTAGAAAGAAAGTTCCCTCCAAGGCCGCTCCGATTTTGGAGCGGCCTCGGAGGGAACGGGCAGCTCGCGCAGGGCTCGGCGCGCGCAAGTTGCACAAATGTGCACCCCTTGCGTGCGCCGACCCCCAATTTTATAGATACGCGCGGCTACGCGCGTATCTTATAAAATCCAGCGTACTTTTGTTTGCGCCTGGTGCACGAACAAAAGTACGCGTGCGCGTATGTTTTTAAAATCTACCTCACATTTATCACTCAGATATTAACGCCTGCCTGGAGCAGGCATTAATAGCTGAGCACATTGAAAAGAAGTACAGAAAGCAGAAAAAACTGCTTTTCTGTACTTTTTTTAAAATAAATAAAATAAATAACTCGGCAGGCCGCAGAGTTATGAAGAATGACACCGGTAAACTCGGCATCGGTTTTCATAACCGGCCATCTGCCAGTAATGAAAATGGCTGCCGATAACTCAGGGGCAGTTTTCATTACTGCAGACAGGCAGCATGACCCCCCCAATTTAAATATTGCATGGCGCCCCCCCCCCCTTTGGGCACCATGCGCACATTAAGAGAGCAGGCGCTGACTGTTCAGCGCCCCCTTTCTTCGCGCCTTTATTGCATTGCCCCAAGATGATAAAGGGGATGAAACGATTCCCCTATGAGGAAAGGCTGAAGAGACTAGGGCTCTTCAGCATGGAGAAGAGATGGCTGACGGGAGATATGATTGAGGTCTCTAAAATGAGGACTTGAAAGAGTAAACGTTAATCAGTTGTTTACTCTTTCGAAAAGTACAAGGACCAGGGGACACACAATGAAGTTACTAGGTAATACATTTAAAATTAATGAGGAAATTATACATAGAGTAAAAAATATTAAGTTCTGGAATTTGTTGCCAGAGGATGTGGTGAAAGCTATTAGTGTAGCTGCATTTAAAAAAGGTTTGAGGTCACATGATGCAGTGATATCAGGTAGGTGAATCCTGACTTGCTCAGAGGCCCCAGTCCCCAAATCATAGATCATCGCTCTTCATCCAGCACCAGCTTGCTTCTTTTTCTTTTATTTAGTGCTCAGTTTCTCTCACAGTCCTCGCTGAGCCAGATGCATCGTCAAACCGTGCACTTATGGCAGCGAAAACTGTTCGGAAGGACAGGCCAAAAGCTACCACGAGCACTAATATGGCCACTCCTCCTGGCCGCCCCCCTCCCCAACCGACCACGTTGGCGGAAGTCCCAGTTGATGCAATGAGAATTGTGGCCACGATTCTCACTGCCATAGATGAAAAATTGGGTAAACTACATGTGCTCTTCGACAAGCGTCAGTCGCTCCTGTCTGACCAGGCCAGATGGCTGACCAACACAGAAACATGAATCAGGTTGGCCGAAGATCAGCTTCAGCCCTAAGCATGCGAGGTGCGCGCCGCTCAGTCGGACTTCGCAAAGCATGCAGCCAAGTTGGAGGATCTGGAGAATCACTCCCACTGGAGCAACCTCCGGCTTATTGGCTTTCCTGATTCGCTCCCAGAATGAGATCTGCGCTCTTTCTTAGAAGGCTGGCTAAAACAGACCTTTAATTCCCCCGATCTGCTGGCATGTCTCTGGATCGAACGAGCCCACTGGGTGGGCAGTTGCCCTGCAGACCGAAAAAGCCTCGCCCGATCTTGCTGAAGATCCTAGACTACCATCATAAGGAAGAACTCCTGCGGCTCTTTAAACAGAGCCAGACCACAATATACAAGGGTAACATCTTATTCTTTCCAGACTATTCTCTGGTGGTTTCGGCTTGCCACCGACTGTTCGCACTATTGGGCTCTCAACTAACCAGGCATCAGGTGCTCTTTACTCTGCAATACCCGGTACAACTCAAGATTTTTCATGGCAACCAAACTCATTTTTTTGATTCTGTGTCGGAAGCCCAAGTTTTCTTTCATGCCAGGCTGAAAGAAACAGAGGCCCCAGTTGTTCCAGATCTGTGATATCTGCTATAACTTGACTTTATTGCTAAGTTGCTTAATAGTGGTTTCTGTTTGTGGGAGTGGGGCCCTATTGCATCCTGTCAGTGACCTCCTAGATGTGCTCTCCTTGTCTGTTATTATGGTTTTTGGGTTTGAGGGGGCGGGGAATGGATGGGGGAATAGGATATAGGGGTATCAGGCCTTATGCAGAACCTTTATTATTGTTGAAGGTATGTGGTTCTAATTCTCCTCAGGGCGGAGGGGCTTTTTAAGCTCTGCTGGGAGCCCAGTTCCTAAATTTGTGAAGAATTCTCTTCTCTAAGCTTTTCTTTTCTAATACCATGTCACTATGACTCAGACCACGCGTTGTTACGCAGAACATCTGCGGTTTGGGCTGTGTAACTAAACGTTTCAAGGTCTTACAATCTTTGTAGTGTTGGAAGGCCAATATTGTAATGCTACAGGAAACTCAGCTGTCCCAACTAGAACACCAGAAGCTCTGTCGCCAGTGGGTGGGGAAGGTTTATGCTGCTCACACGATGACGGGGAAGGCAGGGGTGGCAATTTTAGTGGGGAAATCTGTCTTTTCAAGATACACGTGTTATTGCTGACCCTGAGGGATGCTATGTACTAGTGCAGGGCACTCTCAGAGGAAACCCGTAGTCCTTTACAACATTTAGGCTCCGAATATCTATTCCCCTTTATTTGTTCAGAAGCTAGTACAGCTCCTGGCATGTTTTTGTACATTCCCATGACTGGGGGAAGAGATTTTAATTCTCTTTTAGATGCCAGCCTGGAGAGATCACAGCACTCGCGAGCGCTCTTGACAGCTCCCCCCCACAAGGGTTCACCATAGTTATGTCCACTTTGGACCTTGTGGATGGCTGGCGAATGCTCCACCTTCTTCATCGGGAATTCACTGACATTTCCCGCGTGCATGACACACAATCCTACCTTGATTATCTATTGATTGATAAGGGGACTTTTGCTAAAGTACGGGACTCCCATATTGGACCCTTAATTATTTCAGACCATGCACTGGTTTGGCTTGATGTGGAGGGTTCTCAATTAGATCCTTCTCATTGTTCCTGGTGATTCCCCAAATTTCTGTATAAGGATAAGCAATTTCATGCTTATCAAGGAGAGGTGGCAGGCATACGTTTCCTTCAATTTCGTACCTGTGGATTCACCTATTTTATTTTGGGAAACTGCAAAGGCGGTGTTGAGAGGGGACATTATATCGTATGTGGCCCATAGAAACTGTTGTGAACGGGGTGTTTAGTGTGCCCTTGGGCCTCAGCCCGACCCCAGACAAATCCAGGGCCGAACTGAGGGGTGACGGCATGTCCCAGCATGGCTTACCCTCTGCTGGGCCTGCAAGCTCCCAGAGCCAACAACAGATGATGTTGGTAGGGGAACGGTCCTCCGACTGTTCCGAGCCCTTTCGGACCTGCCGCTTGAATTGTCAAGGAGCAGCAGGCCGGCCTGAGGTTGAGGGCAGATGGAGGCCATTGTGGGACACACCGTCAACCCTCGGCCCGGCCTTGAAGGTCTGGGCTCGGTCCGAGGCCCAAGGGCGTACTAAACTACCAGAGTGTAACAGAATGCAAGGCCATGTGCCCGACGGTGCTCCTCTGCGATGGATCGCCTTGTTCAAGTCTTGTCTATGTTCCTGGACTGTTTTGGGACCAGAAACATTTTTTCAGGACTTTGTGTTCTTGACCCGCTGAGGTGTCAGTTTTTTGCCAATGTTATGACCTGCTGGAGGTGCCAGCTGTCTGGATTTCTTTTTATACACGACCTGCAGGAGGCGCCTGCTCCCCTTCTGGTGCTGCTGGGTTTTGTTTTGCCCGCCCTGGGCTCCCTCTCCCAGGTCTTCTTGGTGTTTCGTGGTGCTTCTTGTCTGGGTCTTGTTTGTTGCTTGTCGTGTCTTGTTCTTCGTTTGCCTTGTTCTTTGTTTATCGTTTGTTTTGTTTTCCACTTGTGTGTTCCCTGTCCTCCTTCCCGCGTTCCGTTCCCTCGTTTCCCTTCCCTCGCTCCTTCGCTTTCTGCTCTTGCTCTTTGAGCTCCCTTGCTCTCCGCTCCCTCTTTTGTGTTTTTTGTATTGTCGCTCGGTCGCCGCTCGCGCAGTCCCGTGTTCGCTCGGTCTCGTCTGCTCTTGGTCTCTTGTCATGTCTCTTGTTTTTGTGGTTTCCCGTTGCATGTTCTCTTTCAAGCTGTCCCCGGATTACCAGCTTCCATTTTTTGGACCCTCGAATACCTCCATCTGGTATGGACGGATACCCTTATCCTCGAACTGTTGATAGGAGGTTTGAGGAGGGGGTACTGTTATGAACTGCTGCCCGCGGGTTTCCCCGCGAGCAGACTCACTCACCATGCCGGCCTTCTTCACCCGACGCGGCAGGACGCCATTGTTGGGCCTTCTGTGCGGCTGGAGCCGTGGTCTTGCCTGCCCCACGCAGCCCGGAGGCTGCCCCGGATCTTCATCTTCGCCGCGGTCAGAGCCGCGGCCTTTTTGCCCCTCCCCGCGGGGCCGGGACTGCCCCCGATGTCATTTCCATCTTCGTGGTGCTAAGGCCGCATCCCCAGGCTGGTCCGGCGGCTGGAGCTGCTGCCGACATCAGGGCCTGCGTGCAGGCCAGCCCTGCCTTCTCAGCGTCTTTACATTGGTGCAGGCTGCTGTCCGCAGTCCTGCACAGCTCCCTGCTGCTTGCTTCTTAGGTGCCGGCGCGCGCCTCTCTGCCTGATTTAAAGGGCCAGGCACAGGAAGTGTGCTGGCCCCACCTGTAAGTGGACTTCCTGCTTGAGCCCTATAAGAGGGCTGTCTTCTCAGTCTGTCGTTGCCTTGCATCGGAGTATCATCCCCTCTGGAGGCTCCTGCCTGCCTGCGTCTTGTAAGGTCTTCTGTTCTTCGTGGAGCTCCTCGTCTCGTCTGCCTTCTACCACGTCTTCATGTCTTGGTGTTTTGCCTGAGGTCCAGGTCCATGTTTGATGTCTCATCACGATCTTCCTCATCCTGATGTGCCTGCCTGCCAGGATGTTCTTTTCCCTGCGTCTTCGTCTGGTGCTCCTGAGCCTTCTGATCCTGTAGGCCTGTTCTCTCGGATGATGTGTGCCCGAGAATGAGGTGGCCTGCAGGTGGGATTGTCCTTGTGCTCCGGAGCCTCTGTTCCCGCCAGCCATAGAGGGAGCTTCGGATGACACCGGCTTCGTCATTGGAGTTCCTCTTTGCCTGGATCTTCCCCGCGCTTGTCCCGCTCTCCTCATGGTCCGTGACCAGCCTCCAAGGGCTGTGTAGGGTGCGCAGTGGGACAGGGTGGTCCGCGACGCAGTCCCGCGGGTGGCCTGAGAAGGGCACCCTGAGAGACAGTGCAAAGGTCCTTCCTCCCAGCTGTTGTCGTGCCAAGTGTCTTCGTCAGTGATGCCGTCACATCAACTAAGTGTTTTGTCTGATATGCTGCCGCATCGACCATAGTCCTGTCTACGTGTCAAGGCCTGTCAGCCCTCAACCTCAGGCCAGGCCTGCTGCTCCATGCTGTTCCTCGCTGCAGGTCTGAAAGGGCTTGGAATGGTCGGAGGACCATTCAACTTCCAACATCCTTGGGTGTTGGCCTTGGGAGCTTGCAGGCCTGGCAGAGGGCCAGACCGTCAACCCTTGGCCCGGCCTTGAAGGTCTGGGCTCGGTCTGAGGCCCAAGGGCACACTAAACCACCAGAGTGTAACAGAAACAGATCTTTAACTTTGGAAATTCTTGCTCTTGAAAAGCAGTTTTTTGCAGTTAAACGTCCGCCTCGTGGCAATTTTTTGACCTTCAGACCACTTTAAATACCCTATTACACCAGCGTGTTAAGAAAGGTCTGATATATTACAAGGGTCGTTTTTTCAAATATGGGAATAAGGTGGGGTGGATTTTGGCTAATTTGGTTCGGTGCGAAAAGGGGGTGCCTTTAATAACTGCCCTACATAATCCTGCAGGTCAATTAGTGAACTCTGGCCCCTCGATTTGTCATTTTTCAAGATTTCTACCAGCAATTATACACTGTGGCCTTGGGCTCTGAGGGCAATATCCAATGGTATTTGGAAACAGTGGGCCAGCTACGTCTCTCAGACTCGCAGTTGCAAAGCCTTAATAGTCCCATACAGCTCCAGGAAATACTGCAGGAGGTCACTGCTGCACCTCTCCTTAAAACCCCGGGACCTGACGGTCTCTCTGCTGAATTTTATAAATTGCTAGCTCAAGAAGCAGTGGTCACCTTAGCTGAAATGTTTCATACTCTCATTGATTCCTAGTGATTCCCGTTATCGTCTAATACAGCTATGATTACTGTTCTACCTAAAGGAAGCCAAGATCTCACATCTCCCTTATCAAATTTGACACCAATCTATTGGCCAAAATCATGGCTAATCACTTGGGGAAGTTTCTCCCGGAGCTTGTGTGGAAAGAACAAATTGGCTTGGTCCCTGGTTAGAATACAGTCACCAATATCTGGAAATTATTGGTATCCATAATCCATAGTTAAAAAAAGAGAAGTCAGGGAGTGGTGTTAAGCTTAGACGTGGAAAAAGCATTTGATCGCTTAGAATGGAATTTTGTTTCACGTGCTGGAAGCTTTTCGCATTTCTGGGTTTTTTCTTTGTTAAACGTTGCATCTGCTCTACCAAGAACCCCGGGCTTTTGTGCAGGTTAATGGCTACAGGTCCAGTGAATTTTTGCTGGGGAGAGACAGGTGCCAGGGCTGCCCCCTATCACCAATGTTATTCATTTTAGCTCTGGAGCCTTTTTTATGTCGGCTTCGGATGAACCAAGCTATTAGGGGGATCCCCATTGGACAACCGGCTGACCCTTTTTTAACTCTCTGTTTTCGCTGATGATATTCTGCTACATGTCTCAGATCTGCAGAGATCCCTACAGCTCTTCTCTTAGAATATGGGCATGTGGTCGGTTTTAGATTGAATCTTGCCGAAATGTGAGGCCTTGCCGAAATGTGAGGCCTTGCCTGTGGACCCAGCCATGCATAGAGACTGGGTTGGGGTTTTCCTACGAAATGGGTATCAGACTCATTCTCTTATTTGGGCATTAGAATTACTACCGATTTGGCCCATCTTGGGAAACTCAATTTTTGTCGCTTGCTCCAAGCCACTCAGCACCTGCTAGCCATGTGGCAGGATCTCCTGCTTTCTCTTTTCGGCCGGGTCAGTCTTATTCAAATGATTCTCCTGCCTAAATGGCTCTATTTCAAACCTTACCTTTTTTTTTTTTTTTTTCATCAATTATGATCTGGCGTGCTTAGTCTCCTACATCATTTCCTCTAGCAAAATAAAATGACCCCAGCTTGCCTGGTTGACGGTCTGACGTAAAAGGGAGGAGGGTGGTTTGGGTCTTGCGGCTTTAAAAGCATATAGTATAGGGTGCAGCCTCCACCATGCTGCTGACTGATTGCTGGAGACATCCGGTTTGAACAAACACATCTCTCACTGGGTCTTAGTCTCCACTATTTCTTACATGCTTCTCCTCAAGTGGCCCCTAAATTATTGAAGGTTGGTTAATTGAACTTTCCTGTACTTCGACCGTGGAGATATTTTTGTACAGCTCTTCATCTCAGTAGTGCAGTCTCCCAATTTCTTCCTCTGCTTGGGAACCCTGATTTCATACCAGGGCTTACCAAGAGCATATTCTCCAGGGGTTGAAGTGGGTCAGACAACTGCTCTCGTCGGAGGGCGATGTTAAACCTTTTTCCAGTATACGAGAGGAATTTAGCGTGCCCGAGACGCATATGTTTGCCTATCTGCAAGTCCAGAGTTATGTTTGGTCCCTCCAAAACCTGGACTGGAACAGTGATAACAGAGCACTCTTATCAGATATATTGGATATAGAGGACCCATTCCCTCACTCTATATCATATTATTATAAACGCCTGCTGAGTTTGAATCCTAAATTTAAAATTTTGCAGGCTTGTTGGCGCAGTGGCAAAACGAACTTCCCTTAGACACGAATGCCTCTCAGTATGCTTTATGCATATTTCAACGATTTGTCTGTGGCCAAGATCTCCGGGAAATTCAGTATAAATTTCTTATGCGTTATTACTATTCCCAGGTGCGGGCTTCCCACCTCAGGCTTACTGCCTCACCCATCTGTGAGAAGTGCACCCAACTCCTCGGTACTCTGGGTCATAAATTTTGGGGCTGTGTGAAAATTCAAGCTTTTTGGAAAGAGGCAATTGTTTACATCTCCTGAGTCACTGGAATTCAGCTCCCCCTGCAAATTCATGTGCTTCTTTTTGACCAACCGTGTGGGGTCGCTCGGGGCAAAGACAAAAGATTGCGGCTTCGAAAAATGTTATTAATAGCAAAGAAAACCATTCTTTATTACTGAGTGGGGTAGATCCCCCAAACGTGATATACTGGAAAAACCAGATCTACCTTCATCTTAATGAGAAACTTGCAGAGCGGATTGATATATCCCATAAATCCCGACCATTTCTGCTTATTTGGGATGTTTATATCCAATCCTTGCCTCATAGAGCTTGCAGCTCCATACTAAACAACCTTTCTATGCCCTCTGCCTATTAATTCTTCCGCTTCCCTATGTTTCTATGACTTCTATGCCCTTTGGTGTTCACTAAGGCCCTAAGGGGGGGTGGGGGTAGGATCATTTGGCTTTTTTTTTTTTTTGCGAGAGCAGTTGTGAAAGTTCCACCAGCTTGCCTTCGGTGTTGTTGATGCTTTATTATCTTGCACCCAGGACTGAAATTTGGGGGAGGTTGGGGGGGTAACTTGGAGATCCTCACTTATGAGTCTCCCTTCTGTTGTTCACATGCCAATGTTCTTGTCTGGGTGTATTTTGTTGTGAAATTCATAACAATATTAAACAAAGGTTTGGACAAGTTCCTGGAGAAAAAGTCCGTTAATTATTAAAGGTACAGTTGCAGACATCTACTGCTTATTCTTGAAGCTCAGCTGGGGGAGGGGAGGGCTACAATTCCCAGAGGGCAAAGGGGCTGAAGGGAGTAAGGCAGGCCAGTAACCAGGTGCTGATTAAAGGAAAGCAGCCACACAGACAAGACTGGTGGGAGTGGCAAGAGGAGGAAGCAACTCATACCTAAGGACAGCAGTAAGTCCTGATGGATTGTTTGGGGTGGAATAGGAAGGTGTTCTCTTCAGCTTTTGAACTTTCCTACTGAAGGAGAGGAGGCAATGACTCAGCTCTGGAAAGCCATCTGAACTGGGGAAGTGCAATGCTGGGACTGTGACTGGATTAGACCCCTAAAAGCAGGCCGAACTTCAGGGACCTGCACTCAAAAGGGCTTGGCCAGCACAAGCAATGGGGATGGAACTGAACTTTGTTTTGGAGGGACTGTTGGGCTAGGACTGAGCACTGTGTTAGGGCCCGAGTTTAAAAGCCTTTCTGGTGTGGGCTATGGCACCAAGATAGGCACAGTTGGAGAGCACGAGCATGAAGAAGCTTTGGTCCTGGGGAGGGCCAGACTCGGGGAGGGCGGCAGGCAGAACCTGTCAGTCGGCACTTTGTTTTTGGGACCAATTTTGCTTACAACCCGAGTGCGTGTGGACTCACCTTTCTTTAAAATCATAGTCAGACATCAGGAGACATTGGGATAGTGCAGCAAGGAACCACCAGAGGGAGTTACAACAGCAGACCACCCTGTGAGCAGTTACAATAAGTAGCTTGGAATCCATCCACTCCTTGGGATCCTGCCAGGTACTTGTGACCTGCTTGGCAGACCTTTGCTCTGACCAAGTATGACAAGTCTTATGTTCTTGAGAAATCCCTTAAAAGAAGTGGCACATGGATTACCTGTGATGGTCAAATGTGATTTCCCCCACCCCCCCATGTATGAGAAAGTTACTGTCATTACATGCCTTGGAACCTCAGACATTGATGCTTTAAAACTAACAGGTCTCAGAGTTGACGAGAACCCTGGGAGTGCAGCAAGAAGCTTTCTTCTGTGCCTAGACATGTCCTATATTTTCCAATTCTGATCCCACTGCAGGAAGGAGAGAGCGAGCACAAGAAAGAATCTGCTGCTTGGGCATCATCTCCTCCACAGCAGAGACAAACAAAAGCCTTGTTCTTTGCTCCAGGCATCATCTCAGACTCCTCCAATTCTTAGTTCAAACACGGGAACAGCGAGGGGGTGCGGATCTATTTTACTATGTGCGTTTGTGTTTTTTCAAATTTATTTTGATTGTAATTTTTATGTTGTATGCTGCTCTCATGTTGGGGACCCTCATCCTGTATGAACTTGGCTGAAATTTGTCCAGGGAGAGGACCCACGCCCTCATCCCAATAAAGGCAGGCAAGAGGACAAAGAGGCACCGACAGCCACAGACTCAGGCACTGATGAGGCATGCCTAAAAGAAGTTTTCAGCAGCCCCTCTCCCCTGTAAGTCAAAGATGAAGGTACAAATAAAATAAACAGGGTGTCTTACTTCAAATGTTACATTTAGTAGAATTTTTCCAATACAACCTAATGAATGACCACCCCCCCTTCAGAATGGGGTTAATGCGGCTTAACAGGATATCTCACGGAGGCCTATTGTATTGCAGGCTGTGGTAACTGACACACTTGCATCTGCACTATCTGTTACAGACAACATCCTTAAAAAAAAAAAAAAAAGGACTTTAAAGGAAAGAAATCAACAAATAAAAGTAGACACAAAGCGTTGAACTAAAGACTCGGTCAGTGCGGGTGGACATTGGAGATAAATCTACGGCAGTCAGACTATGGAAAAACATTCAAGGGCTTGCTAAAAATATTCTTATTTAAACTTGTCTTCTCGTGAGAGGCCCTAATATCGGAACAGGTTTGATTTAAATGCCCTGGCAGGCTTTTTGTCTGATTTTTTTTTGATAATGTGACCTTGTTGCTGTCAGTTTGTACTTTGTGTTCATTTTTCTTAGGTATGTTTTTATGTTCACCGACTAGGGCCTCTGTACAGGCCCTAAATAAATAAATCAGCTAAATTAAAAAAAAGTAAATAATAAAATCCCTCAAATCAAGACTGAAACTTCTAAAACAGCAGCAGACCACGCTAGTGCAAGCCCAGGGCCATGGAGGTTTGTTAATAAAAGAGGACCAGAGCAGGACATGGCAGGTTAATTACTCTTAGCATTCTTCTTCCATTTCTTGCTACTGGATTCTGTTTTCTTTCTACTAAGAACACAAGTGTATGTTGGTTCAGATTATGGTCCAGCAAGCCCAGCATCCTTCTCCCCGACAGTGGCTGATCCAGGTCGCAAGAACCTGGCAGATCCCCAACAATTGATTTAGTTCTGCTATCAGATTCCCAGGAATAAGTGCTAGCTTTCACAAGTCTGCCTGACTAGTAATTGTTTATAGATGTTTCATTCTGGAACTTGCCATTACGCTAGGGATTTTCCCCGCACCTCGGCTGTCGGAAACAGAGGCATGGCTCTTTGATGATATTACTCCTTGTCATAGAAAGGGGAGTGGTCATAGGTCTTGAATGTGGCTCAGTCTCTTAGACAGCTGCAGACAAGTGTGAGTGGTTGTGCAAAAAACGAGAGAGATGAAGCTTCCAAAGTCAGGGTGTAGTCCCACCCTGGCCTAAAGCTCCTGGGCAACTACCCCTCGGGGTAACTTCCCCAGTGCAGCTGCCTCCTAGGTGATCTCCTCTTGGTTGAGGCTCCTCGGCATTGACCCTGTTCCTTTGGGACTGTGGGTCAATTCCTTTGGGAATGGAGGAATCTAGAGGCCTAGGCTATCAATTAAAAAAAAAAAAAAGGAAATTTGAGAACTGCATAGGGAAGGAACAAAAGAAAAATATGTAATGTTTTGTTGTTTGGTGAGTATGGTGGTGATTTTTTTTTTTCAATAAATATGACTTGGGGAGAAATAAAAGTCTCCCCTCCCCCTTGTCTTCTCCATTTGACTCCTTTTCTTCTGCTTCTTTGGTTGTCCCTGAATGAGGCAGTAAAATTTGTAAATAGAGCGAGGAAACACCAACAGGAATTGAGACAGTCACCTGCTGTGGAGCACCGGCAGGCTTATGTTGGGGCCTGCAAGGAGGATCCCCAGCCAGGTGAGTACCAGGGACATTGCAAGGGGAGAAGGAAAAGCCTGGAAATTGCTCACAACATCTGGAGGCAGCATTTTGGAGCCACAGAAGTCGGCAGACAGTGGCAGCTTATTGGGGGGGGGGGGGGGGGGGGAGTGACTAATGCTATGGGGCTGGAGGTGCCTCTCCTGCTGAGAGGCACCTCCAGCCCCATAGCATTAGTCACCTCCACCCCCACCCCCACCATAGCAGCACTATCTGCCTGGCCTATTATACTGTGGCAGTCAGAGCCCATCCTGAATGCTATCTCCCTCCCCTTCTTGTGGGAGGGAGATAGCATTCAAAGTCTTTTCCACTGCACGATGCTGAAGATATATACCTTGCCTGCTGAAGAATGGGAAGCTTGCTGAGGATCCTGAAGGTGGATGCTTTGGTCTCGGCGATAGCATGCAACACTATCATTCCTGTGGAGGGCGGTACATCCCTAAAGGATCAGCAGGTCAGGAAGATATAGTTGGTACTCAAGAGGCTTTTGCCACAGGGACCATGGCGATACAGGCATCAATTTGTGGGGGCTATGTTGAACGGGCAGTTGCTGGATTCAACAACTTCTCCAAAGCTAGGTGACTGTGCGCCTGAAGTCAGCAGTTGCCTTTCTGCAAATACTTCATATGACTTAATCAAACTATCCTCAAGATAGTCTCTGGTGTAGAGACCAGAAGGCTCCTATGGTTATGCAGTTGGGTGGCAGAATCAAAGCCTTTCTTTAAGGGGGGGGGGGGGGGTCTACTATTTGGAGCACAACTAGAAAAGTTGGCAAAAAAAGAGTTGGAGGAAAATCAAAGCCCCAAAGGATCCCATAGGCCAGTCAGCCACATGAGAGCTGGCGCCAACACTTTAGGTATCAGCGTAAAACCAAAATGGCAGAATCAGGGGCAGCTCAAGGGGTAAGAGGTGAGGCCCAGCCATTTCAAGGGGGCTAATAAGACCAAGAACAGATCCTCCTGCAATTGCAGCAGGTAAATCTTCCCTAATATTCAGGAGGCTCCTCCACAAATTGTACCAGAGGGCAGATGGCTAGCAAGGTTTTATGCAGAGTGGGCCCAGATCTCATCAGATCAGTGGGCCTTGAAAATCATTTCAAGGGGGTATGCACCACAGTGCATTTCCTCAATCCCAAGAGTATTTATGATTTCTCTCTGCAAGTCATAAGTCAAAAAGGAAATGGTCAAGGCGACCCTCCAGTGATTATGGGCCTTAGTAACTATAGCTCTGGTCCAGCCCCAGAAGCATATTTGATTTATTTTGTAGTGCTGAAGAAAGATGGCATTTTTCATTCTGTGTTAGTTAAAAGGGGCGAACAGATGCTTGAAGGCACCCAGTTTCAGAATTGAAACTCTATCGGTCATGGCAGCTGTAAGGCAAGGAGAATTCCTGACTTCCCTGGATCTGGCAAAAAACTTACCTCCAATTTTCCCAAGTGGCCTAATTTTTAAAGGTTCCTTCATTTTTGTGTTTTGGGCCATCACTTTCAGTTTCAGGCCCTCCTCGGGATTTGGAACAGTGCCAAGGACCTTCAACAAGGTCAGGACAATAGTACCAGCAGCCCTGCACAAGCAGGGAATTCTGATAAAAACTTAGACAATTGGTTTACCAGAGAAAAACACTGCACAGGCCTCAGTCTCAGTGAGCCAGCTTTTGGAAAGAATGGGTTGGGTGGTAAACTACACAAAGAACAATTTGGAGCCCTCACAAACCCTGGAATGCTTAGGATCACTGTTTGATACAGGAACAGGTCAGATATCCCTGCCCTCCAAGCTGATGGAACAAGTGAGATAGTTTTGTTCCTTAAACCCTCTGAGGACATGGGATTATTTTTGTGTTATCTGCCCTGAACTTTGGAGGGTGCAGAATACAAGTAATTTTAAATAAATAAAATAGTTGCAGTTACTGGGGCTTATGACAGCAACCTTAGAGATAGTTCTGTGGGCAAGAGCACATTGTTGGAGTCATTTTTTGTTGCTTTTGCTGAGGATGTATATAGGGGATAGGCCGTGTGGATTCAGAGTTTTCACCCAGATACAGACTAGTTTGAAGGTCACAGGCCAACCTCCGAGTGAACTCCTGTTTACTGTTTTACACTGTGAAATGTTTACAAGCAGGCAAGAGTCTGTTTTAGTTATTCCACTAAGTCTATGATGAGAAAGCTAGCAATTAACTTATACTAAAGCCTGAGAGAGAAAGTGAAGGCCACACAGCTGTGCCTGAAATTTGATAAGAACTCAAAGGGAGGGAACCTAGCTTTTTCCACAAGCGTTTGTAGTGTATAAGGAGAGACAGAGAGAGAGGTGGGGAAAGAGTGCTGGCTGTGAGATCACAGGCTGATCCTTTGGAAACATGTAAGCTTTCTATATGTATAAATTGTTATTTACCATTACTTCTTCTGTACGATCTGATTTTATTTGTTCTTTTCTCCTATTGCTCAAATAAACATTCTTACTTGGAACTGTGATGTACTGAATCAAAGTCTGTGTGTGGCTCTGTGTTGAGAATTAGCTCCTGGGTTCAAGCTCCCAGGTATAATCCCAGTAATTGTGTGTTTATATGGGACAAGCCCCTCAGGTAGCAGTGTAAACCTCAGTGAGATTAGCCCCCCCAGGTCAGAGCACCCGTGTGCATGGTCTAAACCCATAACAACCAAAGAATAAACCGTGTACTAGTTATAAATTTAGTATAGCACATATGACGCCAAACAGCTTATGTCAGACCCTCTATTCACGGGCAGACATTTTATATGTACAGCTCGTTTTTCATAGGGGTCACTATTACTTTAATCATGGTAATCCATAAACTCAATTTTTTGTTTTTTTAATTTTTTTTGTTTTTTTGTTTTTTTTGAAAAATTGAGTTTATGGATTACCATGATTAAAGTAATAGTGACCCCTATGAAAAACGAGCTGTACATATAAAATGTCTGCCCGTGAATAGAGGGTCTGACATAAGCTGTTTGGCGTCATATGTGCTATACTAAATTTATAACTAGTACACGGTTTATTCTTTGGTTGTTTACAGTGGTGTGTACTGGAATACACCAGTTGTTGTGTGTGGGTTTGTTGTGTGATTGATATCTAAACCCATAACACACATCTATGCCCGATTCAATAGATGCTGTTTGCCCAATGTTCTCCAGCCTCCTGAGATTACAAGCATTGTCTACAGATCTCACAAGAGGTAGCACAGAGTTTGGATTGATGGACAATCCCAGGCAATTTAACAAGAATGTGAATTTGGATCCCTCAGACTGAGTCATGCTGACCATGGATGCCAGCCTGAAATGTTGGGAGGGACGGGGGCCTCACTGTCAGGGCCAGGTGGCCTATGTAATCTGGTCGATGGAAGAGCCACTCTGATCATCAACAGGCTGGAATTAAGGGTTGTCTGTCTAGTATTACAGGCCTTCCAGTAGCTGTTAAGAGGGAAGGTAGTCAGAATATTTTCAGACAGCATCACGGCAGGGCCTACTTAAACAAACAGGAGGGACTCGCAGCCTCAGGTTGGCAGAGGAAATGAGCAGAATATTCGGGTGAGGAGAAGGAAACTATGCACATTGTAGGGAGCAAAAATGTTCAATTAGTTTTTCTCAGCAGGAACAGGCTGGCTCCAGGGGAGTGGGATCTTGGCCAGGAGGCATTCCACATGCTAGTCAAATGCTGGGGGTTCCTGGCAGTGGATCTAATGGTAACAAAAGCTAACACTGAAATAGCCTGGTTCTTCAGTTGCCACAAGGAGAGAGGATCTAGGGGGACAGATGCCCTGATTCTCCCCTAGCCCAAGGACAAGCTACCATATGTATTCCCACCATGGCCAGTAATAAGCAGATTGTTAAAGAGAGTGGAAAAGCACCCCTCCAAAGTAATATTGATACCTCTGGATTGGTCAAAACCACCTTGGTATGCAGACCTAATCAAGCTTCTAGTTGAAGCTCACTTACGTTTTCCCAGAGAATGTTGGCTGCTCTGGCAGGGCCCAATTCCAATTGAAAATCCAGCTCCATCTTGTCTTGAAAGAGAGCAGCTTTGAAGCAGAGTATAATCGCAAGTAGTAGTAGCCACTATGCTTAGGGTGCATAAAGCGTCAATCACATAACCTATAGCAGAGTCTGGAGACTCAAGGCACAGTGTCAGGATATGTGAATTGTTCTGTTTAAAGCAGAGATTCCTCAGATCTTGGACTTTAAAGAGGGGCCTAGACAAAGGGTTAGCTGTCAATTCACTGAAGGTATAGGTGGCACCATCTTATGCTACAGGGAGCGTATTAAGGACATTCAGATGTTGGGGAACAAAGAGAATTTGGCTGTCTTTCAGGCCAATCTTTCCTCAATGAGACCTCAAGTTGGTCTTAAGGGCCTTAACTGGACCCCCTTTCGGGCCCCTGAAGGAAGTTTCCATTAAAGATCTTTCTATAAAGACCACCTTTCAGGTAGCAATTTGTTCTTCTAAGCACATCTCTGAGTTACAGGCTCTATCTTGTAGAGAGCCCTACTTAGTGATTGTTGCAACCATTCCTTTCCGACTGCTTCACTCCGCCTACCTCTCTGTTTGCTCTTCCTCATCCTGCAGATGGACGTCTGGCTACCACGGCGTCTGCCTGCCATCCTCTCCAGCATCCCCGGACCGGCTTGGGCACTGCCTCCCACCATGCTCTGCTTTTACCATAGGGCGCGTGCACCGCGCAGCCCTTCTTATTTCCTACTTGGCGCGATCCTCCGGGGCGTCCTCCCGTGATGACGTCATAATGCCCGCATATTTAAAGCCTACAATGTTTGCTAGCCTTTGAGATAGCAAGGGTTATTCCACGGGAATCCAACGGATGGGATTTGCTCTCCGTACCCAGCTACTCTGCGTCTCCAATCTCTATTGGACTCTCTAATGTTAACGGGGTACCCGCTCTTCGAGGACCTCACTTGCTTTCCAGGTCGCCATCAGGAAACCGGTACTTGAGGGCCCATGTTCTCTAACTTGCTGCCTACTCCTACCTTCTCTTCTGCCTGGAAGGATTCACTAATCTTCAATATCAGTGAGTACTCCCATCTTCACCTCAGAGCTGTTCCCTGGAACCAGGTACTTGCTCCTCAAGGGCCTGCCTCCATTCCAGCCCCAGTGCCATCTCCATGGAACCGCTGTGTGAGTACATCATCTGCAAGCCTCCCAGCTCTCAGGGTTCAGATACTCGCTCAGAGGGTCTGCTCTCCCTACCCTGGGGATGTCCATACTGGGGTCTTGTATATCCTCCACTGCACTCATTCTCTCAGTTCTTTTCACTACAGCACTGCTACCGCTGTTCCAGCACCTGAGGGATACCAGCCCTGCCGGGCTATTCCAGCTGCTCACTACTGCCACCTCTGGTGGTTTCCTTACACAGTCTAATAAAAAATCAAACTCTGTGTTTGTGTGTCCTGAGCTAAGCCTGACCTGTGGCCCCTCACGGGACTTCCCACCCCTGTGGGTGTGGTCAGCTGCCACAGTGTCCAAGGGTCCACCCAAACCTCACAGTTTACAACACTGATATCTGTGCAGGCAGTCACCTGTAAATCGGTATGCTCATTTCTCCCTAGAGTCCTCTTTCCATGTGAACCAAACAGTGGTGCTGCCAATGTTTGAGAGGAGACCTCCACCTATTAGATGGTCAGATAGTGATGCACTACCTGATAACTACTAACACATTCAGGAAATTCAACAAACTATGTGTGTTCTTTGGAGGATCTCATGTAAGGAACCTCTGGTCTCCTTCCAGAAAAGATGACTGAGGAACTTCAGAGAGATTTAGAGAAGAGAAGTTTGGTTTTGATTCCCCTATGCAGGAGCTGCAGATGATGTGCTCTAAGCAGTATTTAAACCCTCGACACCATCTTAGGGTACGGATTCATAGCTGGATTTTTGGTTAATCTCTCAGAAGGCGAGCTGTTCCTGCCTTCTGTTACTTATTTTGGCTAATTCAGTTCAGAGGATTTTTGTACCCCTCTTGGAATCAGTCTTGTCTGACCTATTTTGCATATTTGCTCTTTTTGATCCATTTTTGGAAACCTTTGCTGTGAGAGCCTTGGTACCCCTTCACAGAGGACTTGGGGGATGCCTTTTGTCACGATCAGGTCCCTCCGCTCAGCATGCTGTGGGGCTTTGCTGGGCTTCAGGCCTCTGGCTTCGCTCCTATGACACGTCTTGTCCCCTTGCACAGCTCAGGCATAGCGCTGCTATGGACTCCTCACAGCCTCTAGTCAGAGTGCCAGGCCCAGTCCTGGCACTCCCAAGCAGTACACAGAAAAAGGATCTTAATCAATAAGGAGTTTAATGTGATGCTGTAGCTCAGCGGCTGCAGCCTTATATTAATGCGGGGTTGTCCTTACAAGCCCCAGGGTACACAGCATTTAAAACACAATTCCCTTCCCGCCTGTCTCATACATCCATACAGCAATACAGGATTTACCATCCCCCAACCTCCTGGTTATTCCACCTCCATAGAGGAACAGCTGGAGCTTTCCTCTCCCCAGCTTACCTCCATCTCCTCCTCCAGAGACTCTGAGGAGCCGGGCTTTTGTGGCCAGGTCCACCACGGGGGCACGTCTTCTTCCTCAGCCTCCATAGATTCTGCTGAGTCATAGGGATCAGTCCCAATTTCCTCCACCTGTTCCTGCTCAGGCTCCAGCCAGGGGTCAGGTGTTGGTTCGGGGAACCTGGGAAGTGTAGTCTTTGCTACCTTCCTCAGCGCCCTCCGGTGGCTGGAGCGGGCTGGTGCCCCTCTCCCGGGCACTTTCGTACGGTCTGAAATAGGCCCTCCGGTGGCTGGAGCGGGCTGGTGCCCCTCTCCCGGGCACTTTCGTACGGTCTGAAATAGGCCCTCCGGTGGCTAAGTTTGGTACCACTAGCTTCTGCTCGGCTGTGTCTCAGCTGTTTCCGCCCCGGGCCAGGTCGTACTGCATCACACTATGTAAGGTTAGATTGGGAGGGGGGGGGGGGGGGCAGGGAAGTTTCTGCTCCTCTCTCGCTATCTCCCCTCCGGTGGAAGATCAGTCAGTGACCTGATGCAGAAGAGTTTCACTTTTTGTTTTTTTTCTTCAGTGGCTATATCCTCTCATTTTGGGAATTTAAGCAAGTTTTTTCCACCCTTCCTGTCTCTTGTTTTGATTTCCCCCCTTTTTGAGTCAGAGTCTATTTTTGTTCCTTTGGAACAGAGTGCCCTTGGTACCAGGGAATTAGTTTTCAAATCATTTGGGAGAAGAAGAGTCTTTTACCTAGAAAAGCCTGATGAGTGGATAATCCCTCAGAAGAAAAATGGATCCTTGTCCATTACCAGAGGGAAGGAGTTGAAGGTATTGTGCAAGTCTTTGTTTGTTTGTTTTTAATTTCTACTGACTCAAGTGTGCTACACTTGCAAGGAGAGTGCCCACTGGTGCTTTCAGAAAGTGATTTAAGCTATTTAAGAAGACTACATGAGAGGTATGAGAATTGGGACTTGCTGTGTTCCGATTAGTACTTTGGGACTATATTCTAACCATTCTACAGTGAAGAAAGGACCGAGAAATTTGGGATGTTTGGAAAAAGGATTATGCCTTCTTCAATCTGAATAATTGAAAGGAGAAAGATCAATTGCTAAGGAAGTGACTTCCGTAAATTCAGAGACTTTACTATAAGAGTAAGGTCACAAATTTATTAATTTATTTTTCATTATTGTTCAATTTTAACATCTAAATGTTGTAAAGAATCTTCAGTTAATTTAATCAACTATCAGTAAAGAAGTTGGAAATCACATTGCCTCTCGGTGTGATCATTGCTGCAGTAGACTGTGGAGATTATCACTGCTGTTTATGGAGACTAGGAAAAAGGCTGTGAACTTGGGTAACTACAAAAGGGCCTTGAAGCTATGCTTCCCCCCCAGAGGGAGTCCTGGATCTCAGAAGTAAAAGCTATCTGTGGAGAACTGGTTGCAGATAGGGTCTATTTTATTTCTATGTGCTTCTGGGGACACCATTAGCTATCTATCCCATTCGCCATGCACTCCGGGTGAAGGAGGAAGCAGCCTTCGGGTTGGGGGTCCTCAAAGCAGTCCCGTCTTCCTCCCATCCTGCATGGGGGGGGGGGGGGGGTCGCTCTTATATCTCCCTAGCATAATGGATTGGTCTAGTAGGCAGTAAGGAAGGCTAAATTATTCCTGACACCCAGAGAGGGGCAATCGGAGGTAGTAATTTGGGAACTTCTTTTGTTCTCTCTTCTGCTATGTACATTCTCTATCCTCCCTTTGGGGGGGGGGGGGGAAGGTGGACCACGAGGGGCAAAATAGATACATATGTAAAACATAATGGCAATACAATTTATGAGGGGCAGAGTAGGACCCTTCTACAGTCATTTTGACAGAGGTTCCTATGACAACTCCCTCTTTTATGACAAGAGTGACATCATCAAGGGGGTATGTTCTCTGGCTCCAGCAACTGAGGAGTGGTGAAATCCCTAGAGCAGGGGGTTCCCAATCTTTTTTGGGAGTGTGGACCCCTTTTTGAATTCCAAACCTTTAGCGGACTCCCACATACTTATGTTTCATTTTTACCTGTAGTTATATGCCATATATAGACAAATTATTAATGTAATAGCAAAGAAAATTATATGCAAACCAGACATTCATAATATATATAAAATGTATTAAATAATGCTTACTGATATAAACAGAATACATATAATTGCAAAGCACAGCAGTAAATGTTGAAGAATGTACTCATAGTTAGTAACTTATGTAGTAAATACAGGTACCCACAGAGCTGGATCTGGAGTAACTGGGGGGAATGGTCTGGTGGAGGAGGATAGAGAGTGACTGGCAGGGTGGGAGAGAGACAGACTGGTGGAGATAGACTAGTAAAGAGAGAGAGGTGGAGATGGACTGGTAGAGAGAGAGGGAGAGAGAAAGACTGATGGGGATGGACTGATGGAGAGAGAGAGAGAGAAACTGCTAAGGCTGGATTGATGGAGGGTGAGAGAGTCTGCCAGGCGGGAATGGACTGATGGAGGCAGGGAGAGGGATTGGTTGGATTGGGACTCTGGATCAAAAAGCATGAGACACTGATTGGGAAGGGTGAAGGAAGGATGTTTGAGACAGCCCTGTATCACTAAAAGAAAGATGTGGAGAGAGGTTTGGGGCACATATTTCCCTCCTAGCCTGCACCCCTGAACATAGTAATAGTTTGATCTTGACAGGGGTGCAATAGCTCTCTCCACATCTGCCTGTACCAAATTCCATATATGCAGAGAGACAGGACGCCCCCTACTCATAAAGCGAGAGGGACTGCTACAAACATTTTGCACCATTGTCGCAAGATGCTGGGTATGCATGTCAGTGGCCTCTTATGTAAGAAAGAAACCCCTGGCCAGTTTCAACCACTAAGTAAAACTACTACTAAAATTATTCAAGGAGTATCAATCAAAAATTCTTCTATAGCGGAGTGGGACAAATCCCACTCTAAAACCTGCATCTCGCGTTTTATAATACCTGGTGTTCACAGAAACTCCCCCAACAAAAGGTGCAGAGAAAAAACGAGAACATTTCCCCTTACCATTCACCATAGAAAAATATGTTCAAGTTCTGTGGTCACCCTAACTCTCTTTACTACCAAGAACATTTTACAAATCAAAATCCTGCAGAAAATTGTACTCAGAGCCTATAGAAAAACTGCCATGCCGTAACATACAACTCAAAACAGTAAGAGCCTTACCTATGAATAGGCAACCCTGCAAATATTACACCAGGCTCTAAAAACACTACTACACCTCCTATTAGGAAAACAGAACATGTCAAGTTGCTATAGATCCCTTTAGAGAAACTACATATTAGCAGAATGCCTCACCTAAGTGACATGCAGAACACAGACAGACCCTTGCGAAATACAAAATAAAGAGACCATAAAGTATAAATACAAATGTGTAGACAAAAACCGAACTGGAACTGGAAATCACAAGAAACCAGACTCTGTATGCATTGCAACAGAAAAACAGGAACATCGCTGTTCCTCATAAAACATCAAATACAATCAAGAAATATAAAATCAATAAGTTAAACCATACTAATAAAAAAAGAATATTTAAAAACAGACATCCAATAATTTAAAACAAAATTATTTTTAAATGTCCCAAACCAATTATTTCAAAACAGACATCAAATAACAGCCAATAATTAAAACTAATAATCATTTAAAATTTTCCCATGCGCCATACCTGGGAACTTTTGATCTCCAGTCACCCCGAGATTGCTGTGGATTAGTAGGTACGGGAAGGAGGGTTCACAAACTTCCTCCTCTCTCTCATACACACATGCTCGCACCCATGTATGTTCATACACCTTCTCCTTATCTTTTTCCTAGAGTCAGCAGGGGGAGAGAGAGAGTCCCATGGCCTGCTCCTTACTCAGGCTGCCAGTGGCCTCGTGGACTCCTCCACACCAGCCGCCAGTGAGATGGGGTGCACCGGCAGCCTCTCAGGCCTCCTCTTTTGTGGCCGCCATGACAGGTTCTGGTAGTGACCTGCTGGGTCCCCTCTTTGCACAGGCTTTTATTTTCTTCTTCTTCCTCCACAGCTCACGGAACACATGTTATAGTCTGGCAGACCACAGGTTGGGAACCACTGCCCTAGCCTAATGGACTGGTCTTAGCAGGACTCAAGAAAATTATCAGGCAAGAATAATTTAGCCATTCCCTCTGAATCTCACTATTAGTTGTCTTTACCATGTCCTCCGGCAACAGATTCCATAGATTGATTGTGCGCCAAGTGACCAAATACTTTCTATGATTTTTTTAATATGCCTATTGGTAATTTCATGGAGAGTGTTGCTCGAAAGGGTAAATAACCGTTCCCTAATTACCCATTCCACTCCATTCATGTTTTTATAAATTTCAATCCCATCTCCTTTTAGTTGTCTCTTCTCCAAGCTAAAGAACCCTAATCTATTTAGCCTTTCTCCATAAGGGAGCTTTTCCATCACCTTTATCATTTCCATCACCCTTCTCTGACCTTTTCTGTCTGCTATGTCTTTTTTTGAGATGAAGAGACCAGAACTGCACACAGTATTCAAGGTGCGATCGCACCATTGATCTATACAAGGGCAGTATGACTTTCTCAGTTTTGTTCTCTATTCCTTTCCAAATAATTCCTAATATTCTATTTGCCTTTTTGACGGTTGCTGCATACTGAGCAGAAGATTTCAAGGTATCGTCCACAAGTACTCTGAAGTCCTTTTCCTGGGCAGGAAACATAACATAGAACCCAGCATCACATATCTGTAGTTGGGATTATTTTTCTCGATGTGCATTACTTTGCACTTGTTCACATTAAATTGCATCTGCCATTTAGAAGCTCAGTCTCCTAATCTCACAAGACTCTTCACATTCTGCTACTGTTTTAATGACTCAAAACAATTTTGCATCATCTTCAAACTTCATCCTGTCATGGATGTGAGCCCTTGGGTTGTGGTATGGTTGACGCAGCCTAGTAGACGAACCTACTAGGCCTATGCTGACAGCTGTTGGACACACCCTTACTAACCGGCCGATACACAGGCCTATCCTGTAAAGTGCGGCCGCGTTTACCCTGCTCCTAAGGCGTTTTTAACTTCGTTTTCGGCCGCGTTAGCCCTTCCTGCGATCCCGAATCCACTTTAACCTACTCCTACCGCGTCCTAAATTCCCTGGGCAACCCCTTCCGCCCGCGGCATGTATATTGCATGCAAACGAGCGAATTAGCGTGATATTGCATGCAAACGAGCGAATTAGCTATTCACCTGCAATCCCGTAACCCGCGCCCCGACTATCGCTACCTTTTCCTGCCGTTTTGTCGCGCGTTTAACCTGGAAACTTACCGCCTACCCTGACCCAGGCGGTAGAGGCATGGGTAAGGGTAGGTGGAAAGCTTTCCCCCAGCCCCCGCTCGCCTGCCCCGGCCGTGATCATGGGTGCCGGTCTCCGTGGCAGCCCCAGTCCTCTCCCCTGCTCCCGAAGCCAAAAAAAAAAAAAAGCGTAAAAAACGTTGCAGCCCCCCTCCGATGTCCGGACTGGGGCTGCCACGGAGACTGCAACGGCAAAGCGACATTTCAGTGTCCCCCCTCCTCTCGGAGCAGGGCGCGAAAAGCCGCCTTGCTCCGGGAGGAGGGGGGACACTGACAGCGGCGAAGCAACGGCGAAGAAAGCGGCGAAGCGACATTTCAGTGTCCCTCCTCCTCTCGGAGCAGGGCGCGAAAAGCCGCCTTGCTCCGAGAGGAGGGGGGACACTGACAGCGGCGAAGCAACGACGAAGACAGCGGCGAAGCGACTTTTCAGTGTCCCCCCTCCTCTCTGAGCAGGGCGCGAAAAGCCGCCTTGCTCCGGGAGGAGGGGGGACACTAGCAACGATGAAGCAACTTACTTTTCTGAAGCCATCATCAGGAACACATGCGATCGTAGCTCCTCCCGATGAAGACAAAGATGGCTGCCTGCACGGGGAAAGCGTGCAATTGGCCGCTCAAGACGTGATGTCGTGACGTCACGTCTTCAGCGGCCAATTGTACGCTTTCCCCGTGCAGGCGGCCATCTTGTTGGGAGGAGCTACGGGAGCCAGATCGTGTTCCTGCTGATGGCTGATGGCTGCAAAAAAGAGAAGTTTTGCCGGCGTCCAAAAGCGACTTACTTTTGGGATCTTGACAGATCCCAAAAGTAAGTCGCTTTTGAAAAAAAACAAAATTTGCTCCCCTTTTTTTTTTTTGCTTCGCCGCTGTCACCTCTTCTCCCCCCTCCCGGAGCAGGGCGCGAAAGCAGCCTTGCTCCGGGAGGAGGGAGAACAGACTGACAGCGGTCAGGTCGGGTCCGGGTTGGGGGTCCGGGTCGGGTCCGGGCTGGGGGAAAGCAAGTTGCTTCGCCACTGTCATCTCTCTCTCCACCTCCCAGAGCAAGGCCTGCTTCGGGAGGAGAGGAGAGAGATGACAGCGGCGAAGCAACTTATTTTTGCATCCGATCGGACCAGACTTCCTGGTATCTGTCATTTCAAATGACATTTGAAATGACAGATACCAGCGTGGCGTGAAGCCTTAGGCCCGCGCACCCAGGATCCTGTATAGGCGCTCTATCCAGTATCCTGGGTTGCGCGGGACTAAGGCTTTTCGGACGTGGCTTACATTTACATATAATTAGGCTTCAGGATCGAGCGGTAGGTGAGCTGCACTGTGCGGGCGGTAACCGCGGGTGCCGTAGGCACTAACGCAGCTCTTCCTACCGCTCGGTACTGGATCACCCTGACAGTAAAGTGCGCTCCTACAGCACTGAAGCAGACTGCACTTCATCCTGCTTAACAGGCCTATCCAGTACCGAGCGGTAGGAAGAGCTGCGTTAGTGCCTACGGCACCCGCGGTTACCGCCCGCACAGTGCAGCTCACCTACCGCTCGATGCTGAAGCCTAATTATATGTAAATGTAAGCCGCGTCCGAAAAGCCTTAGTCCCGCGCAACCCAGGATACTGGATAGAGCGCCTATACAGGATCCTGGGTGCGCGGGGCTAAGGCTTCACGCCACGCTGGTATCTGTCATTTCAAATGGAAATGACAGATACCAGAAGTCGGGACTGCCAGTCCCCCTCACCTCCTCCCGAAGCAGGGCGCGAAAAGCAGCCTTGCTCCGGGAGGAGGGGAGAAGAGACACTGACAGCGGCGAAGCTTTCCCCCAGCCCGAACCCGACCCGGACCCCCAACCCCCAACCGGACCCGGCCTGACCGCTGTCAGTCTGTTCTCCCTCCTCCTGGAGCAAGGCTGCTTTTTGCGCCCTGCTCCGGGAGAGGGGAGAAGATGACAGCAGCGAAACTGAGCGGCAAAGCCCGAACCGGACCCGGCGAAGCCCGAACCCGACCCGGACCCCCAACCCCGGACCCGACAAGCGACGAAACTGAGCTGCGAAACTAAAAAAAAAAGAAAAGCAATTTTTTTTTTTTTTTCAAAATTGACAATTTTGGTTTTTTTCCAAAAGCGACTTACTTTTGGGATCTGTCAAGATCCCAAAAGTAAGTCGCTTTTGGACGCCAGCAAAACTTACTTTTTGCAGCCATCATCATCATCATCATGACGTTTGGCGTCACGGGTTGTGACGCCATGTCTTCAGCGGCCAATTGTGCGCTTTCCCCGTGCAGGCGGCCATCTTGTCGGGAGGAGCTACGGAGCCAGGTCGTGTTACTGATGATGGCTGCAAAAAGTAAATTTTGCTGGCGTCCAAAAGCGACTTACTTTTGGGATCTTGACAGATCCCAAAAGTAAGTCGCTTTTGGAAAAAAACCAAAATTGTCAATTTTGAAAAAAAAAAAAAATTGCTTTTCTTTTTTTTTTTTTTTTAGTTTCGCCTCTCAGTTTCGTCGCTTGTCAGGTCCGGGTTTGGGGTCTGGGTCGGGTCGGGTTCGGGCTTCGCCGGGTCGGGTTCGGGCTTTGCCGCTCAGTTTCGCCGCTTGTCTCTTCTCCTCCCGCCCTCCGGGAGGGGGGAGAAGAGACAAGCGGCGAAACAACTTACTTGCACGGGGAAAGCGGTCTCCGTGGCAGCCCCAGTCCTCTCCCCTCCTCCCGAAGCCAAAAAAAAAAGCGAAAAAAACTTTGCAGCCCCCTCCGGACATCGGAGGGGGGCTGCAACTTTTTTTTCGCTTTTTTTTTTTTTTTTGCTTCGGGAGCAGGGGAGAGGACTGGGGCTGCTACGGAGACCGGCACCCACGATCGGGGCCGGGGCAGGTGAGCGGGAGCTGGGGGAAAGCTTGCCACCTACCCTTACCCATGCCTCTACCGCCTGGGTCAGGGTAGGCGGTAACAGGTCGATACAGTAAAGTGTGCTCCGTCGGAGCGCACTGTCAGCCTGCTCTGGACGCGTGTTTTCGCTTACCCCTTATTCAGTAAGGGGAGGAAAACACACGGCCCACCCGCGGCACCTAATAGGGCCCTCAACATGCAAATGCATGTTGAGGGCCCTATTAGGTATGCGCGCGGGATACAGTAAGTAAAATGTGCAGCCAAGCCGCACATTTTACTCTAAGAAATTAGCGCCGACCCAAGGTCGGCGCTAATTTCTTCCAGCGCCAGGAAAGTGCACAGAAAAGCAGTAAAAACTGCTTTTCTGTGCACCCTCCGACTTAATATCATAGCGATATTAAGTCAGAGGTCCCCAAAAGTAAAAAAAAAATAAATAAATAAATTTGAATTTGGCCCGCGGCTGTCGGGCCGAAAACCGGACGCTCAATTTTGCCGGTGTCCGGTTTCCGAGCCCGTGGCTGTCAGCGGGCTCGAGAACCAACACCGGCAAAATTGAGCGTCGGCTGTCAAACCCGCTGACAGCCGCCGCTCCAGGCCAAAAGGAGGCGCTAGGGACACGCTAGTGTCCCTAGCGCCTCCTTTTCCTCATTTGCACCGCGTGCCTAATTTACAAACTGGAGCATACTGGATAGCTCGCACCGGCAAAGGGCCGGTCGCCGGGAGAGCGGGCGTTCGTCCGCTCTCCCGCGGTTTTACAGTATCAAGCCGTTGTTTGCAGGTTAAACGCGCGACAAAACAGCAGGGAAAGGTAGCGATAGTCGGGGCGCTAGTGGAATAGCTAATTTGCTCGTTTGCATGCAATATACATGCCGCGGGTGGAAGGGGTTGCCCGGGGAATTTAGGACGCGGTAGGAGTAGGTTAAAGGGGATTCGGGATCGCAGGAAGGGCTAACGTGGTCGGAACGTGAGTTAGAAGCGGCTTAGGAGCAGGGTAAACGCGGCCGCACTTTACAGGATAGGCCTGTAAGTTACCTGGAATTCAGCTCAGCATACGCTGCGGGGGACTGTCCTGGAGTTTGCAGCTTCTCTCACTGGCGTCTGAGAATCCAGTCCTAACTCGGCCGTGACCAGCGGGGTGACAGGCTGACTAAGCGGATTTCATCCTGCTTAAGTCACCTGGCATTCAGCTCAGCCTGCACGAACTATTCCAGCCGCCGGGCCAGTCTGCAGCGACTTTGCTGCCTTCCCAGCCGGCATCCACCAGCCCCGCCCCTGACTCCCCCTCCCGAGACTTTTAAAAGGGCCGCCGCTGGCGAAGGGCGTGCCCCTTTCCTTTCCTACCTCGATTACAATTATTTTGGGGAGCTTTTTGGGTTTGCCACTGGGTTTCGGCTGGCGTTCTCCCACTGCTCTTTTAACTTGGTTTTAGGGTCACCCATGACCACTGACTCTTATTCCTGTCATTCAAGTTAAGTGGCTGTTATTCGACCTATTCTTATCATCACTGTTTTGGCTTGAAAACTGCCGCCACACTAATGTTATTTGCGTTAATGATCGCTCAGCGGTTAAGTTACTAGTTGATTGGATCTGATACTGCTAACACTAGATTATTAAATTCTTTATGCCCCCAGGCTACACATAACTACCAACAAGCTAGGGGGAAGGCACGCCAGGGGGTGGTTTGTATTTACAAAGATAGTTTGGCTCTGTGATTATCACTCTCTATAGTGGTTCAGGATTGCAAACATCTGATACTTAAATTTAAAAAGTTACAAAATGCCATCTCTTAAAAACCACAATTAGTTGAAACATGTAAAAGGTGTTCTCCATGCTGGGTCCTGTACTATGGAATGCATTGCCCACTCAACTCCTAATTTCTGATGCTGAAAGCAATTTTATTTCTGGAGGCCTGTGCAAATGAGCTATAATGTGATAACTGTAATTTAATTCTGTAATAAGATGGTGTTGCTTTAATTTTAATTATATCTTGTTTTGGTATGTGTTTGGTTTTAATGAGTTTATATAAGCAGATTGCTTATTGTACACCACTTAGAGCAAGTTTTGCTATAATGCGGTTTATAAATGTTTTTAATAAACCAATTTAAAATTGTTACCCCACCTTGTTCTCCAGATTATTTATGAATTTGCTAAATGCAACAGGTCCTGGGGCACTCAAAAAACTAACCATTTAGTCCTACACCTTGATCAGTGTGGGATCTAGCGCCCACATTTATTTACGCGCCGCGTTCACAGCGTGGCTTGTTTAATCCTCTCCTCCCGCTTTGTACCTTTTACAATCAACATTGATACTAGTTCGCAGTGCACCTTGATCAATGGCAGGCTCTGGTATGACTTTCCAGAGCTCCAGGCAGCCTCACTTTCACGTACTCCGGGCGACTTTGCTGCCTGCCAGTCACAGAGGTGAGCCCCCTTCGCAAATGAAAAAGTGAGACGTTTCTGGCTTGAACTGCAGTGTCTGCTCTGCTAACGCTACCTACCAGCCGCGTCCGGAATTACCTCCTGTTCCTCGAGCAGCCAGCGTCAGGCGGGTTGAAATATCGGTCCCGGAGTGAAGGAAGGCTCCTCAAAGAGCTCGAGCGCAGTCGAGGAACCCGCTTAGGACAAGCGCGAGCCTGGGCGGGCCCGACAGCGGCGCGAGGGGCTGTGACCTCACTGCTTCCCTGCAGGTAGTGACGGCCGCGGATCGCGTGAAGAGGCGCGCGCGCTCGTCCAAACCCGTCGAGCCTGCTCGTCGGACTGCACGGGGAAAAGGGCGAGGACGCACTTGCTAGGTTTAAAACGTGACGGTGAGTAGAATTCTAACCCTGCCTTAAGGTGGAAAGAAAACAAATGACAGCATCTTGGCGCTGACGCGCTGTGTCATTTCTGATGCAAGCAGCAGGAGTTCGCTGGCTGGACGGCTTCGAGACGCGGATATAAGACTCAAGCTTATCACTGCAGGCAGCTGATGAGGGACCTGTAGTTTGCCCCAGAAAGCGCGCTTTTTTTTTTTTTACCTGCACAGAACATTGGACTGTGAACCCGTACCCGTAGAACAGGGACACTAACTTTTAAACAGGTGCACATGTACGTGCCTTCATCGCCCGTGACCAGGGACCCTGCTCTTTTAGAACATGCATGCATGTTATAAAATAGTTTGAACGCACACATATGTGTGCAATTTTAAGTGGACGCACGCCTATATGCAAAAATGCTGCTTCTACTGTGTAAGTGGAGGGATTTTAATAGAAATGCGCACAGATGTTTTACCAGTTTTTCAAATTCATTCCCAGTTCACCCAGGTAAGGGATAAGGACTTCCAGATCTCCCTAGTTTCATAGCCTCCTTCTCTCCTTTTAGCCCCTACCTTTAAAACCCCACTGATCTGCCTACATCTTTTTGTTGTACTATTTACACTCCATCCATAGCAGAAGTAAAGTTACATGGCAGGGTACCCAGGCATACATATTTACACGCAGATTTCAAGGTGAAATCCAGGAACACCCATGCTCTGCCCAGACCAAGCCATGCCCCACCCTTTTTTCAGAATTTTTCATTTGTGTGCATAATGGCAAGTACACCGTACACAGGTGGCTTTTAAAATCCACTTGGCACACTTTTAAAATTCACCTTTAAATTAATAATATTCATAGCGCTCACATGATCACAGTGCCCTGTTAAAGGGAGCAGCCTGGCCCTTTGGCTGTGCATGCTCTACACATTGGAGTTTGTCTGCAAGTTCTCTCTTGCTAACATAAGATATGCCATACTGGGTCAGAACAAGGGTCCATCAAGCCCAGCATCCTGCTTCCAACAGTGGCCAATCCAAGTTAGAAGACCTGGCAAGTACCAGCATTAGATAAAGCACAAGCTACTATTGCTTATTAATTACCGTAATAGCAGTTTATGGATTTTTTCCTCTAGGAACTTATCCAAACCTTTTTTAAACCCAGTTACAATAACTTCCATAACCACAACCTCTGGCAATGAATTCCAGCGCTTAACTATGCGCTGAGTGAAAAAGTATTTTCTTCGATTTGTTTTAAATGAGCTATTTGCTAACTTCATAGAATGCCCCCTGGTCCTTCTATTATCTGAGAGAGTAAATAACCGATTTAGATTAACTTGTTCATGTCCTTTCATTATTTTGTAGACGTTTATCATATCCTCCCACAGTCCACTCTTCTCCAAACTGAACAACCCTAACATTTTTAGCCTTTCCTCATAGGGCAGCCGTTCTGTGCCCCTTATCATTTTTGTCACCCTTTCTCTGTACCTTCTCTAGTGCAACTATATCATTTTTGAGATGCAGTGACCAGAATTGTACACAGTATTCAATGTGCGGTCTCACCATGGAGCGATACAGAGGCATTATGACATCCTCTGTTTTATTTACCATTCCCTTCCTAATAATTCCTAACATTCTGTTTGCTTTTTTGACTGCTGCAGCACACTGAGCCAACGATTTCAATGTATTATCCACTGTGATGCCTAGATGTTTTTCCTGGGTGGTAGTTCCTAATATGGAACCTAACATCGTGTAACTACAGCAAGGGTTATTTTTCCCTGTATGCCTCACTTTGCACTTGTCCACGTTAAATTTCGTCTGCCATTTGGATGCTCTTCATAAGGTCCTCCTGCAATGTATCACAATCCACTTGAGATTTAACTACTCTACATAATTTTGTATCATCTATAAATGTGATCACCTCACTCATCATATCCCTTTTCAGATCATTTATAAATATATTATAAAGCACCGGTCCAAGTACAGATCCCTGAGGCACTCCACTGTTTACCCTTTTCCACTGAGAAAATTGACCATTTAATCCTACTCTCTGTTTCCTGTCTTTTAACCAGCTTGCAATCCACAAAAGGACATTGCCTCCTATCCCATGACTTTTAAGTTTTCTTAGAAGCCTCTCATGCGGGACTTTAACGCCTACTGTAAATGAAGGCAGGTAAAACTCAAATGGGCCATTTAGTCTGCTCAGTTATTCCTGTCCACACTGCTAAGGCTATATCCCAGCTGCCAGCCATAGAGCTTCAGCACTTGTAGGATAGTGACATACAGGTCGATACAGTAAAGTGTGCTCCGTCGGAGCGCACTGTCAGCCTGCTCTGGACGCGTGTTTTCCCTTACCCCTTATTCAGTAAGGGGAGGAAAACACGCGGCCCACCCGCGGCACCTAATAGCGCCCTCAACATGCAAATGCATGTTGATGGCCCTATTAGGTATGCCCGCGCGATACAGTAAGTAAAATGTGCAGCCAAGCCGCACATTTTACTCTAAGAAATTAGCGCCGACCCAAAGGTCGGCGCTAATTTCTTCCGGCGCCAGGAAAGTGCACAGAAAAGCAGTGAAAACTGCTTTTCTGTGCACCCTCCGACTTAATATCATAGCGATATTAAGTCGGAGGTCCCCAAAAGTAAAAAAAAGTAAAAAAAAAAATTTGAATTCGGCCCGCGGCTGTCGGGGCGAAAACCGGACGCTCAATTTTGCCGGCGTCCGGTTTCCGAGCCCGTGGCTGTCAGCGGGCTCGAGAACCGACGCCGGCAAAATTGAGCGTCGGCTATCAAACCCGCTGACAGCCGCCGCTCCAGGCCAAAAGGAGGCGCTAGGGACGCGCTAGTGTCCCTAGCGCCTCCTTTCCCTCGTTTGCACCGCGTCAGCTCATTTGAATACTGGATAGTTCGCACCGGCGAAGGGCCCGTGCGTGCGCCGGGAGAGCGGGCGTTCGTCCGCTCTCCTGCGGTTTTACAGTATCGGGCTGATAGTAAATGACAGCAGAAAAAGACCCAAGTGGTCCGTCCAATCTCTCCAGTAAATTGTTTAGAGTAACAAATGAGTGGTTACCCCCCCCCCCCCCATGCCTTAACCTAGTAGTTTTTGTTTTCTTCTTTTTTATTCACTGAGTATACAATTTCCCATATTAAATCTAAAACCTAGCAGCTCATAGACCCTCATACTCCGAGGCCGAAGCAGAAAGGAGCATTCAATCAAAAGCACCTTTTTGCCTGCCCTTCAGCATGCATTTTGTGCATGCAAACTTTCTCCCGATGCAGCAAGGAATTTTGTATGTAGAAATGTGCACTTCTAATTAGGAGTACTGTTTAGTACTCTCGCATGGAGATCCCATGCAAATGAAGGCATTAAGCAGGACCTTCACTCAATACAGAGAGACTGCACTTTTTTTAGCACTGGAAATTTAACTTCAGCTCAGAGCTGGTGTTAAGTTTCCAGCACTACTGCACTGGCACTTAAAAACCCCTAAAATGGGGGAGGGGGGAAGTTTTAAAAACAGTTTAAAAATGTCCACAAACAAATCTGTACTTATTGAGTTAAGTAGCGGTGACCTGCACCAGACAGATGGATAAGTACTGATTTAGCCATAATGCGATCGGCTGCCTTACGGATCGCTGCTCTTACCTCCAGGCCTGGCTGCTGATGGTGCGATAACCCGCTGTTTCCTCAATGTTGGTACATTGTCCTCAAATATGGCAAGAAGCTGTTGGGTCTTCTCAAGGCTGGATGCTACCGACCCTTGCACGCCATGCCGTCTCCTAGGCACTCGTGTGCTACGCCACCAGACTTAAATGGACTGTGGCAGGAAAGCCTCCGCAGCCCCTACAGATGACATCAGTGGTGCTGCCCTATAAAACAGCAAGTCCCAATAGCAAGTTGCCTCAGCAACAGGTATCCTACAGTCCTTGTAGTGGGAGCTGCCTCAGCAGTCCCTGCCTGCGTGTTTTAGTTCCTGACTTCAATTCCTGGACTTCGTCTCAGCCTTCTTCTCCACTAGTCTTCTTTGTCCTTACTCTTCAGTTCTCGTGTCATTTCTTCTGTGTTCTATGTCTCCTCGTCTGCCTGCTTGTTCTACTCCTTGCCTCCCTGCCCTGCTTATCTGTCCCACCTTCCTTTGGATGGATACCTGGTATTGACCTCTGCTTGCTTGCTGGACATCCCTGAATGCCACCTGCCATTGACCGGAGCCTGCCTCTTACTTCGCTTCTATATTCCACACTCTTCTATGGATCTTCTGACAATCAGCAGAGGCCCCCACCTAAGAGCTGCTGGTCCTGGCACCAAAAGGCGCAACCCAAGGGGATTGTAGGCTGGTATAGGTGAAGCTCCAGTGGGGCTTCTCTCCCATCCGACTCCGCCAGCCAATGGTGGGGACCTGCAGGTAGCACCAACTCCACCTCTGTCCAAGAGTCCATGTCCACAACAATCCGGCTATCTGGCAGTTGCTTCCCGCTGCCAGATAGATAAATCAGTATTTATCCAGCTAAATGGCAGCCATGACTGTGATGGGCTGTTCCCGCCTCCCTTCCTGAGTGAAAATGTGCGCTCAGAAATTTTGTGAGCGACCTAAGAGAAGGATTGTCAGGAAAGGTTTGTCTTTTTACTGATAATATAAAAATCTATAACAGGGTGGAAAGCGAGGAAGGTGTAGAAAACATGAAGAGGGATCTAGAGAAGTTCAAGGACTGGTCTAAGGTCTGGCAGCCAAGATTTAATGCTAAGAAAAGGCGGAGTAATGCATTTAGGATGCAAAAGCTCAAGGGAAAGCTACAGTATTGGAGGTAAAGCACAAAGGAAGAGCAGGAGCTGGGGGTAATTGTATCTGATGATCTTAAGGTGCCCAAACACGTAGGTAAAGTGACAGTAAAAGCCAGAAAGATGCTTGGCTGCATAGGGAGAGGAATGGTCAGCAGAAAAAGGGAGGCGATATTGCCCCTGTATAGATCCCTGGTGAGACCTCACTTGTAATACTGTGGACAATTCTGGAGACCGCACCTTCAAAAGGCTATAAACAGGATGGAGTCTGTCCAGAGGGAGGCTACTAAACTGGTCAGTGGTCTTTGTTGTAAAGCATATGGGGATAGACCTAAAGATATAAACATTAGGGATGTGAATCGTGTCCTCGATCGTCTTAACGATCGATTTCGGCTGGGAGGGGGAGGGAATCGTATTGTTGCCGTTTGGGGGGGTAAAATATCGTGAAAAATCATGAAAAATCGTGAAAAATCGAAAAATCGCAAAACCGGCACATTAAAACCCCCTAAAACCCACCCCCGACCCTTTAAATTAAATCCCCCACCCTCCCGAACCCCCCCCCAAATGAGTTAAATAACCTGCGGGTCCAGCGGCGGTCCGGAACGGGCTCCTGCTCCTCAATCTTGTTGTCTTCAGCCGGCGCCATTTTCCAAAATGGCGGCGAAAAATGGCGGCGGCCATAGACGAACACGATTGGATGGCAGGAGGTCCTTCCGGACCCCCGCTGGACTTTTGGCAAGTCTCGTGGGGGTCAGGAGGCCCCCCACAAGCTGGCCAAAAGTTCCTGGAGGTCCAGCGGGGGTCAGGGAGCGATTTCCCGCCGCGAATCGTTTTCGTACGGAAAATGGCGCCGGCAGGAGATCGACTGCAGGAGGTCGTTCAGCGAGGCGCCAGAACCCTCGCTGAACGACCTCCTGCAGTCGATCTCCTGCCGGCGCCATTTTCCGTATGGAAAATGGCGCCGGCCATACGCGTATGGCCGGCGCCATTTTCCGTACGAAAACGATTCGCGGCGGGAAATCGCTCCCTGACCCCCGCTGGACCTCCAGGAACTTTTGGCCAGCTTGTGGGGGGCCTCCTGACCCCCACGAGACTTGCCAAAAGTCCAGCGGGGGTCCGGAAGGACCTCCTGCCATCCAATCGTGTTCGTCTATGGCCGCCGCCATTTTTCGCCGCCATTTTGGAAAATGGCGCCGGCTGAAGACAACAAGATTGAGGAGCAGGAGCCCGTTCCGGACCGCTGCCGTTCCGGACCGCCGCTGGACCCGCAGGTTATTTAACTCATTTGGGGGGGGGTTCGGGAGGGTGGGGGATTTAATTTAAAGGGTCGGGGGTGGGTTTTAGGGGGTTTTAGTGTGCCGGCTCACGATTCTAACGATTTATAACGATAAATCATTAGAATCTCTATTGTATTGTGTTCCATAACGGTTTAAGACGATATTAAAATTATCGGACGATAATTTTAATCGTCCTAAAACGATTCACATCCCTAATAAACATGTACACCCTATGTTACAGGTTCAGACTGTGCACACTGGTAACCTGCCCAGGGGCTCTGAGCTGGGGGGCTAATCTCATATAAACATACACAATTACTAGGATTATACCTGGGAGCTTGAACCCAGGGGCTTATCCCCTACACAAATGGCCACACACACAGTTGGATTCAGTACGTCACGGTTCCAGGTAAAGTAGGTTTCTTTGAGAAATAGGAGGATAGAACAAATAAAATCAGATCATATAGAAGAAGTAATGGTAGATAATAATTGCTACATAGATATAAAAAGCTTACATTTCCAAAGGATCAGCCGTACCATCTTGTCTCTCTCCTCTCTTTCTCACTGTCTCTCCTTACACACACAAACGCTTGGTGTTTCCTCCCTCTGAGTTCTTACCAGATTTCAGACACAGCTGTGTGGCCTTCACTCTCTCTCTCTCTCAGACTTTAGTATAAGTTAATTGCTAGTTTTATCATCATAGACTTAGTGTATATCTAAATAAACAGACTCTTGCCTGCTTGTAGACATTTCACAGTGTAAGACAGTAAACAGGAGGTCACTCAGAGGTTGGCCTGTGGCCTTCAAACTAGTCTTTATCTGGGTGAAAACTCTGAATCCATATGGCCTAACCGCAAAAGTAACAAAAAATGACTCCAATATCCTAGAGGAAAGGCACGATAGGGGAGGTATGATAGACATTCAAATATCTGGTACGAGGGGTCATACAGTGAAGTTGAAAGGGGGGAGACTCAGGAGTAATCTTAGGAAATATTTCTTTACAGAGAAGGTGGTAGATGCATAGAACAGCCTCCCACTGGAGATAAAAACAGTATCTGAATTCAAGAAAGCTTGGGATAAATACAGAGGATCTCTAAGGAAGTGATGGGAATTATAATGCTAAATTAATTGGGCGGATGGGCAGACTAAATGAGCCATAGGGTCTTTTTCTGCCATCATGTTTCTATAGCCCACCCTGGCCTATCTGTGGCTATGCAACTACCCTCAGGTGCCTGGCACCCTGCCAAAGGAGCACCAATCAAGGTCCCACACTGCCAATATCAGAGCCCTCACCACTGTCACTTCCATGAAGCCAAGTCCCACACTGCCACCACGGCATAAAGTTTCCCACCGCTTCCATTCACTGCTGGCACAGCTGACGTGGCCTGCCTCTGCTGACGTTGACAGTACTGCTACCTCTGTGGGTTGCCTCCCTAGCTATCTGGCCTGCTTCGGCATCAGTCACTCTCTCCTGCATTACTGGTTTTCCTGCCTCTGATGTGGCCGACACTATTGCCATGATCCCACAGCCTGACGTGGTCCAAAACTGAAGCCTTATGCTATTTGTGAGCATGTACATACACATGTATGTTTGAGTCAGACAAGAAATAATACTGTTTTTATTTGGGGAAAGTGAGGCTGCAAAACCAGAAGTGGCCACAAGGTGTAGTATCTTCTATTGGATAAAGGCTTTTCAACTAGAGTACTTTTACTCATGGGGGGAGGGGGCTGGCAGGATTTTCAAAGATCTCCATTTCCCTCTTTATCAGTAATGTGATGTCTGCCACTGTTCTGCTCTAAGGGGCCGATGCAATAAAGGCGCGTAGAAAGCAGGCGCTGAACAGTCAGCGCCTGCTCTCTTAACGCGCACATGGTGCTCCAAAGGGGGGGCGCCATGCAATATTTAAATTAGGGGGTCGTGGCTGCCGGTTATGAAGACCGTCGCCGGTAAACTCAGCCTCTGTTTTCAAAACCTGCCTGTCTGCCAGTAATGAAAACGGCTGCCGAGTTTATTGCATGTGATGAGCCTATCTCATTCACTCCGTGTTAGACGGATTGATTAGCGCCTATTTTACCCAAGTCTAACTGCTTGTTAAGAGTGTGCTCGGCATATTGCATCGACCCCTTATTTAGCTACGAACACATGCTGTACCCAACTTGTTAGGAAACTGGGGACTTTCTTTTCCAATAGCATCAAGTCTGGCATTTTTTACAAGCATTAAAGCCACTGGTAACAAGGATTGAAAAATCAATCATCCACAGAACTACAGACCTCTAGTTCTGATTTCAGTTATGGAGATGACTGAGAGATATTGGCAAAGTACAAATTTTCTGAACACGATTTAGTCAGAGGCATGAATTCACTAAACCAAGAGAGGGCCTTATATCAGAGTTCTTTGGCTACGATGAATTGTTGTAAAGTCAAACAATGAATCTATTCAACTCAAAGGGATCATGTTTACCCCAGAGGCTGTTGATCTGTACACCTTTGCAGGTCAGCTAATTTCTAATTCATTTCTAATCTAATATTATTTATAATAGGGTCACCAGCTGACTCTGTATCATCAAAGGCACACTAATGATTTAATCTTTTTTTTTAGCACTTTACAGCTAAGACTACAAAGCTGTAAAAGGCTGAGTAAATCCGTGTGTCTGTAGTCAAGGTCAGTTGCCTGCCGACGGACCATATTTTGGGAGGATACGGATGGAGGTGCGGGATCTAAACTTGTGTTTCCCATCCCTCTCTTGGAAGCCCACCTACCCAGCCAGGTTATCAGGATTGCCATAATGAACATGCACAAGATAGATTTTCATACATTGAGACCCATTGTATGCAAATTATCTCATGCACATTCATTATGGATATCCTGAAAACTCAACTAGTTGGGTATGCCTCCAGGAGAGGATTAGGAAACACTGTTTGATCCAATAAAGGCGAGGTCATTTTAAATGGGCGTCAAAGTTTAACCGTGCTCCGAATCCATGCACATGTACTGTTTCGCCTCACTTGTTTACTTCTGTTTCATTGCAGCCTATAATTTTGTAGTCTTGATTTCCCAATAAAATAAAAACAGACCTGCATGTTCCTGATTTTCATTTAATGGGTGCCAAAAAAAAAAAAAAAAAAAAGGTCTCAACTTGTTCTTAACCCCATTGCTAGTATAGACTGGTGAATAAAATAGGGAGGCCCATGTTCAAAATCCCGGTGAGCAGCAGAGAGCTTTATCTGGTTAACTGTATCCAGATATTCCACAGCATTCATCCAGGCAATAGTGCTGCCAAATATATCTAGCTAAATGTTAGCTGGCTGACTAGATTTAAGTGTCTAACTTTAGCCAGATGCTTACTAAAGTGTAATTGCGCCCTGGACGTTCCTCCAACTCCACCTCATTTTGTCTGGTTAAATTTTGTTAGCCGGAAAAATCTTTTGAATCTTGAGTGCAGAATGTTTTGATTTTACATTTCCTTTGTTGCTGAACTGCTGGCTTTCTGTTCGTGACTGCTTTTATGCTCAGAAACAAATGTGACAGTTTCAAGGAACCGGAGAAATTCATTCCAAATCATTAGAAAGACATCAAACTCAAAGCAATTATAGTTGTACAGAATAAGTTTGGCAAGCTTTCAGGGGGTAGAATAAGAAGAGTCCTGCAGGCTGATACAGTGAAACGCGGCCGTGGTTGTCCATTTTTAACCCACTTTGGACGCACGTTTTGAGCGCGTAAGACGGACCCGCGATTCAGTATCGGCTTTTACGCGTCCTTAGCGCTTGCTGAAAAAGACGCGTATCCATTTCCACCCGCCGCATGTATATGATATGTTAATGATCGGATTAGCTATTCCCCCGATACAGTAACTTGCGCCCAAATTATCGCGTTTTTAACCAGCTTATTTAACCTCAATATTTACCGCCTGCCCTGACCCTGGCGTTAGTGTGGTGTTCAGTCAGCTTCGGACCAGACAGCATCATGGACAACATGCATATATTGGCTCTGGCGATCTTTTTCATTCGGTTGAGAAGCAGAATGAGAAATGCTTGAAATGCTCGGCAAGCGAATTCTACAAGGCAGATTGGAGAGGCCAACAGGGGAGCCCAGCAGCAAGACCGGAGGAGGTATGTGTTCAACTGTACCATCCATCTCTGGGCATCTCTGAGGCTCTGGACATGGACGCCTCTACAGACGCCGGACAGATGGGAGCCGCACCAGGCCTTCCTCTGGCGTCTGCTAGGCGTCCTGAGGCTCCGGGGGTCCAGCGGAGACATGTACACCTCTAGCAGATGCCTTCCAGCGTCTGCTAGGCATCCAGCGGAGACATGGATGCCTCTACTGACGCCTTCCGGTGGGAACATCCATGAACAGAAGCCGTGACCTTGGACGTCTGGCCGGGCGCACAAGGCAGCAGCCATAGACATTGGAAGGCAGCAGGGCCTCCGATCATGGACGCCCGGATAGAGGTGGGAATGTCCATGAACAGAAGCCGCGATCTTGGACGTCCGGCCAGGCGCTCAAGGTAGCGGCCATGGACGTTGGAAGGCAGCGGGGCCTCTGATCATGGACAACCGGATAGAGGCGGGAAGGTCCATGAACGGAAGCCGCGATCTTGGACGTCTGGCCAGGCGCTCAAGGCAGCGGCCATGGACGTTGGAAGGCAGCTGGGCCTCCAATCATGGATGCCCGGAAAGAGGCGGGAATGTCCATGAACGGAAGTCCTGACCTTGGATGTCAGGCCGGGCGCCTGGACGTGGAAGGTTGGGGGTGGCCTCCGAACAAGAGGATGTCTGGATGCTCAGGGCAGTGGCCCCAGTGTCCATGGGGGGTCTGTAGAAAAGAACCATCCACGTACCTGGTGGAATGACATTTGAAATAACATTTGAAATGACAAGTAGCAGCGCACCATGGATACTGTATAGGCGCTGTATACTGCTCTATAAAGTAAAATGGATTGCAAACGCCTACCGCTTCATAGGCACGCTTTGGATGCTCGTTTGCCACCACTTGGATTTGCATCTAATTTGAATACTGAATTGAGCGGCTTGTGAACCAAAATGTGCGCGCGTCAAACGCGCGGGCGCCCGGCACTGCCGCACTTTTTCTTACACGTCCGTACTTTATCGGCTTTCTAGTGAGCCAACTGGATTCAGTCTCCAGTACCAGGAGAAGCCCACTGGAGGTTGAAACAGATTGTGAGTTGGTAGAGAGATAGTCCTGGAGGCAGCACGCTGGGAATCATAGAAAAGAGGTGATAAATGCTCAAACCAGAGGAATTAACTGCCAAAAGGAAGAAGTTATTGCACTCAAAGCCTTCTTGTACATTATAAAGTTCATTTTCAAAGAGGTTTTACTCGTAAATATAGCATAATAGCATGTATGTGTGGATGTGGTATTTTTAGAAATGTCGAGAGAATGTGCATATTTTTAGTTTCGTGTGTACATTTTACCTCCTGTTCAGACTGCTGATGAACATGGATAAAACCCTTTTTTACCCAGTAAACAGCTTTGAAAAGTACTTACATACAGGCCGATGCAATAATGACACGGGGGAAAACAGGTGCTCATGACTGAGGACAGGAGCAGGAGGACAGGAGGACTGTTCTTAGGCCTTACTACGCTCTCTTCTCCGTGCTCTATCCCAGTCTCCTTGATCTGCGGACCGTCTGAGTTTCAAACTCTTGCCCTGGTGGATTCAGGGGCAGGAGGCAACTTTATTCTTCGATGCCTAGTGGAACATTTAAGGATCCCCCTCGTCATGTTGAAGGTTCCACTTCTATCATCCATCCATGGGGAGCCCTTACCGGGTGATGTGACTTGCCAAACTGTACCGGTAACTCTTCACACCGGAGCTCTCCATACCGAGTCAATTCCCTTCTTTGTGTTAGAGAAGGCCGTGCACCCTATCGTCTTGGGGTTACCCTGGTTGCAGTCGCACCAACCCCAATTTGACTGGGCATCCTTGGAACTCTCCTGCTGGGGCCCAGGTTGTCATGGAAATTGCCTTAAGGAGATTGCTCCTGTCATCTGCATGCCTACAACTCCAGTGATGCCGGGGCTGCCACCCCAATATGCATCTTTCAGTGATGTGTTTTCCAAAGAAACTGCTGACATTCTTCCTCCGCATAGGTCCTATGATTGTGCCATAACTCTTAGTAATGCGCTTTATGAGAGGCTTGCTCCACTTAAAAACTCCACTGCACCCTCCGGCCCCTGCTTGGGACCTTAACCTTGTTTTGGGATGGCTCATGAAACCTCCGTTTGAGCCTCTCCACTCATGTGATCTCAGTTATCTCATGTGGAAAGTAGTTTTCCTTCTCGCTATCACCTCCGCTCGCAGAGTTAGTGAATTGCAGGCATTAGTTACCTATCTGCCTTACCCTAAACTTCTGTATGACAGGGTAGTGCTCGCACTCATCCTAAATTTTTAACAAAGGTAGTGTCGGAATTTCATATCAATCAATCTATTATTCTACCTACCTTTTTTTCCCAGGCCCCATTCAAACCCAGGAGAACAGGCTCTGCATTCCTTGGACTGCAAACGTGCCCTAGCCTTCTATCTAGACCGCACGTCAACCCATAGGAAATCCACTCAATTATTTGTTTCTTTCGATACCATCAAATTGGGAAATCCTGTGGGAAAGCAGACTCTCTCCTCCTGGTTAGCAGACTGCATTTCTTTTTGCTACCAGCAGGCAGGCATTCCGCTACAAGACCGTGTAAAAGCACACTCTGTTAGGGCCATGGCGACATCAGTAGCACATGTCCGTTCGGTGCCGCTGCCTGATATTTGTAAGGCCGCAACCTGGAGTTCTCTCCATACCTTCGCAGCCTATTATTGCTTAGATAAGGCTGGCACACAGGATTTCATCTTTGGCTAGTCTGTTCTACGCAACTTGTTTTCTGTTTAACTTCCCAGCATCTTTCCACCGACCCGTTCAGTATGCCCTTCTACCAAATTTCCACCCCTGTTGTTGTGCCTGTTGCACGTCTTGGGTATATTTGGTGCATTGTTCAGGCATCCTCAGCTCGGTACTCACCCATATGTGAGGACTACCATCCTGCTTGTCCTGTGAGAAAGCAGAGTTGCTTACCTGTATCAGGTGTTCTCACAGGACAGCAGGATGTTAGTCCTCACAAAACCCACCCACCACCCCATGGAGTTGGGTTCGTTTACGTTTTCTTATTTTATTTTTTGCACATACTTTTTACTATAAGACAAGACTGAAGGGGGACCCCTGCTGGATACAGGGTCAGTGCATTGCTGGGCATGCCCAGTAGGTGCTTTAGAAACTTTGACAAAAGTGTTCCGTAATTGGGCTCCATCCTGATGATGTCACCCATATGTGAGGATAACATCCTGCTGTCTTGTGAGAACACCTGTTACAGGTAAGCAACTCTGCTCTCTGGAGGAGAGAAGTGACAGGGGGGGATATGTTACAGGCATTTAAATATTTGAAAGGGTATAAATGATGCATGGGAATCAAGCCTTTGCTAATGGAGGGAAAGCTGTAAAACTAGGGGTCAGAATATGAAGCTCCAAGGGGGCAGATTCCAGATCAGCAGGAGGAAATATTTCTTTACGGAAAGGGTGATGGACGCATGGAATATTCTCCCAGAAAGAGTAGTAAAGATGAGAAGTGTAATGGAATCTGAAAGAGCTTGGGATAAACACAGAGGATCCCTAGTGCTGAAGGATGGAAATAAAGATAAGGGGTAACCTGCATTGGGGTAACCTGTATGGAGCTGCAACTACTACATAACAGACTAAAAATAAATAATACTTGCTGGGAAGACTGGATGGACCACTTGGGTCTTTTTTGGCCATCATTTACTATGTTACTATGATTTCCAGGAATACAAGTAATAAGCACAGTGCAATATCAACAACAATATGCAACTAACATCGAACAAACATAAAACACCCCAAATAAGTCCCCGTCTCCCTGCTATCACCATCCAAACACATTGATGCAACCATACTGTTGGGACCCACCCAAGCTCCAAAAGGAATTTGTCCAGGAACATTAAACAGGACATATCTGTCCCTATCCTGCCCATATGCAGCAGATGCATCTATTCACCCCTCCCTACTGAGAGCTATGCCTTTGAGCACCTAACCACCCTCAATTATATCTGACCCTAGCCTACCCGCATTCAGAAGATGTATCCAGAAACATCTATGGTAACTACATCATAAAATCAGGAAGGTAACCTCAGGAAGCCTCCTTATGCACCAGCAAGATATGAAGGGGGAGCTGGGTAGAGAGGAGGTGTTCCTGGGAGCAAGTGTAAGTAACGGGAGGACATGTATATGTGTAGATGACATATCTGCATGCATTATTTTCTATGAAAAAATACCCATGGAAAAAGCAGGTGGAAATGTCCACTGGTACTTCCTGTCTGTGGCAAAGCTAGTGCAAAGTCTGTGGGTTAAAATTATACGTACACACACATACACATTGAGGATAACTTTCAAACAACTGCGTGCCACCCTATATACGCTTGTATATGGGGTGTATCGTGATCTGCTATTAGTATTTTATAATCTGGGCATATCTGGTTTGCACAGATTATATGTGTACGTCCGCCCCTCACCATATATGCATATGGTTCATTGAGCACGATTATGGGCAGTGCATTGAAAGTATACAGATTTTCTCCCATTTTTTGAACACACTTGTGTATATTTTATGCGTAAAAAAGTAGAACATGTTCACATAAAACTCTTGTGAAGGGCCTTAAAGGACCGGATCCAGAGATTTGGCCTGGTTCACCTTAAGCCTAAAACAGCAGGAAATCCTGGTCTGGGCAGAGGACCCTGGGAAGCTGTATAACTGGCCAGGCCCAGGGCGCGGGCTGGGACAGCACCATTGTACGCTGTCCCGATGACTCGTGTGCCGGCAGTTGGCCAGCGCACGCAACTTAGTTCAGCTCCAGCCCTGAAGTAAGTTGGAAAACAAAACAAAACAAAAAAAAATAAATTGGTAGAGTTTAGGGGGTGGGGAGGAGAGGAGAGGTGAAGAGGGAGGGAATTTAAGATGTTCCCTCCCAGTCTGCTCCTTAATTGGAGCAGACTGACAGGGAACTGGGGAAGGCCGGAATGTGTCGCCACACGGAAATTGCAAGAGTTGAACCCCCCCCCCCCCATGTGTGCGCCGCCTGCACCTGCGTGCACGGATTGGAAAATCCAGCACACGCGTGTGCGCACGCATATGTTTGAAAATCTACCCCATATTGCGTAAATTAAAGCCATCTTTGAGACTCTTCAGTCTGTGCTTGAGTCTCTTGTATTTTCGTCCCTAGACTAATGTAATTTGGTGTATTTGGGACTACCAGAGCTTTGCCAACCATCCAAAATGCTGCCCCAAAGGTTTGATGTGAGACTGTATTTCACCTGCGTTGTGCTCCCTCCACTGATTGATTGAGGATGAAGATTTTTAATCCGCTTCACAAGGCTCTGAGTTATGGCGCATCGGAATGCTTCAGTACTAAAATCTATAAGTCCTCTCGTACGTTAAGATCCTCTGGCAAGAATTTTTTGATATGCCTTGTGTCAGATTTGTCATCTTGTGGAGACCAGAGATAGAAGTTTTGTAGTGGCAGGCCCGATTTTATTATTTTTTTTTTTGAACTCCCTGCCTGACAGGCCAATACAGTACAGGGCGCTCCAACGGAGCGCACTGTTACCTGGCATTTGGACGCGCGTTTTGGACGCGCTAGCTTTACCCCTTATCCAGTAAGGGGTAATAGTGCATCCAAAACGCCCATCCAACCCCCCCCAAACCTAATAGCGCCCGCAACATGCAAATGCATGTTGATGGCCCTATTAGTCATTCCCGCGCAATTCAGAAAGCAAAATGTGCAGCCAAGCCGTACATTTTGCTTTCAGAAATTAGCGCCTACCCAGAGGTAGGCACTAGTTTCTGCTGGCACCGGGAAAGTGCACCCTCTGACTTAATATCATGGCGATATTAAGTCAGAGGTCCCGAAAGTTTAAAAAAGTAAAAAATGTAAAAAAAAAAAAAAAAAATTTAAATGGGCCCGCAGCTGTCGGGTCGAAAACCGGATGCTCAATTTTGCTGGCATCTGGTTTCTGAACCCGTGGCTGTCAGCGGGCTCGAGAACCGACGCCGTCAAACCCGCTGACAGCCGCCGCTTCCGTCAAAAAAAAGGCGCTAGGGACGCGCTAGTGTCCCTAGCGCCTCTTTTTACCGCTGGCCCTAATTAAAATACAGTATTTTAATTTATCGCGAGCACAGGAGAGTGGCCTGTACGCTCGCCCGCTCTCCCGTGATTTTACTGTATCGGCCCGTGAGTGAGTATCTTAGGGCAGCAGTTTGCCTTAAAACTTTTCAAAATCAATTAAAGGCTTTTTCATTCTCTCAGGCTTTCAAGCAGCAAGGTTGAGGTGAAGGTGTCTCTTGGCCCCTTGCCTCACAAGGGGTCATGCTAGAAGTCCTGGGTGCTAACATTCTTGGCAGGATTATTGTTTATTTGGCACTCAGTGCAGCTGCTTATTGTCCTCATTTCATTATGGTTTTCTGTTGATGTGTTTTCTGTATTTTATTTATGAATGTATAATTTGTTTCCTGCGCAGAATGCTGGATGCAGTGCGTTATACATTTTCTTAATAAACAGCTATAAACTTTTCTTTTTAATCAGCAAGCGCAAGGAATGAGAAATAAATGGATTTTTTCAACTTAGCAAATTATATGGTGAGTTTGTTTTAAGCGTGCAGGTGGGATATTGGGTTGAAGATTTTAGCATATATGATCCCTCTTTTAGGTACTGTGCCAAGGGAGGGGACTCCACCATAGAAGAAATAAATGTGTTACACCTGCAGGTTCGCAAAATCTAGGGGTAGTGGTGGTTAAGACAGCACCCTGAAACCTCCAGCACTACATCTTGGACACTATGGATATGAATCATTTTTATAACAAATTGAAATATCGTACGATATTTCTTAATTCATTATATATGAGTTAAATGAGAAGCGAACACTTTTTCCCCCGAATTTTCATGAAAATCGTTTTTCGGGTTAGTGCGCACTAACAAAAAACCGTTTATTTTTGTTACTTTTTGTTATTTTTGTTAGTGCGCGCTAACAGGAGTTAGCGCGCACTAAGCCGAAAAACGATTTTTTACTAAAAAAAAAAAAAATGCCGATCCGCAGGAAAATGATATTTTCCC